>NW_027142036.1:5394712-5756332 GCF_036365525.1 Heterodontus francisci | reverse complement strand
TCTCCCACTTTGTCCCTCCATCTGTCTTTCCCTTCCTGACACTCCCTCTCTCTCTTTCTCTCCCTGTCTCTCTCTCTCTGTCCCTCCATCTGACCTTCCCTCATTGACACTCCCTCTCTCTCCTTCTCTCTCTGTCTCTCACTTTGACCCTCCATCTGTCTTTCCCTTCCTGACACTCCCTCTCAATACTTCTATCTCTGTCTCTGCCACTCTCTCTGTCTCTCTCTCTTGTCCCTCCAACAGTCTTTCCCTCTCTGTCTCTCCGTCTCTCTCCTTCTCTCTCTGTCTCTCCCTCTGTCTCTCTCTCTGTCCCTCCATCTGTCTTTTCCTCCCTGTCACTCCCTCTCTCTCCTTTTTTCACTGTCTTTCTCTCTGTCTTTCCATCTGTCTTTCCCTCCCTATCACTCCCTCTCTCTCCTTCCATCCCTGCCTCTCTCTCTCTGTCCCTCCCTCTGTCTTCCCCCTCCCCGTCACTCCATCTCACTCCTTCTATCTCTGTCTCTCTCTCTATCGCTCCATCAGTCCTTCCCTCCCTGTCACTCCATTTCTCTCCCTGTCTCTCTCCCTGTCTCTCTCTATGTCCCTCCATCTGTCTTTCCCTCTCTGTCTCTCCCTCTCTCTCCTTCCATCTCTGCCTCTCTCTCTGTCTCTCTCTCTCCAACTGCCTTTCCCTCTCTGTCTCTCCCACTCTCTCCTTCTTTCTCTCTCTGCCTCCCTCTCTGTCCCTCCATCTGTCTTTCCCTCTCTGTCACTCCCTCTCTCTCCTTCTATCTCTGTCTCTCTCTGTCCCTCCATCTGTCTTTCCTTGTCTGTCTCTCCCTCTCTCTATCTCTGTCTCTCTCTCTCTGTCTCTCGATCTGTCTTTCCATCCCTGTCACTACCTCTCTCTCCTTCCATCTCTGTGTCTCTCTCTATCCCTCCATCTGTCCTTCCCTCCCTGTCACTCCATCTCTCTCCTTCTCTCTCTGTGTCCCTCTGTGTGTGTTACACAGCTGCCTGTTCTTTTCCAGCAATTTACTGATGGAATCTCCTCATTGTCTGCTCTTTCATTCTTGCAGGTGTTGTATTATGTATTTAATGATATTGTTTTGAGTAACTGTGGCATTATTACTGGATTATTCTGTGTATTGAATGTATTGGAATGAGATGTTTCAGTGAGGATCAATAATCAGACCATTAGGAGTTTTTAACAGTTTCATGATGTGGATCTAACCGGGCCTGGAATATTTTTATGATTTTGTTTTCAGTGATTGATAATGAGACATCTCAGAATCTCAGTGTTACAAGGGGACAGAACAATGTCCTCCCTCAACAATAACATGGCTCAGTTCAACTGGGATTTCAATGTATTTATTGGTTATCACTGTTATCAAATATTATTTCACTCTGTGTGTGTCTGACGCTGCTTCAGAAGTCTGGCTACTGAACTGAGTTTGCTGCTGACACTTTCACTTCTCCTTCTCTGCTTCACTGTGGACCTTCACTGTCACTGGAATACATTGTAAAATAGAAAGTATTGATGTGATGTTTTATTGGTTTTCACTCTGTCAATTGGAATCAAGAGTCTTTGCATTTATCTGCAGATTATCAGCTGCAGCGCTGATGTTGGTGTTTTATTAATTAAACAATCCCACATTCTAACACATTACTTTATAATTCCAGGAGAAGGAATTTCAATGATTGTGAGGTTTGTCTGGAAGTAACTTTCGATCCTGTTTATTCCATGTATTGTAGATGAAGTGAAGAGTGCAGGTGAACAGGTGGAGACATGAGTGTTCTGTAGATACATTAAATTATTCATAGAGGTTTCACCATTGAACAAACTGACTTGTTGGGCTGTCTCTCAATCTCCTGCCTCGGGGCGGGGGAGGGGGCCTGTCCATTGATATGTTAATCCCAGGACAGGACCTTCCTGACTTTTACAGTCCATTGATATGTTAATCCCAGCACAGCAATGCTTTCAGCCATCTCTTAGTTCATTTTAAACCTTTCATTCTTTCCCTGCAGTTTCAAAATATCAAACACTGATCCAACCCTCCCCCCTCAAACCCTCACACTAAACCCACAAAAAAGACAGAGGCGCAAGGGAAGAGCCAACTGTGTAACAGCCCCGACAATCACATTTCTCTGCAGCACCTGTGGAAGAGCTTGTCACTCTAGAATTGGCCTTTATAGCCACTCCAGGCGCTGCTCCACAAACCACTGACCACCTCCAGGCACTTACCCATTGTCTCTCGAGATAAGGAGGGCAAAGAAGAAATCCACAATACAGGACTGGGCAGATAATGGGGTTTGTTACTGAGGTTGTGTTTGGGGATTTTTACTGACATCAGTGTGGATTTGAAAGTGTGTCTCCCCTTCCCTCACATCTAAAGTCTCTCAGTGTTGTTGTTGTGTGTTGACAGCTTTTCCAGTGTCCAGTCCCTTTCAACTTTTAATAAAATCTGTGGAACACAAATAAATGTAAAGTTTCTCCGACAAGCTGTTTTGTCCTCCCTCTTTCACTGTCTTTCTCTGTCACTGCCCTATCTCTCTCTCTGTCTCTCTCAGGACTGGGCAGACACTGGGGATTGTTACTGAGGTTCTGTTGGTCATTTTTACTGACATCAGTGTGGATTGTAAAATCTGTCTGTGTGTGTGTCGCTGTGTGTCTGTGTGTGTGTGTGTGTGAGAGAGAGAATATCAGGGACACCTCGCAACATCTCTATCTCTCCTTCTCTCTCTGTTTCTCCTTCTCTCTCCCTCTCTCAATCCGCCTCTCTCATAGAAACATAGAAAATAGGAGCAGGAGCAGGCCATTCGGCACTTTGGGCCTGCTCCGTCATTCAATAAAGATCATGACCGATGGTCTAATTCAGTACCCTGTTCCCACTTTCTCCCCATACCCCTTGATCCCTTTGACATTAAGAAATATATCTCTCTCCTCCATGAATATATTTAATGACTTGGCCTCCACTGCCTTCTGCGGTAGAGAATTCCACAGGTTCGCCACCCTTTACCCCATCCATCTCTCCCCCTCTATCTCCGTCTCCACCCTCGATCTCCCTCTCCCCCTCTATCTCCCTTTCCCCCTCTATCTCCCAATTCCCCTCGATCTCCCAATCCCCCTCTATCTCGCTCACCCCCCTCGATCTCGCTGACCCCCTCTATCTCCCTCAACCCCCTCTATCTCCCTCACCCCGCTCAATCTCCCTCACCCCCCTCTATCTCCCTCTCCCCCTCTATCTCCCTCTCCCAGTCTATCTCCCTCTCCCAGTCTATCTCCCTCTCCCACTCTATCTCACACATCGCCTCGATCTCACTCTTCCCCTCTATCTCACTCTCCCCCTCTATCTCACTCTCTCCCTCTATCTGTCTCTCCCCCCTCTATCTCTCTCTGCCCCTCTATCTCCCTCTGCCCTCTATCTCCCTCTGCCCTCTATCTCACACACCCCCTCTATCTCACACACCCCCTCTATCTCACACTGCTCCTCTATCTCACTCTCCCCCTCTATCTCACTCTCCCCCTCTATCTCACTCTCCCCCTCTATCTCACACTCCCCCTCTATCTCACACTCCCTATCTATCTCATACACCGCCTCTATCTCACTCTCCCCCTCTATCTCACTCTCCCTCTCTCTTTGTCTCTCTCACTGCCTCTCTCTCTCCCTCTCCCCCCTCTCTCCCCCTCCCCCCTCTCTCTCCCTCTCCCCCTCTATCTCCCTCTCTCCCCCCTCTATCTCCCTCTCACCCCCTCTATCTCCCTCTCCCTCCTCTATCTCCCTCTCCCCCTCTATCTCCCACTCCCCCTCCATCTCCCACTCCCCCTCCATCTCCCACTCCCCCTCCATCTCCCACTCCCCGTCCATCTCCCACTCCACCTCCATCTCCCACTCCCCCTCCATTTCACTCTCCCCCTCTATCTCACTCTCCCCCTCTATTTCACTCTCCCCCTCTATCTGTCTCTCCCCCACTATCTGTCTCTTGCCCTCTATCTGTCTCTCCCCATCTATCTCCCTCTCCCACTATATCTCCTTCTCCCACTCTATCTCCCTCTCTCCCTCCATCTCCCTCTCTCCCTCTATCTCACTCTTCCCCTCTATCTCACTCTTCCCCTCTATCTCACTCTCCCCCTCTATCTCACTCTCCCCTCTATCTCACTCTCCCCCTCTATCTCACTCTCCCCCTCTATCTCATACACCCCCTCTATCTCATAAACCCCCTCGATCTCAAACACCCCCTCTATCTCACACTCCCCCTCTATCTCACACTCACCCTCTATCTCACACTCCCCCTCTATCTCACACTCCCCCTCTATCTCATACACCCCCTCTATCTCATACACCCCCTCTATCTCACACTCCCCCTCTATCTCACACTCCCCCTCTATCTCATACACCCCCTCTATCTCACTCTCCCCGTCTATCTCCCTCTCCCTCTCTCCCTGTCTCTCTCACTGCCTCTCTCTCTACCTCTTCCTGTCTCTCTCTCTACCTCTTCCTGTCTCTCTCTGTTTCTCTCTCTCTTTGTGTCTCTCTGTCTGTTGCTCTCTCTCTGTCTCTCCTCTCTCTCTCTGTCCATGACTCTGTTTGTGTCTCTCTCACACCATTTCTCTCTCTCTGCCTCTGTCTCTCTGCCTCTCCCTGTCTCTAACTCTCTCTCTGTGTCTCAGTTTCCCCAATCTCTCACCATCGGACAGTCCCGTTATCCCGAGAACAAGTCTGGTGAACCTTCATTGCACTCGCTCTCTGGCAATAATATCCTACCTAAGGTAAGGGGACCAAAACTGCACACAGTACTCCAGGTGCGGTCTAACCAAGGTTCTATGTGATTGAAGCAAGACTTCACTACTCCTGTACTCAAATCCTCTTGTGATAAAGACTAACATCCCATTAGCCTTCTGAATTGCATTCTGCACCTGCATGTTAGTTTTCAGTGACTTATTGACGGGGACACCCAGGTCGCTTTGTACATCTACGCTTTCTAATCTCTTACCGTTTAATAAATACTCAAATCCACCATCCCGGGTGTGATCAGATACTCTGTCCCTTCGTAAACCATTTCCTGTCCCTCCAACAGCTTGTGCCACTGCTCGATTTATCGGTGTGTTTTCCCCTTCTGCTGATGTTGAATTTGTTAGTGGCTTTTCTCCTACTGAAGTTGTTGTATTGTTAGGTTATTTTTTAGTCCTCGGGAAGCTGTTCTTTTCATGTTGAAATTGTTGCATTTGTTGGTGGTTTTTTCCCTGTTGAGTTTGTTGTTGCATTTGTTGGTGTTTTTCCTCCTGTTGAGGTTGTTGTTGCATTTGTTGGTGTTTTTTCCTGTTGAGGTTGTTGTTGCATTTGTTGGTGTTTTTTTCTCCTGTTGAGGTTGTTGTTGCATTTGTTGGTGCTTTTTTCTCCTGTTGAGGTTGTTGTTGCATTTGTCGGTGCTTTTATCTCATGTTGAAATTGTTGTTGCATTTGTTGGTGTTTTTCCTCCTGTTGAGGTTGTCGCGGAATTGATTTGAAAAACACGTTTGCTAACACTTTTCGGGATGAGAAGCTACTTTCAGCTGAACCCCAGGACCCGTTTCTCTGTCACGGTTAAAGCACTAACCTTGCATTAGTGAGGAGTCAGTCACTGAAATAAATGTCCCAGTGCTGCTGTAACATAAAATGGCCACCGTGAACAAACCTAAAATGACTGACTGATGTTCTGAGAGAGCAGGGAACGTGAGACAGACAGACAGACAGAAAGAAAGACAATCTGTAACCACATGGCCCGGCATATCCCCCACTCTACCATTCCCATCAAGCCAGGAGACCAACCCCGGTTCAGTGAAGTGTGCAGGAGGGCATGCCAGGAGCAGCACCAGGCATACCTCAAAATGAGGTGTCAACCTGGTGAAGCTACAACCCAGGACTATCTGCGTGCCAAACTGCGTAAGCAGCATGCGATAGACAGAGCTAAGCGATCCCATAACCAACGGATCAGATCTAAGCTCTGCAATCCTGCCACATCCAGAGAAAAGGAGTGATCAGTATGAAGAGAATGCTGGAGATTTATGTTCCTGGCAATCTCTCCATCTCTATCTCTCCTTCCTCTGTCTTTTACTCTCTCAAGCCCTGTCTCACCTCTCTGTTCCTCTTTATCCATGTGTTGCGATCACTGGACTTTGTCTTTCTCCCATCTTCACTCTTCATCTCTACTTCTCCCTCTGTTACCCTCTGAATCACAGTTTCTCCCTCTCAGTTACCCTCTGAATCCCAGTCTCTCCCTCTCCGTTACCCTCTGAATCCCAGTCTACCCCTCTCTGTTACCCTCTGAATCCCAGTCTCTCCTCTCTGTTACCCTCTGAATCCCAGTCTCTCCCTTTCTGTCTCTCTCTCCCTCCTTCTCTGTTTCTTTCTCTCTCTCTGGCTCTCTCTGTCTCAGTGTCTCTCCCTCTCTCTGCCTCTGTCCTTGCCTCTGCCTCTCTCACACCATCTCGCCATCCCTCTCTCTGTCTCTCCCTCTCTCTGCCTCTCCATCTCTCTCTCTCTCTCTCTCCTTCTTTTACTTTGTCTCTCCCTATCTCTCTTTCTTACCCTCTGTCCATGACTCTGTTTACATCTCTCTCTCTCTCTCTCCCTCTCCCTCTCCCTCTTTTACTTTGTCTCTCCCTATCTCTCTTTCTCACCCTCTGTCCATGACTCTGTTTACATCTCTCTCTCTCTGTCTCTTTCCATGACTCCATTTGTGCCTCCCTTACACCATCTCTCCCACTCACTCTGTCTCTCACTCTCTCTCTCTCTCTGTCTCTCTCTCTCTGTGTCTCTCTCTCTGTCCCTCCATCTGTCTTTCCCTCTCTGTCACTCTCTCTCTCTCCAACTATCTCTCTCTCTCTCTGTGTCTCTTTCCATGAATCCATTTGTGCCTCCCTTACACCATCTCTCCCACGCTCTCTCTCTCAGTCTCCCTCTCTCTGTCTCTCTCTGTGTCCCTCCATCTGTCTTTCCTTCTCTGTCTCTCCCTCTCTCTCCTTCTATCTCTGTCTCTCCATTTGTCTTTCCCTCTCTGTCTCTCCCACTCTCTCCTTCTCTCTCTGCCTCTCTCTCTGTCTCTCTCTCCCTGTCCCTCCATCTGTCTTTCACTCTCTGTCACTCCCTCTCTCTCCTTCTATCTCTGTCTCTTTCTCTGTCCCTCCATCTGTCTTCCCCCCCCCCTGTCACTCCCTCTCTCTCCTTCTTTCTCTGTCTCTCAGTCTGTCCCTCTGTCTGTCTTTCCCTTTCTGTCACTCCCTCACTCTCCTATCTCTGTCTCTCTCTCTCTATCCCTCCATCTGCCCTTCCCTCCCTGTAACTCCATCTCTCTCCCTGTCTCTCTCTGTCTGTCCCTCCATCTGTCTTTCCCTGTCTGTCTCTCCACACTCTCCTTCTATCTCTGTCTCTCACTCTCTGTCTTTCCATCTGTCTTTCCCTCCCTGTCACTCCCTCTCTCTCCTTCCATCGCTGCCTCTCTCTCTCTCTGTCCCTCCAACTGCCTTTCCCTCTCTGTCACTCCATCTCTCTCCTTCTCTCTGTTTCTCACTCTGTCCCTCCATCTGTCTTCCCCTATCTGACACTTCCTCTCTCTCCTTCTCTCTCTGTCTCTGCCACTCTCTCTGTCTCTCTCTCTGTCCGTCCATCGGTCTTTCCCTCTCTGTCACTCCCTCTCTTCTCTCTGTGTCTCCCTCTCTCTCCTTCTCTCTCTCTCTGTCCCTCCATCTGTCTTCCCCCACAACCTGTCACTCCCTCTCACTCCTTCTATATCTGTCTCTGCCTCTCTCTGCCTCTCTCTCTCTGTCTCTTCATCTGTCTTTCACTCTCTGTCTCTCCATCTCACTCCTTCTATCACTGTCACTCCCGCTCTCTCTCTGTCTCTCTCTCTGTCCCTCCATCTGTCTTTCCTACTATGTCTCTCCCTCTCTCTCCTTCTATCTCTGCCTCTCCATCTGTCTTTCCCTCTCTGTCTCTCCCTCTCTCTCCTTCTCTCTCTGCCTCTCTCTCTGTCTCTCTCTCCCTGTCCCTCCATCTGTCTTTCACTCTCTGTCACTCCCTCTCTCTCCTTCTATCTCTGTCTCTTTCTCTGTCCCTCCATCTGTCTTTCCCCCCTGTCACTCCCTCTCTCTCCTTCTATCTCTGTCTCTCTGTCTGTCCCTCTGTCTGTCTTTCCCTTTCTGTCACTCCCTCACTCTCCTATCTCTGTCTCTCTCTCTCTATCCCTCCATCTGCCCTTCCCTCCCTGTAACTCCATCTCTCTCCCTGTCTCTCTCTGTCTGTCCCTCCATCTGTCTTTCCCTGTCTGTCTCTCCACACTCTCCTTCTATCTCTGTCTCTCACTCTTTGTCTTTCCATCTGTCTTTCCCTCCCTGTCACTCCCTCTCTCTCCTTCCATCGCTGCCTCTCTCTCTCTCTCTGTCCCTCCAACTGCCTTTCCCTCTCTGTCACTCCATCTCTCTCCTTCTCTCTGTTTCTCACTCTGTCCCTCCATCGGTCTTTCCCTCTCTGTCACTCCCTCTCTTCTCTCTGTGTCTCCCTCTCTCTCCTTCTCTCTCTCTCTGTCCCTCCATCTGTCTTCCCCCACAACCTGTCACTCCCTCTCACTCCTATATCTGTCTCTGCCACTCTCTCTCTCTCTGTCTCTTCATCTGTCTTTCCCTCTCTGTCTCTCCATCTCACTCCTTCTATCACTGTCACTCCCGCTCTCTCTCCGTCTCTCTCTCTGTCCCTCCATCTGTCTTTCCTACTATGTCTCTCCCTCTCTCTCCTTCTATCTCTGCCTCTCCATCTGTCTTTCCCTCTCTGTCTCTCCCTCTCTCTCCTTCGATCTCTGTCTCTCTCTCTGTCTCTTGCCATGACTCCATTTGTGCCTCCCTTACACCATCTCTCCCACTCACTCTGTCTCTCTCTCTCTCTCTCTGTCTCTCTCTCTCTCTGTCCCTCCATCTGTCTTTCCTTCTCTGTCACTCCCATTCTCTCCAACTATCTCTCTCTCTCTGTCTCTTGCCATGACTCCATTTGTGCCTCCCTTACACAATCTCTCCCATTTTCTCTCTGTCTCTGTCTCTCTCTCTCTGTCTCTCATTCTCTGTCTCTCTCCCTCTGTCTCTCTCTGTCCCTTCATCTGTCTTTCACTCTCTGTCACTCCTCCTCTCTCCTTCTATCTCTGTCGCTCTCTCTCTATCCCTCCATCATTCCTTCCCTCCCTGTCACTACATCTTTCTCCGTCTCTCACTTTGTCCCTCCATCTGGCTTTCCCTTCCTGACACTCCCTCTCTATCCTTCTCTCTCTGTCTCTGCCACTCTCTCTTTCTTTCCCTCTCTGTCTCTCCATCTCACTCCTTCTGTCTCTGTCTCACCCGCTCTCTCTCTGTCTCTCTCTCTGTCCCTCCATCTGTCTTTCCTTCTCTGTCTCTCTCTCTATCCTTCTATCTCTGTCTCTCCATTTGTCTTTCCCCCGCTGTCCCTCCCTCTCTCTCCTTCTATCTATGTCTCTCCATTTGTCTTTCCCTCTCTGTCTCTCCATCTCTCTCCTTCCATCTCTGTCTCTCTCTCGATCCATCCATCTGTCTTTCCCCCCTGTCACTCCCTCTCTCTCCTTCTATCACTGTCTCTGTCCCTCTGTCTGTCTTTCCCTCTCTGTCACTCCGTCACTCTCCTTCTATCTCTGTCTCTCTCGCTCTCTGTCCTTCCATCTGTCTTTCCCTCCCTGTCACTCCCTCTCTCTCCTTCCATCGCTGCCTCTCTCTCTGTCTCTCCAACAGCCATTCCCTCTCTGTCTCTCCCACTCTCTCCTTCTCTCTCTGTCTCTGCCTCTCTCTGTCCCTCCATCTGTCCTTCCCTCCCTGTCACTCCATCTCTCTCCTCTCTCTGTCTCTCACTCTGTCCTTCCATCTGTCTTCCCCTCTCTGACACTCCCTCTCTGACACACCCTCTCTCTCCTTCTCTCTCTCTCTCGATGTTAACTGAGCTGCTGTACTGGATATTATTTCCCTCTGTGTGTGTTACACAGCCACCTGTTCTTTTCCAGCAATTTACTGATGGAATCCCCTCATTGTCCACTCTTTCATTCTTGTAGGAGTTGTGTTTTGTATTTAATGGTATTGGATTAAGTAACTGTGGCTTTGTTATTGGATTATTCTGTGTATTGAATGTATTGGAATGAGATGTTTCAGTTAGGATCAATAATCAGACCAGTTTCACTTTTTAATATTTTCGTTATGTGGATCTAACCAGTCCTGGAATATGTTTATCATTTTTTTTGATTGATAATGAGACATCTCACAATCTCAGTGTTATACGGGGACAGAACAATGTCCTCCCTCCCCAATAACATGGCTGAGTTTAACTGGGATTTCAATGTATTTATTGATTATCACTGTTATCAAATATTATTTCATTCTGTGTGTGTCTGACGCTGCTTCAGAAGTCTGGCTACTGAACTGAGTGTTCTGCTGACCCTTTTACTTCTCCTTCTCTGCTTCACTGTGGACCTTCACTGTCACTGGACTACATTGTAAAATAGAAAGTATTGATGTGATGTTTCATTGGTTTTCACTCTGTCAGTTGGAATCAAGAGTCTTTCCATTTATCTGTCGATTATCAGCTGCAGTGCTGATGTTGGTGTTTTATTAATTAAACAATCCCACATTCTAACAGATTACTTTATAATTCCAGGAGAATGAATTTCAATGATTGTGAGGTTTGTCTGGAAGAAACATTCGATCCTGTTCATTCCATGTATTGTAGATGAAGTGAAGAGTGCAGGTGAACAGGTGGAGACTTGAGTGTTCTGTAGATACATTAAATTATTCAGAGGTTTCACTATTGAACAAACTGACTCTGAGAATAGAATCATTGAAGCTGGGGCTGGTGAACAGAACACAGACGCAGAATGTGAGGAATAAATCATCTGTGAAAAGCAGCATTAAGTAACAATTTACAGGGTGTGAATACTCCAGAGAGATAGGGAAGGAGAAAAGGAGCTGGGAGAACGAAACCGAGGCAAAAGATAAGCAGAAGTAAAGAGAAAGAGAAAGAAGCAGCAGTGTAAATAATTCACTGTCATAAAGTTCTGGAATATCCATAACAATTAGTGAGAGAAACTGTGAGTTGAAGTTGTCTGTTGTCAGATTGTGTTCATTTTCCTGTTGGACTTGATCCTCTGTGTTGATTTCTGTCAGGTCCTCATTTTGTTTTGTAGAAAGTTCCTATTCCTTACTTAGTGACTGAATAAACAGAATAGAATCAGTTCTTCACTGATGGTAATTCATTATTTAAATACTGCACTTTAAAATCTCTGTGACTTCTGAATTTAATAAAGAGCGAGACTGATATCAGAAATATATTTACATTTATATTTAATAGCCTGTACAAACTAAATATATTGACTATATTGTATGAACAATGAACTGTTCTCCAACACCAATAACCACAGGGATTATTGTTTGAATGTATGAGTTGAGTTGTATTACTGGGATCGATAGATTAGATTTCCTCTAACACTCTGCTGCAGTCTCTCCCTGTGAATCTCAGCCTCTCCTCTCACTGTATTGAATCCTCAGTCTCCTCATCCATTGCTTCAGTTTATCCACTTTCCCAAACCATCTGCTCCAGTCTCCCCTCCTGCTCCAACATGTCCTTTTCCTTCTCTCCCTCCCAATCTCACTCACTGTCTCCACCTCCAGCTGCCTTGTCCAACCTGATAGGAATACAGTAACATGGGAGCAGGAGGGGGCCATTCAGCCCTTCGAGCTTGCTCCACCATTCTAGATCATGGCTGATACTCAAACTGAGCGCTGCAATTTTCTGCCTTTTCCCATTTGATAACATTTCCTGTCTGTTCCCTGAACCCAGAGCAACAAACCAGTTATACATCCCGCTCTCCCCAAACATTCCCAACCAACAGTCTGGAGACACATTCCCAATTAACACATTGGATTCCATCTCTGTAAAACAGCTTTTCATTCCTCACTGACACTGCATCCTCACTCAGTGCTTCCAGTAGATCCGGTGCTGACTTTATTCACTTTCTGCATCAATTTCCCAATTCATTATTAATAACGGTGTTTACAAACATTTCACTGTGACAAAGCAATGCCCGGGTCAATGAATCAGTTTTCACTGCTCGATGCAGCAACAAAGCTGGAAATTTCAGCCCAGATCCTGTCAAACTGCTGCTTTGTCTCCAGGTCTGATCAGTATTTTCTCTGCTTCCTTTTCTCTCTCTCTTCCAGTTAACCTGGTGGCGATTGTGATCCTGTCCCGAGGAAAGTGCGGTCCCTCCAAATGTATCAGTGTCTACCTGGTGGGAATGGCAGTGTCTGATCTCCTGGTCGTTATCACTGATCCAATATTGAACTGGATTGTTTTTATTTATTTCCCATATTCATTCCTGAACATTACTCCTGTGTGTTCTCTCATTACCGTTCTGCTTTCTGCATCCACAGTTGTTTCTGTCTGGCTCACAGTCACTTTCACCTTTGATCGATTTGTGGCCATTTGTTGTGAGAAGCTGAAAACAAAATATTGCAGCAAGAAAAGGGCGGCTGTGGTTGTGGGAAAAGTGAGTGTGCTGGGCTGTTTCGAGTCTCTCCCCTGGTACTTTACACTGGAACAAGATTACATTATTGATAATGTTCCCATGGGTTGTGGTTATAAACTGAGCTTCTTTACTTCCCCCATATGGGGGGCATTTGAATTGTTTGACCTCATTTTAACCCCTTGTGTCCCGGTCTTTCTGATTTTGCTGCTCAATGTTCTGACAGTCAGACGGATTTTATTCTCCAGTAAAGTCCGCAGGGGATTCCGGCGCCACAGCAATGCAGAGAATCACAAGGACCCAGAGATGGAGAATCGCAGGAAATCAATTATTTTACTCTTCAGTATATCCGGCAGTTTTATCCTGTTATGGGTGACCTGGGTTGAGTCTATCATTTATAGGAGAATTACAGATATTTATTATTATTCCTCCTACAATGACCCTCTCTTTTTCACAGATCAAACATCAAAGATGCTGCAGATTCTCAGTTCCTGCACCAACGCATGTATTTACATTGTGACCCAGACTAAATTCAGACAGGAGCTGAAGAAGGGGGTGAAATACCCTCTCAATCTCATTGTTAAATTAGTGAAATCATAGAAAGAGCTGAAGGGTTTCAAACACTGGAACTAAATCCCATTCCCCCTCCTCCCCCCGCAAGACCCCCAGCTCCACCTCCCACCCTCCACCCGCCTCTGTGATTATTTGACCGGCGCCATCTTTAGTCCTGGCAGCTGCCTGAACGTGGGCAGACCATGATGTTTAACTGGAATAGTGTACGTTTGCGCATGTGCGAGTACAGCGCCACCTTGTGGTTGCTGTTGCCAACAAACGCTGCCAGTGGACAAAGCTGCAAATCGCAGTGATTGTGAGGTGGTGAGAGAGGGGCAGTAACTGCAGTGAGGCAGTGACACCAGCAGATGGCGATGGTGAGTAGGCCAGTAACTGCAGTAAAACAGGGACACCAGCAGATGGGGATGGTGAGAGGGGTGACAGTAACTGCAGTAAGACAGGGACACCAGCAGATGGAGATGGTGAGAGGGGTGACCGTAACTGCAGTGAGAGAGGGATACCAGCAGATGGAGATGGTGAGAGGGGGACAGTGACTGCAGTGAGACAGGGACATCAGCAGATGTGGATGGTGAGCGGGGGACAGTAACTGCAATGAGACAGGGACACCAGCAGATGGAGATGGTGAGAGGGGGACAGTAACTGCAATGAGACAGAGACACCAGCAGATGGAGGTGGTGAGAGGGGGACAGTAACTGCAGTGAGAGAGGGACACCAGGAGATGGAGATGCTGAGCCATTGCTGATGGGAGATTTTGTGCAACTGAGTTTGAAAGTTTCCAAAAGTTTGAGGAGGTTACTTTCTGTAAACTTGAGATGCTGAATGAAATAATTTCAATACAATTTGTGTTTAATGGCTATCTTCCTACGATGTAAACACTTGTAACATTAAACTGGTTCCTGTTTGGACACGTATTTTTACTGATTAAAGATAATTTATAAATAAAACAAATGCATCAAATTAAACTCAAACAATCATTTACAAATAAAAACTCTCTGAATAAGTTGTGCTGAGTTCTTCATCACTAACGTTATGACATCTCTCTCTCTCTCACACTTCTCTTTCTATGCTGGCATCTTCTGTCGTATAACTCAGAGTAATTGAAGTTTTGATCCGATTGTCTTTTGAAAGTTAATTTTGAATCTGCTTTCACTAACCTGTCCGTGAATTTCAGACCAGAATAACTCCCTGCCTAATTGTTTCACCCCTCTGCTAGTGTAAACAGTCTCTTCTCACGTCTCCAAAATGAGGGAAAGATTTTGAATACAATTAATTTTTCCAGGACAGCAACCACAGAGGAGCTGAAACCTCCTGAAAGTGGACAAAAAAATGAACATTAATCCCTCTGAATGCCCCAGGAGAGCAGAGGAAAGAAACAGACAGGAAGCAAATGGAAACAAGTGACACTTTATTACAGCAGCAAAAAACTCTTTGTCAGAATGTGGAGGTCGTTATCGCTGAGCTTTATATAAACTGGAGGTGACAAGTGGAAGATCTTTAATACAATTTGTGTTAAATGTCCATTTCCCAGCTTTGTAAACCCTTGCAACATTAAACTGGTAAATATTAAGAAGGTGTTTTTAATTGATTACAGCCTAATGCATAAACACAGCAGCAGCAAATAATGTGCAAAGTATCATTGAGAAATATAACTGTAAATATGGGTGAGAATTGTGTGAAATGTCACCAGTTGTTAAAGTTCTCTTGGCTGCATCATTAACCGGGCTCGAGTTGAGTTTGAGACACAGTGGAATTGAAAATCTGAATAAAAACTGCCTGTTTATACTGCAGTCAAACAGGTGTCTCCAGCAAAAACTCATTGCCAGAATTTCAAGGTAACTGCAGTGAGACATTTTCAGTCATTTTCTAAACTTTCTGTTAACTGGAGGTGAATAGTGGAAGACATTTAATACAATTAGTGTTAAAAGGCCATTATCCAAACCAGCCTCTCCATGTTTTATATGACAGCAGTTTTTCTGTTCTGTTAATGAAGTTTTTGGGGGAGGGAGAGAGACAGACAGACAGACAGGTTTCTGTCTGGAATGGGCCATTTGGGATATGGCTGGAATATCCCTCTCTTCCCCCATTCCCTGTTTACACAGAGACTCACCTTGGACTGTCCCATACCTGGGAGGCAGTGTCCAGATGAAGGAAGCTGAGAGCTGGTTGGGTGAGCTGTATTTGGGGTGGACTGTCTGTTTTGAGTGACAGGTTCTGGGATATATTAGGACAACATCAGCCTCCATTCTTTCTTTCCATGCGGCTGGTTTGTGAAGGTGAGTTTCTGTATCTCAGTCTCTGTGTCTCTGTGCCTCTGTGCCCAGGTGAATTGCAAGCTGATTACTGTGTGTGTGTGTGTGTGTGTGAGAGAGAGAGTCCAGTCTGAATCCCCCGCTCTCTGTCCCAGTCCCGACCCTTGTCTCCAATTCCCACCCCAATCTCCCTCTCCTGGATCTTTTCACCATGGATGAGCTGATGGAGGCAAGGTGTTAGAGTCCAAAGATGGAGCGCAGACCTTGTGGGATGGTGAGTATCAGATCTTTATCGTCCCTCTCTGCCTTTCTCTCTCCTTTTGACTCAATCTCTCGCTTCAATCTCTTTTTCAATCTCTCTCTGTCTATTTCTCTCTGTTTCTCTCTCTGTTTCTCTCTCTGTTTCTCTCTCTCTGTTCCTCTAACTCTCTCTCTCTCTCTCTCTCTTTCTCTGTCTGTGTGTTTCTCTCACTCTCTCTCAATCTCTGTTTCTCTCTCTGTTTCTCTCTGTCTCTCTGTTTTTTCTTTATCTCTCTCTGTGTTACTCCATCTCTCCCTCTCTCTCTCTCACTTTGTGTTTGTCTTTCTCTCTGTTTCTCTCTGAATGATTGTGTGTCTTTCTGTCTCAATGGATTTCTTTGCCCTTCTCTCTCAAACTCTCTGTGATCCTCTGTGTGCCTTTCTCACTGGCTTTCTGTCTATCTCTTTGCTGCCTGCAATTTCTTTGTGTCTAAGTTCTTTCCCTCCACTTTTTTCCCTCCTCTTTTTCTGTGTCTCTTTCGGCCTTTTCTTTATTCCTCTGACCTTCTTTCTGCTGTATTTCTGACTTTGTTTTTTCCGTATTTCCCTGAGTTTATCTTTTCTCTATTTCTGACTTTCTGTCATTTTCAGACTTTGTCTTTTCTCCATTTCTGACTTTGTCTTTTCTCCATTTCTGACTTTGTCTTTTCTCCATTTCTGACTTTGTCTTTTCTCCATTTCTGACTTTGTCTTTTCTCCATTTCTGACTTTGCCTTTTCTCTATTTCTGACTTTCTGCCTTTTCTCTATTTCTGACTTTGCCTTTTCTCTATTTCTGACTTTCTGTCTTTTTTTGACTTTGTCTTTTCTCTATTTCTGACTTTGTCTTTTCTCTATTTCTGACTTTCTGTCTTTTTCTGACTTTGTCTTTTCTCTATTTCTGACTTTCTGTCTTTTTCTGACTTTGTCTTTTCTCTATTTCTGACTTTGTCTTTTCTCTATTTCTGACTTTCTGTCTTTTTCTGAATTTGTCTTTTCTCTATTTCTGACAGTCTGTTTCTATCTTTTCTCTCCTTTCGCTCTTTCTTTCTCTATCTCTCTTTTTGCTCCTTCTTTCTCTCTCTTTCTATTTTTCTCTCTTGCTTTTTCTAACACCCCCCGCGCCATTTATCCCCCCCACCATTTATCCCCCCCGCAAATTACCCCCCCCGCAAATTATCCCCGTCCGCAAATTATCCCCCCCCCGCAATTATTTCCCCCCGCGCAATTATTCCTCCCCTGCAATTATTTTCCCCCCGCAATTATTTTCCCCCCGCAATTATTTTTCCCCCCCGCGCTTTATCCCCCCCGCTCTTTCCCCCCCGCAATCCCCCCCCGCAATTTCCCCGCCCGCACCCCCCCTCAATTCCCCCCCTCAATTCCCCCCCCGCAATTCCCCGCACCGCAATTACCCCCCCCCCGCAATTACCACCCCCCCAATTACAGCCCCACGCATTTACCCCCCCCGCAATTACCCCCCCCCCCGCAATTACCCCCCCCGCAATCACCCCCCCGCAATTCCCACCCCCCCCGCAATTCCCACCCCCCCCCCGCAATTAACCACCCCCCCAATTACCCCCCCGCAATTACCACCACCCTGCAATTACACCCCCCACAATTACCCCCCCGCAATCCCCACCCCCCCGCAATCCCCACCCCCCCGCAATCCCCACCCCCCCCGCAATCCCCACCCCCCCCGCAAATACCCCCCCGCAATTACCCCCCCCGCAATACCAACCGAAAATCACCCCCCCGCAATTCCCCCCCGCAATTCCCACCCCCCCCGCAATTCCCACCACACCCCACAATTTCCACCCCCCCCACAATTTCCACCCCCCCCCGCAATTTCCACCGCCCCGCAATTTCCACCCCCCCCCGCAATTTCCCCCCCCCCCGCAATTTCCCCCCCCCCACAATTTCACCTCCCCCCGCCTGCAAATTTTCTTCCAACCGCAATTTATATCCACGACGTAAATGTTATCCACTGCAATATTTCCCCCCCCACCCCGGATAACATTCCCCTGTTGTACAGACCCCCACCCTATCTAAATCATCCTCATCTACAGACCCCTATCTGATATAGAACAAAGAGAACAAAGAACAAAGATAATTACAGCACAGGAACAGGCCCTTCGGCCCTCCAAGCCTGCGCCGATCCAGATCCTCTCTCTAAACATGTCGCCTATTTTCTAAGGTTCTGTATCTCTTTTCTTCCTGCCCATTCATGTATCTGTCTAGATACATCTTAAAAGACTCCATCGTGCCCGCGTCTACCACCTCCGCTGGCAACGCGTTCCAGGTGCCCACCACCCTCTGCGTAAAGAACTTTCCACGCATATCCCCCCTAAACATTTCCCCTTTCACTTTGAACTCGTGTCCTCTCGTAATTGAAACCCCCACTCTGGGAAAAAGCCTCTTGCTGTCCACCCTGTCTATACCTCTCATGATTTTGTACACCTCAATCAGGTCCCCCCTCAACCTCCGTCTTTCTAATGAAAATAATCCTAATCTACTCAACCTCTCTTCATAGCTAGCGCCCTCCATACCAGGCAACATCCTGGTGAACCCCCTCTGCACCCTCTCCAAAGCATCCACATCCTTTTGATAATGTGGCGACCAGAACTGTATGCAGTATTCCAAATGTGGCCGAACCAAAGTCCTATACAACTGTAACATGGCCTGCCAACTCTTGTACTCAATGCCCCGTCCGATGAAGGAAAGCATGCCGTATGCCTTCTTGACCACTCTATTTACCTGCGTTGCCACCTTCAGGGAACAGTGGACCTGAACACCCAAATCTCTCTGGACATCAATTTTCCCCAGGACTTTTCCATTTACTGTATAGTTCACTCTTGAATTGGATCTTCCAAAATGCATCACCTCGCATTTGCCCTGATTGAACTCCATCTGCCATTTCTCTGCCCAACTCTCTAATATATCTATATTCTGCTGCATTCTCTGACAGTCCCCTTCACTATCTGCTGCTCCACCAATCTTAGTGTCGTCTGCAAACTTGCTAATCAGTCCACCTATACTTTCCTCCAAATCATTAATGTATATCACAAACAACAGTGGTCCCAGCACGGATCCCTGTGGAACACCACTGGTCACACGTCTCCATTTTGAGAAACTCCCCTCTACTGCTACTCTCTGTCTCCTGTTGCCCAGCCAGTTCTTTATCCATCTAGCTAGTACACCTTGGACCCCAAGCGCCTTCACTTTCTCCATCAGCCTGCCATGGGGAACCTTATCAAACGCCTTACTGAAGTCCATGTATATGACATCGACAGCCCTTCCCTCATCAATCAACTTTGTCACTTCCTCAAATAATTCTATTAAGTTGGTAACCATGTTGCCTATCACTGCTGAGCCCATTTTCTTCCAAATGGGAATAGATCCTATCCCTCAGTATCTTCTCCAGCAGCTTCCCTACCACTGACGTCAGGCTCACCGGTCTATAATTACCTGGATTATCCCTGCTACCCTTCTTAAACAAGGGGACAACATTAGCAATTCTCCAGTCCTCCGGGACCTCACCCGTGTTTAAGGATGCTGCAAAGATATCTGTTAAGGCCCCAGCTATTTCCTCTCTCGCTTCCCTCAGTAACCTGGGATAGATCCCATCCGGACCTGGGGACATGTCCACCTTAATGCCCTTTAGAATACCCAACACTTCCTCCCTCCTTATGCCGACTTGACCTAGAGTAATCAAACATCTGTCCCTAACCTCAACATCCGTCATGTCCCTGTCCTCGGTGAATACCGATGCAAAGTACTCGTTTAGAATCTCACCCATTTTCTCTGAGTCCAAGCATAACATTCCTCCTTTGTCCTTGAGTGGGCCAATCCTTTCTCTAGTTACCCTCTTTCTCCTTATATATGAATAAAAGGCTTTGGGATTTTCCTTAACCCTGTTTGCTAAAGATATTTCATGACCCCTTTTAGCCCTCTTAATTCCTCGTTTCAGATTGGTCCTACATTCCCGATATTCTTTCAAAGCTTCGTCTTTCATCAGCCGCCTAGACCTTATGTATGCTTCCTTTTTCCTCTTAGCTAGTCTCACAATTTCACCTGTCATCCATGGTTCCCTAATCTTGCCATTTCTATCCCTCATTTTCACAGGAACATGTCTCTCCTGCACGCTAATCAACCTCTCTTTAAAAGCCTCCCACATATCACATGTGGATTTACCTTCAAACAGCTGCTCCCAATCTACATTTCCCAGCTCCTGCCGAATTTTGGTATAGTTGGCCTTCCCCCAATTTAGCACTCTTCCTTTAGGACCACTCTCGTCTTTGTCCATGAGTATTTTAAAGCTTACGGAATTGTGATCACTATTCCCAAAGTAGTCCCCTACTGAAACTTCAACAACCTGGCCGGGCTCATTCCCCAACACCAGGTCCAGTATGGCCCCTTCCCGAGTTGTACTATTTACATACTGCTCCAGAAAACCTTCCTGGATGCTCCTTACAAATTGTGCTCCATCTGGACCTCTAACACTAAGCGAATCCCAGTCAATGTTGGGAAAATTAAAATCTCCTATCACCACCACCCTGTTGCTCCTACATCTTTCCATAATCTGTTTACATATTTGTACCTCTATCTCACGCTCGCTGTTGGGAGGCCTGTAGTGCAGCCCCAACATTGTTACCGCACCCTTCCTATTTCTGAGTTCTGTCCATATTGCCTCACTGCTCGAGTCCTCCATAGTGCCCTCCTTCAGCACAGCTGTGATATCCTCTTTGACCAGTAATGCAACTCCTCCACCCCTTTTACCTCCCTCTCTATCCCGCCTGAAGCATCGATATCCTGGGATATTTAGTTGCCAATCATGCCCTTCCCTCAACCAAGTCTCAGTAATAGCAATAACATCATACTCCCAGGTACTAATCCAAGCCCTAAGTTCATCTGCCTTACCTACTACACTTCTTGCATTAAAACAAATGCACCTCAGACCACCAGTCCCTTTATATTCATCATCTGCTCCCTGCCTGTTCTTCCCCTTAGTCACACTGACTTCATTATCTAGTTCCTTACAGGCTTTTGTTACTACCTCCTTACTGTCAACTGACCTCAATTGGTTCCCATCCCCCTGGCACATTAGTTTAAACCCTCCCCAACAGCGTTAGCAAAAGCACCTCCAAGGACATTGGTTCCAGTCCGGCCCAGGTGTAGACCGTCCAATTTGTAATAGTCCTACCTCCCCCAGAACCGGTCCCAATGTCCCAAAAATCTGAACCCCTCCTTCCTGCACCATCTCTCAAGCCACGCATTCATCCTGACTATTCTTTCATTTTTACTCTGACTATCACGTGGCACTGGTAGTAATCCTGAGATTACTACCTCTGAGGTCCTACTTTTTAACTTGGATCCTAACTCCCTAAACTCTGCTTGTAGGACCTCATCCCGTTTTTTACCTATATCATTAGTGCCTATGTGCGCAATGACAACTGGCTGTTCACCCTTCCCCTTTAGAATGTTCTGCAGCCGATCTGAGACATCCCTGACCCGTGCACCTGGGAGGCAACATACCATTCGGGAGCCTCGTTTTCGACCACAGAACCGCCTATCTACTCCCCTTACAATCGAATCCCCTACGACTATAGCCCTTCCACTCTTTTTCCCGCCCTTCTGAACAGAAGAGCCAGCCACGGTGCCATGGACCTGGCTACTGCTGCCTTCCCCTGGTGAGCCATCTCCCCCAACAGTATCCAAAACGGTATACTTGTTTTGGAGGGAGATGACCGCAGGGGACTCCTGCGCTGCCTTCCTGCTCTTTCTCTGCCTTTTGGTCACCCATTCCCTTTCTCCCTCAGCAATCCTAATCTGCGGTGTGACTAATTCACTAAACGTGCTATCCACGACCTCCTCAGCATGCTCCAAAGTGAGTCCATCCGCAGCTCGAGAGCCGTCATGCGGTCTGACAAGAGCTGCAGTTGGACACACTTCCTGCACGTGAAGGAGTCAGGGACATCAGCCGTGTCCCTGAGCTCCCACATTGAGCAAGAGGAGCATGACACGGGTCTGAGATCTCCTGCCATTTTTAATCTTAAGCTTAACTTAGTTAAATGAAAAAGGAACGAAAAGTTTTTACCAATCACAATAAACCAGAGAAATCGAAAAAGCCTTACCTTATAAACACCCCACCGAGTCCTTTTTTTTTTGGTTAGAGGAGGAGGGCGGGTGGAAGACACGACAAGTGTGGTGTCTCGGGTTCAGAAACCGCCCAAATATATACTGTTTTACTTACCCAGCAGCCCCCTGGCCTCCGCCGAAAAACAAAAGGAAATTAAATTTACTTTCAAACTGACCTTCCCAGCTGCTCACTCGCTCACTCACTGCTCCCGAAAAAGCTGCTGCAATGAAGGGAAAGTTATTTTAAACCGCCCAAATATATAGTGTTTTACTTACCCAGCAGCCCCCTGGCCTCCGCCGTAAAACAAAAGGAAATTAAATTTACTTTCAAACTGACCTTCCCAGCTGCTCACTCGCTCACTCACTGCTCCCGAAAAAGCTGCTGCAATGAAGGGAAAGTTATTTTAAACCGCCCAAATATATAGTGTTTTACTTACCCAGCAGCCCCCTGGCCTCCACCGAAAAACAAAAGGAAATTAAATTTACTTTCAAACTGACCTTCCCAGCTGCTCACTCGCTCACTCACTGCTCCCGAAAAAGCTGCTGCAATGAAGGGAAAGTTATTTTAAACCGCCCAAATATATAGTGTTTTACTTACCCAGCAGCCCCCTGGCCTCCGCCGAAAAACAAAAGGAAATTAAATTTACTTTCAAACTGACCTTCCCAGCTGCTCACTCGCTCACTCACTGCTCCCGAAAAAGCTGCTGCAATGAAGGGAAAGTTATTTTAAACCGCCCAAATATATAGTGTTTTACTTACCCAGCAGCCCCCTGGCCTCTGCCGAAAAACAAAAGGAAATTAAATTTACTTTCAAACTGACCTTCCCAGCTGCTCACTCGCTCACTCACTGCTCCCGAAAAAGCTGCTGCAATGAAGGGAAAGTTATTTTAAACCGCCCAAATATATAGTGTTTTACTTACCCAGCAGCCCCCTGGTCTCCGCCGAAAAACAAAAGGAAATTAAATTTACTTTCAAACTGACCTTCCCAGCTGCTCACTCGCTCACTCACTGCTCCCGAAAAAGCTGCTGCAATGAAGGGAAAGTTATTTTAAACCGCCCAAATATATAGTGTTTTACTTACCCAGCAGCCCCCTGGCCTCCGCCGAAAAACAAAAGGAAATTAAATTTAATATCTCAAGTTAACTGCTCCCCATCTCATACCCTCACTATCAACAGACCCAGGAACAGACCCCATCTAATTATCCCCATCCCCCTGTTACAAGACAACCCATCTAGATACCCCCCCCCCCCCCCCCCAGGACCGGGTCCCATCTAGATACCCCCCCAGGACCGAATCCCATCTGGATACCCCTCCCCAGGAGCAAACTCCCATCTAGATACCCCCCCAGGAACAGACTCCCATCTAGATACCCCCCAGGACCGAGTCTCATCTAGATACCTCCCCAGGACCGAGTCCCATCTCGATAACCCCCCACAGGAACAGGCTCCCATCTAAATATCCCCCCCCCGGAACAGACTCCCATCCAAATATCCCCTCCAGGAACAGAACCCCATCTAATTATCCCCTTCCCCCTGTTACAAGACAACCCATCGAGATACCCCCCCAGGACCGAGTCCCATATAGATACCTCCCCAGGAGCAGACTCCCATCTAGAAACCTCCCCAGGAACAGACTCCCATCTAGATAGCCCCCCAGGACCGAGTCCCATCTAAATACCCCCCGGGGACAGACTCCCAACTAACTACACCCCGGAGACAGACCCCCATCTAATTATACCCTTATAATACCCCTGTTACAAATACATCCCCGGGGACAAACCACCATCTAAATACATCCCCGGGGACAGACCGCCATCTAAATACATCCCCGGGGACAGGCCCCCATCTAAATACATCCCGGGGACAGACTCCCATCTAAATACCCCACCCGGGGACAGAACCCCATCTAATTATACCCTTATAATACCCCTGTTACAAATACTTGACGGGAACAGACCCCCATCTAAATACTAACCCTGGGGACAGACCCCCATCTAAATACCCCCCCCCGGGGACAGACACCCATCAAAATAGATCCCCGGGGACAGACCCCCATCTAAATACCACCCCCCCCCGCGGACAGACCCCGATCTAAATAGATCCCTGGGGACAGACCGCCATCTAAATAAATCCCTGGGGGACAGACCCCCATCTAAATACATCCCCGGGGACAGACCCCAATCTAACTACCACCACGGGGACAGAACCCCATCGAATTATACCCTGATAATACCCCTGTTACAAATACCCCCCGGGAACAGAACACCATCTAATTATACTCCGATAATACCCCTGTTACAAATACCTCCTGGGAACAGACCCCCATCTATCTACCCCCCCCCACCCGGGGACAGAACCCCATCTAAATACCATCTGAATATGCAGAGACAGAAAGAAGTGGAGGGGCAGAGATACAAAGTAAGATGTGTTCACAGAATAGAGAGGAATGTCCCAGGACAGGTGGGAGGGAAATGCAGAGATAATCTTGCAGGAAAGGAGGAGGACAGATGGAAAGATTCAGGGATTTGGAAGTGAGTGAGAGAAGAAATGGAGTGAGAGAGAGAGACAGATAAAGATGCAGAGAGTCGCAGAAAGAGAGTGACAATGGAAATTTGTGAGACTCCGGAGAGAGGCAAAGACATAAAGGATGTTGAGAGATACAGAGATAGGGATTTTAAGATGTGAAGAAACAGAGTTCGGAACAAAGAGGAAGGTGCAGGGAACAAGTTGCAGCAAGAGATGGAGAGAGGGAAATCTATGGGATTACATTGACTGTTCTGGAGCAGCGATTCCCAAACTATTCCCTTTGGAGCACCATCCAGCCCCCTCCCTTGTGGTTAAAATAAAATCCACAGACCCACGAAAACACAAAATCAAAATACTGCGGATGCTGGAAATCTGAAATAAAAACTGTGCTGGAAATACTGAGCATTTCCAGCACTTTGTTTTTCTATCAGCCCCGAAATCACACAGTCTTCTTTTCTGGATCTAGAAATTAATTTGACAATGACAAATATATTTTTGTTATTACTTTCCCTCTCCGGTTAAAGCTCTTGTCGGAGAATTCCACGTGGACAAAAGATTCTCCCTCTGCATCATCACAGCAGCAGCTTCTGAAAAGATTCTCCTTGGGAATAAGAGAAATAAAATTGATTCAAACAAAGCAAAGAATTTTTGCACAGAAATAAAACACAGCGAGAGCCCAGGACTCTCTCTCAAACTCACTGACATTAAACAATCTCTCAGTGACTTACAAACACATCCCCTGACACAGAACCAGAGACTGGGAAGTGTAGATCTGTTTACCCTTTCATTTCCTGCTATCTCTCTCTCCCTCTCTCTCTCTATTTCTCTGTGTGTCTCTCTACATCTGTTTCTGCCTCATTGTAAAAACACACAAACACTGGTGACCTCCATCCCCTCTCCTGTAGAAGGATAGAGAGAGAAATCCACATTCCCATTCCTGAAAATCTGAATTCAAATGGTCCCCCGGTGTTTCATTTCACTGTCAAATTCAGCCCACAGCCTAAAACACCAGCAATATTCGGGAATGAGAACAAGCCTTTACAAACCTTCACATTTCACCCATTTCATTGCTGATACACAGAAGTATTTGACACTCAATGAATTAATTTTTAAAGTGGTCGTCACTGTTGCAATGTTGGAAATGCTGTCAGCCATTGATGCACAGCAAGATCCCACAAGCAGCAGTGTGCTTACAGCCGGCTACCCCTCGCTCCTCCTCTGATTCCCTCACTCTCCTGCATCTCTCTCCCTCCAGTCACTCTCATTCAGAGAGACAGATGGAGAGAGAGAGAGAGAAATTTCACAAGTCTTTCTGCAGGTTCACGTTCAGCTCTTGTAATTATTGGCCCTCAGGAGCAGTTGAGAATCAATGAACTAATTTTTAAAGTGTTCCACACTGTTGCAATGCAGGAAACCTGTAGGCAATCAGTGCACAGCAAGATCCCAAAGGCAACAATATGCTAATATGCAGATAATCTGTTTTCAGTGACGTCAGTTTCGAGATCCCAGAGGGAGGGACATTCCTGCAGTTTGAAAATCTCAAAAAAAACCCTCTCCCTGTCTTTCTCCTGCTCCCTCCCCCCTGCACCCCATCCACATCTGCTTCTTTTTCTCTCGGTCTGGGATTTAATCTGGATTGAAACGTCCTCTGAAGTGTTTATGTTACCGTTTAAAATAACCACACGTCACATTGTGGCTCCGATTGATTAATGGTTAAAATAGAGAAATTGCGGGGGGAGAGAAAAGCAGAGGAAGATGGAGAGAAAACACAGAGAAATCCACACTCAGACCCTCAGGAAGCTGAATTTTAAAGTGTCCTCATTGTTGTCATGTAGGAAATGCTGCAAGGCACTAGATGCACAACAAGATCCCACAAGCTGCAATGTGATAATAGCCACATTTCAGTCCCCAGAAAGGGCGAAATGCCTTATTTATGCTGGGAACAAGCCATTGGTGCACAGCAAGATCCCACAAGCAGCAGTGTGATAACAGCTGGCTACCCCATAACCCCTCTGATTACCTCCATGTTTCCCTCACTCTCCTGCGTCTCTCTCTCCCTCCTGTTACTCTTGTTCAGAGAGAGGCAGACAGAGAAATCTGCGCACAGTAAGATCCCAGTAACGGTGACACTTCAACATTCAGTTCACCAAAGTTTTGATTGTGGATTCCTTTCTCTCTCTCTCTCACTCTCTGCCTTTCTCCATCTTTCTCTGCCTTTCCTCCCTCACCCACACTCCGCCTGTCTCTCTCTCTCTCTGTTTAACTTGCCACCTCCAGCTGTTTCTCTCTCTCCCTCTTTTTCCCTCCATCTGTTTCTGCCTCAGTGTTATAATGTAAGAATTGATGCAGGGAATGTATGCACAGCAGGATCCCACAATGTGATGATAGCCAGATATCCCATCACAGTCCTCAGAAAATGCTAAACTCCATCTTTAAATGTATAACAAGCCTTTATGCAGCTTCATGTTCCCCTCAGGAGCAGTTGACACACAATGAATTAATTTTTAAAGTGGTTCTCAATGATTCAGTGCAGGAAACCTGCAGACAATTTGTGCACAGCAAGATCCCAAAGGCAACAATATGCGAATATGCAGATAATCTGTTTTTCGTGACGTAAGTTTCGAGATCCCAGAGGGAGGGACATTCCTGCAGTTTGAAAATCTCAAACACCCCTCTCCCTGACTTTCTCCTGCTCCCTCCCCGAACTCCTCCACATCTGTTTATTTCTCTCTCGATCTGGGATTTAATCCAGATTGAAACGTCCACCGAAATGTTTCTGTCACCGTTTAAAATAACCACACGTCCCATTCGATTCATAGAGAGAGACAGCACTAAAACAGTACCTTCGGCCCAACGCTGACTATCAGCCATCCATTTATGCTAATCCTACATTAATGCCATTTATTCCCCCTCTCACATCCCCACCTTCCCTCAATTCTCCGACCACCTACCTACACGAGGGGCAATTTTTATAATGGCCAATTTACCGATCAACCCGCAAGTCTTTGGCATGTGGCAGGAAACCAGAGCACCCGGAGGAAACCCACACGGAGAACTTGCAAACTCCGCACAGGCAGTACCCAGAACCCAACCTGGGTTGCTGGAGCTGTGAGGCTGCGGTAGTAACCACTTAGCAGCTGCAGGAAAGTCCCTCCCTCTGCGATCCCGAAACTTACATCACTGAAAACACATTATCTGCATATTATCATATGGCTGCCTGTGGGATCTTGCTGTGCACACATTGTGGCACCTATTGATTAATGGTTAAAATAGAGAAAGTGCGGGGGAGAGAAAAGCAGAGGAAGATGGAGAGAAAACAGAGAAATCCACAATCTGACCCTCAGGAAGCTGAATTTTAAATTGTCCTCATTGTTGTGCAGAAAAATGCTTGAGGGCACGAGATGCACAGCAAGATCCCACAAGCTGCAATGTGATAATAGCTAGATTTAAGTCCCCAGAAAGGGCAAAGCTCCCTCTTTAAAGTGGGAACAAGCTGCTGATTTTGTCTCACCATTTCAAATAACGACAAATCACATTGCTGTGTGTGGCATGTTTTTTAAAAAAAATTATTAAAGGTTTAATTGGAGAAGGTGAGTGTGAAACCGAGACAGAGAACAGAAAGCATGGGGGGAGATAGAGACACAGGGAAAGAATGTGGAGACAGAGAGAACGCTCAGACCTACAGTAAAATGAATTAAAATGGGCACTGTGCATCTTATTTAACTGTTCGCTTCATAGCATTGCCCAAAACACCAGCAAACCTCACAGACAGGGCTGGAAGGAGCAAGTGGCAAATGGGACTCCCTCCTGGGGATGTTCCTTTAACCCCAGGCTTTCAATCTGTTTAAAACTCCAGGGCCACAATCCAACATGAAATGGTTAACCCAGGGCCCCAGACAGGAAATTAAACCTCAGGCTAATAAACAGACACAACTCACGTGGGCCCTTTGGGTGCAGCCTGTTGACAAGGCCTCAGTCCATCCCCTCTGGAGGAAGCTCCTGTCCAAGGATTCCTCGTCCCAAACTTTCCCTCTTTTCACCTTCACCATGCAGTTTTCAGAATGATAATTCCTCAGGGTAAAGAAGGAGAAAAACAATTGATTAAAATACAAAGCGAGGACATTTTTAAACAAAACAGCACAGCAAGAGCCAGAGTTTCCTCTCAGTTACACAGACAATCATCAATATTCAAATACAATCAAATCACAGTTATAAATCAGATTGAGACAGAGAGAGCACACACACAGATACACAGACACACACACTGAATCAGACTGGGGAATGTGTCCACTCTCTCCAGAGAGAGAGTGAAAGGTGGGTTTTGTGATTGGAACTGAGATCTTCAAACCCAGTTTATATCCTGAGTGAGCTGTTTGCAAACTCCACCCCTTGAACCTCTGACATGTTGGGCTGTCTCTCAATCTCCTGCCTCGGGGGCGGGGGAGGGGGCCGGTCCATTGATATGTTAATCCCAGGACAGGACCTTCCTGACTTTTACAGCCCATTGATATGTTAATCCCAGCACAGCAATGCTTTCAGCCATCTCTTAGTTCATTTTAAACCTTTAATTCTTTGCCTGCAGTTTCAAAATATCAAACACTGATCCAACCCTCCCCCCTCAAACCCTCACACTAAACCCACAAAAAATACAGAGGCGTAAGGGAAGAGCCAACTGTGCAACAGCCCCGACAATCACATTTCTCTGCAGCACCTGTGGAAGAGCTTGTCACTCTAGAACTGGCCTTTATAGCCACTCCAGGCGCTGCTTCACAAACCACTGACCACCTCCAGGCACTTACCCATTGTCTCTCGAGATAAGGAGGCCAAAGAAGAAACCCACAATACAGGACTGGGCAGATAATGGGGATTGTTACTGAGGTTGTGTTTGGGGATTTTTACTGACATCAGTGTGGATTGCAAAGTGTGTCTCCCCTTCCCTCACATCTGAAGTCTCTCAGCGTTGTTGTTGTGTGTTGACAGCTTTTCCAGTGTCCAGTCCCTTTCAACTTTTAATAAAATCTGTGGAACACAAATAAATGTAAAGTTTCTCCTGCAAGATGTTTTGACCTCCCTCTTTCGCTGTCTTTCTCTGTCACTGCCCCATCTCTCTCTCTGTCTCTCTCAGGACTGGGCAGACACTGGGGATTGTTACTGAGATTTGGTCGGTCATTTTTACTGACATCAGTGTGGATTGTAAAATCTGTCTGTGTGTGTGTGTGTGTGTGTGTGTGTGTGTGTGTGTGTGTGTGTGTGTGTGTGTGTGTGTGTGTGTGTGTGTGTGTGTGTGTGTGTGTGTGTGTCTGTGTGTCCCTTTATGTATGTGTCTCTGTGTGTGACTGTGTGTGTGTGCATGAGAGAGAGAGAATATCAGGGTCACCTCGCTCCATCTCTATCTCTCCTTCTCTCTGTTTCTCCTTCTCTCTCCCTCTCTCAATCCGCCTCTCTCATAGAAACATAGAAAATAGGAGCAGGAGCAGGCCATTCGGCCCTTTGGGCCTGCTCCGTCATTCAATAAAGATCATGACAGATGGTCTAATTCAGTACCCTGTTCCCACTTTCTCCCCATACCCCTTGATCCCTTTGACATTAAGAAATATATCTCTCTCCTCCATGAACATATTTAATGACTTGGCCTCCACTGCCTTCTGCGGTAAAGAATTCCACAGGTTCACCACCCTCTACCCCATCCATCTCTCCCCCTCTATCTCCGTCTCCACCCACTAACTCCCACTCCCCGATCTATCTCCCTCTCCCCCATCTATCTCCCTCTCCCCCTCTATCTCCCTCACCCCACTCTATCTCCCTCACCCCCCCTCTATCTCCCTCACCCCCTCTATCTCCCTCACCACCCTCTATCTGCCTCTCCCCTCTATCTCCCAATCCCCCTCTATCGCCCTCTCCACCCTCTATCTCCCTCACCCCTCTCTATCTCCCTCACCCCTCTCTAGCTCCCTCTCCCCATCTCCCTCTCCCCCTCTATCTCCCTCACCCCCCTCTATCTCCCTCACCCCCTCCATCTCCCTCACCCCCTCTATCTCCCTCTCCCCTCTGTCTCCCTCTGCCCCTCTATCTCCCTCTCCCCCTCTATCTCCCTCTCCCACTCTATCTCACACATCCCCTCGATCTCACTCTTTCCCTCGATCTCACTCTCCCCCTCTATCTCATTCTCTCCCTCTATCTGTCTCTCCCCCCTCTATCTCCCTCTGCCCCTCTCTCTCCCTCTGCCCCTCTATCTCCCTCTCCCCCTCTATCTCACACCCCCCTCTTTCTCACAAACCCCCTCTATCTCACACACCCCCTCTATCTCACTCTCCCCCTATCTCACACACCCCCTCTATCTCACACACCCCCTCTATCTCACACACCCCCTCTATCTCACTCTCCCCTCTATCTCACTCTCCCCCTCTATCTCACACATCCCCGCGATCTCACTCTTTCCCTCTATCTCACTCTCCCCCTCTATCTCATTCTCTCCCTCTATCTGTCTCTCCCTCCTCTATCTCCCTCTGCCCCTCTCTCTCCCTCTGCCCCTCTATCTCCCTCTCCCCCTCTATCTCACACCCCCTCTTTCTCACACACCCCCTCTATCTCACACACCCCCTCTATCTCACTCTCCCCCTCTATCTCACACACCCCCTCTATCTCACACACCCCCTCTATCTCACACACATCCTCTATCTCACTCTCCCCTCTATCTCACTCTCCCCCTCTATCTCACACACCCCCTCTTTCTCACTCTCCCCTCTATCTCACTCTCCCCTCTATCTCACACCCCCTCTATCTCACACACCCCCTCTATCTCACTCTCCCCTCTATCTCACTCTCCCCTCTATCTCACACCCCCTCTATCTCACACACCCCCTCTATCTCACTCTCCCCTCTATCTCACTCTCCCCTCTATCTCACACCCCCCTCTATCTCACACACCCCCTCTATCTGTCTCTCCCCCTCTATCTCACACACCCCTCTATCTCACACACCCCCTCTATCTGTCTCTCCCCCTCTATCTGTCTCTCCCCCTCTATCTCACACACCCCCACTCTCTCACACACCCCCACTCTCTCACACAGCCCCACTCTCTCACACACCCCCACTCTCTCTCACAGCCCCTCTATCTCACACACCCCCTCTATCTGTCTCTCCCCCTCTATCTGTCTCTCCCCCTCTATCTCACACAGCCCCACTCTCTCACACAGCCCCTCTATCTCTCACACCCCCTCTATCTCACACACCCCCACTATCTCACACATCCCACTATCTCACACACCCCCACTATCTCACACACCCCCACTATCTCACACACCCCCTCGATCTCACACACCCCCACTATCTCACACACCCCCTCTATCTCACTCTCCCCCCTTTTTTCCCTCTCCCCCCTATCTCACTCTCCCCCTCTATCTCACTCTCCCCCTGTATCTCACACACCCCCTCTATCTAACTCTCCCCATCTATCTCACTCTCTCCCTCAATCTCACTCTCCCCCTCTATCTGACTTTTCCCCTCTATCTGACTCTTCCCCTCTATCTCACACACCCCCGCTATCTCACACCCCCCCACTATCTCGCACACCCCCACTATCTCACACACCCCCTCAATCTCGCAACCCCCCTCTATCTCACACCCCCCACTATCTGACACCCCCCTCTATCTCACACCCCCCTCTATCTCACCCCCCTCTATCTCACACCCCCCCTCTATCTCACACATCCCCCTCTATCTCACACCCCCCTCTATCTCACACACCCCCCTCTATCTCACACACCCCCCTCTATCTCACACACCCCCCTTTATCTCACACACCCCCTCTATCTCACACACCCCCTCTATCTCCCTCTCCCCCATTATCTCAATCTTCCCCTCTATCTCACTCTCTCCCTCTATCTGTCTCTCCCCCTCACTCCCCTTCTCTCTCCCTCTCCCCCTCTCCCCCCATCTCTCTCCCTCTCCCCGCTCTCTCTCCCTCTCCCCCCTCTATCTCCCTCTCCCCCCTCTATCTCCCTCTTCCCCTCTATCTCCCTCTCACCCCCCTCTATCTCCCTCTCCCCCTCTATCTCCCTCTCCCCCTCTACCTCCCTCTCCCCCCTCTATCTCCCTCTCCCCCCTCTATCTCCCTCTGCCCCTCGATCTCCCTCTCCCCTCTATCTCCCTCTCCCCCCTCTATCTCCCTCTGCCCCTCTATCTCCCACTCCCCCTCGATCTCACTCTCCCCCTCTCTCTGTCTCTCGCCCTCTATCTGTCTCTCCCCCTCTATCTCCCTCTCTCCCTCGATCTCACTCTCCCCCTCTATCTGCCTCTCCCCCTCTATCTCACACACCCCCTCTATCTCACTCTTCCCTTCTATCTCACTCTTCCCTCTCTATCTCACTCTTCCCTCTCTATCTCACTCTCCCCCTCTATCTCACACTGCTCATCTATCTCACTCTCCCCCTCTATCTCACTCTCCCTCTCTCTCTCTCTCACTGCTTCTCTCTCTACCTCTTCCTGTCTCTCTCTCCGTTTCTCTCTCTCTTTGTGTCTCTCTGTCTGTTGCTCTCTCTCTCTGTCTCTCCTCTTTCTCTGTGTCCATGACTCTGTTTGTGTCTCTCTCACACCATTTCTCTCTCTCTCTGCCTCTGTCTCTCTGCCTCTCCCTGTCTCTATCTCTCTCTCTGTGTCTCAGTTTCCCCAATCTCTCACCATAGGAAAGTCCCGTCATCCCGGGAACAAGTCTGGTGAACCTTCATTGCACTCCCTCTCTGGAAATAATATCCTACCTAAGGGAAGGGGACCAAAACTGCACACAGTACTCCAATTGCGGTCTAACCAAGGTTCTATGTGATTGAAGCAAGACTTCACTACTCCTGTACTCAAATCCTCTTGTGATAAAGACGAACATCCCATTAGCCTTCTGAATTGCATTCTGCACCTGCATGTTAGTTTTCAGTGACTTATTGACGGGAACACCCAGGTCACTTTGTACATCTACGCTTTCTAATCACTTACCATTTAATAAATACTCAATTCCACCATCCCGGGTGTGATCAGATACTCTGCCCCTTCGTAAACCATTTACTGTCCCTCCAACAGCTTGTGCCACTGCCCTATTTATCGGTGTGTTTTCCCCTTCTGATGATGTTGAATTTGTTAGTGGCTTTTCTCCCACTGAAGTTGTTGTATTTGTTCGGTTTTTTTAGTCCTCGGGAAGCTGTTCTTTTTCTGTCGAAGTTGTTGCATTTGTGGCGTTTTTTACTCCTGTTGAGGTTGTTGTTGCATTTGTTGGTGTGTTTTTCTCCTGTTGAGGTTGTTGTTGCATCTGTTGGTGTTTTTTCTCCTGTTGAGGTTGTTGTTGCATTTGTTGATGTTTTTTCTCATGTTATGGTTGTTGTTGCATTTGTCGGTGGTTTTTTCTCATGTTGAAGTTGTTGTTGCATTTGTTGGTGTTTTTCTAGTTCTCGGGAAGCTGTTCTTTTCCTGTTGAAATTGTTGCATTTGTTGGTGTTTTTTTCTCTTGTTGTTGTTGCATTTGTTGGTGTTTTTGTCGATCTCCCTCTTTCCCTCTCCCGCTCTCTCTCCCTCTCACGCGCTCTCTCCCTCTCCCCCACTCTATCTCCCTCTCCCCACTCTATCTCCCTCTCCCCACTCTATCCCCCCCTCCCCCCTCTATCTCACTCTCCCCATCGATCTGTCTCTCGCCCTCTATCTCACTCTCTCCCTCTCCCGCTCTCTCTCCCACTCCCCCCTCTCTCTCCCTCTCCCCCCTCTCTCTCCCTCTCCCCCTCTCTCTCCCTCTCCCCCTATATCTCCCTCTGACCCTCTCTCTCCCTCTCCCCTCTATCTCACTCTCCCCCTCTATCTCACTCTCCCCTTCTATCTGTCTGTCTCTCCCTCTATCTGTCTGTCTCTCCCTCTATCTGTCTCTCCCCCTCTATCTCACGCTCCCCTTCCTCCTGACACTCCCTCTCGCTCCTTCTATCTCTGTCTCTGCCACTCTCTCTGTCTCTCTCTCTGCCCCTCCATCTGCCTTTTCCTCTCTGTCTCACCCTCTTTCTCCTTCTATCTGTATATGTCTCTCTCTCTGCCTCTCCATCTGTCTTTCCCTTTCTGTCTCTCCCTCTCTCTCCTTCTCTCTCTGTCTCTCCCTCTCTCTCCTTCTCTCTCTGTCTCTCCATCCAACTTTCCCTTTCTGTCTCTCCCTCTCTCTCCTTCTCTCTCTGTCTCTCCCTCTCTCTCCTTCTCTCTCTGTCTCTCCATCCAACTTTCCCTTTCTGTCTCTCCCTCTCTCTCTGTCTCTCCATCCAACTTTCCCTTTCTGTCTCTCCCGCTCTCTCCTTCTCTTCCTGTCTCTGCCTCTCTCTCTGTCTCTCCCTCTCTCTCCTTCTCTCTCTGTCCCTCCATCTGTCTTTCCCTTTCTGTCTCTCCCTCTCTCTCCTTCTCTCTCTGTCTCTGCCTCTCTCTCTGTCTATCTCTCTGTCCCTCCATCTGTCTTTCCCTCTCTGCCAATCCCTCTCTCCTTCTCTCTGTCTCTCCCTCTCTCTCCTTCTCTCTCTCTCGTTCCCTCCATCTGTATCCCCCCACCACCTGTCACTCCCTCTCTCTCCTTCTATCTATGTCTCTCTCTGTCTATCCGTCCATCTATCCTTCCCTCTCTGTCACTCCATCTCTCTCCTTCTCACCCTTTCTCTCTCTCTCTTTCTTTCTCTCCCTGTCACTCCCTCTCTCTCCGTCCATCTCTGCCTCTCACTATCTCTGTCTCTCCATCTGTCTTTCCCTCCCTCTGTCTGTCCATCTCTCTCCTCTCTCTCTCTGTCCCTCCATTTGTCTTTCCCTCTCTGTCACTCCCTCTCTCACCATCTAACTCTGCCTCTCACTCTCTGTCCCTCCATCTGTACTTCCCTCCCTATCACTCCATCTCTCTCCTTCTATCTCTGTCTCTCTCTCTGTCCCTTCATCTGTCTTTCCCTCTCTGTCTATCCATCTCTCTCCTTCTATCTCTGTCTGTCTCTCTCTCTATCTCTCCATCTGTCTTTCCCTCTCTGTCACTCCCTCTATGTCCTTCTATCGCTCTCTCTCTCTGTCCCTCCATCTGTCCTTCCCTCCCTATCACTCCATCTCTCTCCTATCTCTGTCTTTCTCTCTGTCTTTCCATCTGTGTTTCCCTCCCTGTAACTCCCTCTCACTGGTTCCATCTCTGCCTCTCTCCCTGTCCCTCCATCTGTCATCCCACACCCCACCCATCACTCCATCTCTATCCTTCGATCTCTCTCTATCTCTCTCTATCCCTGCATCTGTCCTTCCTTCCCTGTCACTCCATTTCTCTCCCTGTCTCTCTCTCTCAGTCCCTCCATCTGTCTTTCCCTCCCTGACGCTCCCTCTCTCTCCTTCTCTCTCTGTCTCTCTCTCTGTCCCTCCATCTGTCTTTCCCTCTCTGTCTCTCACGCTCACTCCTTCCATCTCTGTCTCTGTCTCTCTCTCTCTCTGTCTCTCCATCTGTCTTTACCTCTCTGTCTCTCCCTCTCTCTCCATCTATCTCTGTCTCTCTCTCTCTGTCTTTCCAGATGTCTTTCCCTTCCTTTCACTCCCTCTCTCTCCTTCCAACTCTGCCTCTCTCTCTCTCTTTCTCTCCAACTGCCTTTCCCTCTCTGTCTCACCCACACTCTCCTTCTCCCTCTGTCTCTGCCTCTCTCTCTGTCTCTGTCTCTCTGTCTCTGTCTCTCTCTCTCTGTCCCTCCATCTGCCTTTCCGTCCCAGTCACTCCTCTCTCCTTCTATCTCTGTCTCTCTCTCTGTTCCACTATTTGTCTTTCCCTCTCTGTCACTCCCACTCTCCTTCTCTCTGTCTCTCCCTCTCCCTCCCCTCGATCTCACTGTTCCCCTCAATCTCACTGTCTCCCTCTATCTCACTGTCTCCCTCTATCTCCCTCTCTTCCTCTATCTTCCTCTCCCCTCTATCTCACTCTCCCCCTCGATCTCCCTCTCCCCCTCTATCTCCCTCTCCCCCTCTATCTTCCTCTCCCCCTCTATCTCACACACCCCCTCTATCTCACACCCCCTCTATCTCACTCTTCCCCACGATCTGCCTCTCCCCCTCAATCTGCCTCTCCCCCTCAATCTGCCTCTCCCCATCTATCTCACACTCCCCCTCTATCTCACACACCCCCTCTATCTCACACTCCCCCTCTATCTCACTCTCACCTCTATCTCACACGCCCCCTCTGTCTCACTCTCCCCCTCTATCTCCCTCTCCCTCTCTCTCTGTCTCTCTCACTGCCTCTCTCTCTATCTCTTCCTGTCTCTCTCTCTCTGTTTCTCTCTCTCTTTGTGTCTCTCTGTCTGTTGCTCTCTCTCTCTGTCTCTCCTCTCTCTCTCTGTCCATGACTCTGTTTGTGTCTCTCTCATACCATTTCTCTCTCTCTGCCTCTGTCTCTCTGCCTCTCCCTGTCTCGATCTCTCTCTCTGTGTCTCCCCAATCTCTCACCATAGGAAAGTCCCGTCATCCCGGGAACAAGTCTGGTGAACCTTCATTGCACTCCCTCTCTGGAAATAATATCCTTCCTAAGGTAAGGGGACCAAAACTGCACACAGTACTCCAGGTGCGGTCTAACCAAGGTTCTATGTGATTGAAGCAAGACTTCACTACTCCTGTACTCAAGTCCTCTTGTGATATAGACTAACATCCCATTAGCCTTCTGAATTGCATTCTGCACCTGCATGTTAGTTTTCAGTGACTTATTGACCGGGGCACCCAGGTCACTTTGTACATCTACACTTTCTAATCTCTTACCATTTAATAAATACTCAATTCCACCATCCCGGGTGTGATCAGATACTCTGCCCCTTCGTAAACCATTTCCTGTCCCTCCAACAGCTTGTGCCACTGCCCTATTTATCGGTGTGTTTTCCCCTTCTGATGATGTTGAATTTGTTAGTGGCTTTTCTCCCACTGAAGTTGTTGTATTTGTTCGGTTTTTTTAGTCCTCGGGAAGCTGTTCTTTTTCTGTCGAAGTTGTTGCATTTGTGGCGTTTTTTACTCCTGTTGAGGTTGTTGTTGCATTTGTTGGTGTGTTTTTCTCCTGTTGAGGTTGTTGTTGCATTTGTTGGTGTTTTTTCTCCTGTTGAGGTTGTTGTTGCATTTGTTGATGTTTTTTCTCATGTTATGGTTGTTGTTGCATTTGTCGGTGGTTTTTTCTCATGTTGAAGTTGTTGTTGCATTTGTTGGTATTTTTCACTGGACTTTGTCTTTCTCACTCTTCATCTCTACTTCTCCCTCTGTTACCCTCTGAATCCCAGTCTCTCCCTCTCTGTTACCCTCTGAATCCCAGTCTCTCCCTCTCTGTTACCCTCTGAATCCCAGTCTCTCCCTCTCTGTTTCTTTCTCTCTCTCTGGCTCTCTCTGGCTCTGTGTCTCTCCCTCTCTCTCTCTCTGCCTCTGTCCATGCCTCTGGCTCTCTCACACCATCTCGCCCTTCCTCTCTCTGTCTCTCTGCCTCTCCATCTCTCTCTCTCTCTCTCCTTCTTTTACTTTGTCTCTCCCTATCTCTCTTTCTCACCCTCTGTCCATGACTCTGTTTACATCTCTCTCATTCTCTGTTTCTGCCTATCTCTCTCTCTCTCTGTGTCTCTTTCCATGACTCCATTTGTGCCTCCCTTACACAATCTCTCCCACGCTCTCTGTCTCTCCCTCTCTCTCCTTCTCTCTCTCCCTCTCTCTCCTTCTATCTCTGTCTCTCCATCTGTCTTTCCCTCTCTGTCTCTCCCTCTCTCTCCTTCTCTCTCTGCCTCTCACTCTGTCTCTCTCTCTCTGTCCCTCCATCTGTCTTTCACTCTCTGTCACTCCCTCACTCTCCTTCTATCTCTGTCTCTCTCTCTGTCCGTCCATCTGTCTTTCCCCCCCAGTCACCCCCTCTCTCTTTTTCTATCTCTGTCTCTGTCTCTCTGTCTGTCCCTCTGTCTGTCTTTCCCTCTCTGTCACTCCCTCTGTCTCCTATCTCTGTCTCTCTCTCTCTCTATCCCTCCATCTGTCCTTCCCTCCCTGTAACTCCATCTCTCTCTCTGTCTCTCTCTCTGTCCCTCCATCTGTCTTTCCCTCTCTGTCTCTCCGTCTCACTCCTTCTAACTCTGTCACTCCCGCTCTCTCTCTCTCTCTCTCTGTCTCTCCATCTGTCTTTCCCTCTCTGTCTCTCCCGCTCTCTCCTTCCATCTCTGCTTCTCTCTCTCTCTGTCTCTCCAACTGCCTTTGCCTGTGTTTCTGTCCCTCTCCCTCCTTCTCTCTCTGTCTCTGCCTCTCTCTTTGTCTATGTTACTCCCTCTCTCTCCTCCTTTTGCTGTCTCTCTCTCTATCCCTCTATCCCTCCATCTGTCTTTCCCTCTCTGTCTCTCCCTCTGTCTCCTTCTGTCTCTGTCTCTCCATCTGTCTTTCCCTCCCTGACACTCCCTCTCTCTCCTTCTCTCTCTGTTTCTCTCTCTGTCCCTCCATCTGTCTTTCCCTCTCTGTATCTCCCTCTCTCTCTGACTTTGTCTTTTCTGTATTTCTGACTTTGTATTTTCTCTATTTCTCTGAGTTTGTCTTTTCTGTATTTCTCTCAGTTTGTCTTTTCTGTATTTCTGACTTCGTCCTTGCTCTATTTCTGACTTGCTGTCCTTTTCTGACTTTGTCTTTTCTCTATTTCTGACTTTGTCTTTTCTCTATATCTGACTTTGTCTTTTCTCTATTTCTGACTTTGTCTTTTCTCCATTTCTGACTTTGTCTTTTCTGTATTTCTCTGAGTTTGTCTTTTCTCTATTTCTGACTTTGTATTTTCTCTTTTTCTGACATTGTCTTTTCTCTTTTCTGACTTTGTCTTCTCTGTACTTCTCTGAGTTTGTCTTTTCTCTGTTTCTGACTTTGTCTTTACTCTTTTTCTGACTTTCTATCTTTTTGTGACTTTGTCTTTTCTCTATTTCTCTGAGTATGTCTTTTCTCTATTCCTCTGAGTTTGTATTTTCTGTATTTCTCTGAGTTTGTCTTTTCTCTATTTCTCTGAGTTTGTCTTTTCTCTATTTCTGACTTTGTCTTTTCTCTATTTCTCTAAATTTGTCTTTTCTCTATTTCTGACTTTGTCTTCTCTCTATTTCTGACATTCTGTCCTTTTCTGACTTTGTCTATTCTCTATTTCTGACTTTGTCTTTTCTCTATATCTGACTTTGTCTTTTCTCTTTTTCTGACTTTGTCTTTTCTGTATTTCTGACTTTGTCTTTTCTCTATTTCTCTGAGTTTGTCTTTTCTGTATTTCTCTGAGTTTGTCTTTTCTGCATTTCCGAATTTGTCTTTTCTCTATTTCGTTTGTCTTTTCTGTATTTCTCTAAATTTGTCTTTTCTCTATTTCTGACTTTGTCTTTTCTCTATTTCTCACTTTGTCTTTTCTCTATTTCTCTGAATTTGACTTTTCAGTATTTGTCTTTTTCTGACTTTGTCTTTTCTCTTTTTCTGACTTTCTGTCTTTTGTCTGTATCTGACTTTGTCTTTTCTCTATTTCTGACTTTGTCTTTTCTCTATTTCTCTGAGTTTGTCTTTTTTGTTTTTCTCTGAGTTTGTCTTTTCTCTATTTCTGACTTTGTCTTTTCTCTTTCTCTGACTTTCTGTCTTTTTCTGACTTTGTCTTTTCTTTATTTCTGACTTTGTCTTTTCTCTATTTCTGACTTTCTGTCTTTTTCTGACTTTGTCTTTTCTCTATTTCTGACTTTGTCTTTTCTCTATTTCTGACTTTGTCTTTTCTCTTTTCTGACTTTGTCTTCTCTGTACTTCTCTGAGTTTGTCTTTTCTCTGTTTCTGACTTTGTCTTTTCTCTTTTTCTGACTTTCTATCTTTTTCTGACTTTGTCTTTTCTCTATTTCTCTGAGTTTGTCTTTTCTCTATTCCTCTGAGTTTGTCTTTTCTGTATTTCTCTGAGTTTGTCTTTTCTCTATTTCTCTGAGTTTGTCTTTTCTCTATTTCTGACTTTGTCTTTTCTCTATTTCTCTAAATTTGTCTTTTCTCTATTTCTGACTTTGTCTTCTCTCTATTTCTGACATTCTGTCCTTTTCTGACTTTGTCTATTCTCTATTTCTGACTTTGTCTTTTCTCTATATCTGACTTTGTCTTTTCTCTTTTTCTGACTTTGTCTTTTCTGTATTTCTGACTTTGTCTTTTCTCTATTTCTCTGAGTTTGTCTTTTCTGTATTTCTCTGAGTTTGTCTTTTCTGCATTTCCGAATTTGTCTTTTCTCTATTTCGTTTGTCTTTTCTGTATTTCTCTAAATTTGTCTTTTCTCTATTTCTGACTTTGTCTTTTCTCTATTTCTCACTTTGTCTTTTCTCTATTTCTCTGAATTTGACTTTTCAGTATTTGTCTTTTTCTGACTTTGTCTTTTCTCTTTTTCTGACTTTCTGTCTTTTGTCTGTATCTGACTTTGTCTTTTCTCTATTTCTGACTATGTCTTTTCTCTATTTCTCTGAGTTTGTCTTTTTTGTTTTTCTCTGAGTTTGTCTTTTCTCTATTTCTGACTTTGTCTTTTCTCTTTTTCTGACTTTCTGTCTTTTTCTGACTTTGTCTTTTCTTTATTTCTGACTTTGTCTTTTCTCCATTTCTGACTTTCTGTCTTTTTCTGACTTTGTCTTTTCTCTATTTCTGACTTTGTCTTTTCTCTATTTCTGACTTTGTCTTTTCTCTATTTCTGACTGTCTTTTCTGTATTTCTGACTTTGTCTTTTCTGTATTTCTGACTTTCTGTCTTTTTCTGACTTTGTCTTTTCTCTATTTCTGACTTTGTCTTTTGTCTTTTTCTGACTTTCTGTCTTTTTCTGACTTTGTCTTTTCTCTATTTCTGACTGTCTTTTCTGTATGTCTGACTTTCTGTCTTTTTCTGACTTTGTCTTTTCTCCATTTCTGACTTTCTGTCTTTTTCTGACTTTGTCTTTTCTCTATTTCGTTTGTCTTTTCTGTATTTCTCTAAATTTGTCTTTTCTCTATTTCTGACTTTGTCTTTTCTCTATTTCTGACTTTGTCTTTTCTCTATTTCTCTGAATTTGTCTTTTCAGTATTTCTCTTTTTCTGACTTTGTCTTTTCTCTTTTTCTGACTTTCTGTCTTTTCTCTGTATCTGACTTTGTCTTTTCTCTATTTCTGACTTTGTCTTTTCTCTATTTCTCTGAGTTTGTCTTTTTTGTTTTTCTCTGAGTTTGTCTTTTCTCTATTTCTGACTTTGTCTTTTCTCTTTTTCTGCCTTTCTGTCTTTTTCTGGCTTTGTCTTTTCTCTATTTCTGACTTTGTCTTTTCTCTATTTCTGACTTTGTCTTTTCTGTATTTCTGACTTTGTCTTGTCTGTATTTCTGACTTTCTGTCTTTTTCTGACTTTGTCTTTTCTCTATTTCTGACTTTCTGTCTTTTTCTGACTTTGTCTTTTCTCTATTTCTGACTTTGTCTTTTCTCTTTTTCAGACTTTGTCTTTTCTCTTTTTCTCACTTTCTGTCTTTTCTCTAGATCTGACTTTGTCTTTTCTCTATTTCTGACTTTGTCTTTTCTCTATTTCTGACTTTGTCTTTTCTCTATTTCTCTGAGTTTGTCTTTTCTGTATTTCTCTGAGTTTGTCTTTTCTCTATTTCTGACTTTGTCTTTTCTCTTTTTCTGACTTTCTGTCTTTTTCTGACTTTGTCTTTTCTCTATTTCTGACTTTGTCTTTTCTCTATTTCTGACTTTGTCTTTTCTCTATTTCTGACTGTCTTTTCTGTATTTCTGACTTTGTCTTTTCTGTATTTCTGACTTTCTGTCTTTTTCTGACTTTGTCTTTTCTCTATTTCTGACTTTGTCTTTTCTCTATTTCTGACTTTCTGTCTTTTTCTGACTTTGTCTTTTCTCTATTTCTGACTTTGTCTTTTGTCTTTTTCTGACTTTCTGTCTTTTTCTGACTTTGTCTTTTCTCTATTTCTGACTGTCTTTTCGGTATTTCTGACTTTCTGTCTTTTTCTGACTTTGTCTTTTCTCCATTTCTGACTTTCTGTCTTTTTCTGACTTTGTCTTTTCTCTATTTCGTTTGTCTTTTCTGTATTTCTCTAAATTTGTCTTTTCTCTATTTCTGACTTTGTCTTTTCTCTATTTCTGACTTTGTCTTTTCTCTATTTCTCTGAATTTGTCTTTTCAGTATTTCTCTTTTTCTGACTTTGTCTTTTCTCTTTTTCTGACTTTCTGTCTTTTGTCTGTATCTGACTTTGTCTTTTCTCTATTTCTGACTTTGTCTTTTCTCTATTTCTCTGAGTTTGTCTTTTTTGTTTTTCTCTGAGTTTGTCTTTTCTCTATTTCTGACTTTGTCTTTTCTCTTTTTCTGACTTTCTGTCTTTTTCTGACTTTGTCTTTTCTTTATTTCTGACTTTGTCTTTTCTCTATTTCTGACTTTCTGTCTTTTTCTGACTTTGTCTTTTCTCTATTTCTGACTTTGTCTTTTCTCTATTTCTGACTTTGTCTTTTCTCTATTTCTGACTGTCTTTTCTGTATTTCTGACTTTGTCTTTTCTGTATTTCTGACTTTCTGTCTTTTTCTGACTTTGTCTTTTCTCTATTTCTGACTTTGTCTTTTCTCTATTTCTGACTTTCTGTCTTTTTCTGACTTTGTCTTTTCTCTATTTCTGACTTTGTCTTTTGTCTTTTTCTGACTTTCTGTCTTTTTCTGACTTTGTCTTTTCTCTATTTCTGACTGTCTTTTCTGTATTTCTGACTTTCTGTCTTTTTCTGACTTTGTCTTTTCTCCATTTCTGACTTTCTGTCTTTTTCTGACTTTGTCTTTTCTCTATTTCGTTTGTCTTTTCTGTATTTCTCTAAATTTGTCTTTTCTCTATTTCTGACTTTGTCTTTTCTCTATTTCTGACTTTGTCTTTTCTCTATTTCTCTGAATTTGTCTTTTCAGTATTTCTCTTTTTCTGACTTTGTCTTTTCTCTTTTTCTGACTTTCTGTCTTTTCTCTGTATCTGACTTTGTCTTTTCTCTATTTCTGACTTTGTCTTTTCTCTATTTCTCTGAGTTTGTCTTTTTTGTTTTTCTCTGAGTTTGTCTTTTCTCTATTTCTGACTTTGTCTTTTCTCTTTTTCTGCCTTTCTGTCTTTTTCTGGCTTTGTCTTTTCTCTATTTCTGACTTTGTCTTTTCTCTATTTCTGACTTTGTCTTTTCTGTATTTCTGACTTTGTCTTGTCTGTATTTCTGACTTTCTGTCTTTTTCTGACTTTGTCTTTTCTCTATTTCTGACTTTCTGTCTTTTTCTGACTTTGTCTTTTCTCTATTTCTGACTTTGTCTTTTCTCTTTTTCAGACTTTGTCTTTTCTCTTTTTCTGACTTTCTGCCTTTTCTCTAGATCTGACTTTGTCTTTTCTCTATTTCTGACTTTGTCTTTTCTCTATTTCTGACTTTGTCTTTTCTCTATTTCTCTGAGTTTGTCTTTTCTGTATTTCTCTGAGTTTGTCTTTTCTCTATTTCTGACTTTGTCTTTTCTCTTTTTCTGACTTTCTGTCTTTTTCTGACTTTGTCTTTTCTCTATTTCTGACTTTGTCTTTTCTGTATTTCTGACTTTCTGTCTTTTTCTTACTTTGCCATTTCTCTATTTATGACTTTGTCTTTTCTGTATTTCTGACTTTGTCTTTTCTGTATTTCTGACTTTCTGTCTTTTTCTGACTTTGTCTTTTCTCTATTTCTGACTTTGTCTTTTCTCTATTTCGGACTTTCTGTCTTTTTCTGACTTTGTCTTTTCTCTATTTCTGACTTTGTCTTTTCTCTTTGTCAGACTTTGTCTTTTCTCTTTTTCTGACTTTCTGTCTTTTCTCTATATCTGACTTTGTCTTTTCTCTATTTCTGACTTTGTCTTTTCTCTATTTCTGACTTTGTCTTTTCTCTATTTCTCTGAGTTTGTCTTTTCTGTATTTCTCTGAGTTTGTCTTTTCTCTATTTCTGACTTTGTTTTTTCTCTTTTTCTGACTTTCTGTCTTTTTCTGACTTTGTCTTTTCTCTATTTCTGACTTTGTCTTTTCTGTATTTCTGACTTTCTGTCTTTTTCTGACTTTGTCTTTTCTCTATTTCTGACTTTGTCTTTTCTGTATTTCTGACTTTGTCTTTTCTCTTTTTCTGACTTTCTGTCTTTTCTCTATATCTGACTTTGTCTTTTCTCTATTTCTGACTTTGTCTTTTCTCTATTTCTGACTTGGTCTTTTCTCTATTTCTCTGAGTTTGTCTTTTCTGTATTTCTCTGAGTTTGTCTTTTCTCTATTTATGACTTTGTCTTTTCTCTTTTTCTGACTTTCTGTCTTTTTCTGACTTTGTCTTTTCTCTATTTCTGACTTTGTCTTTTCTGTATTTCTGACTTTCTGTCTTTTTCTGACTTTGTCTTTTCTCTATTTCTGTCTTTCTGTCTTTTTCTGACTTTGTCTTTTCTCTATTTCGTTTGTCTTTTCTGTATTTCTCTAAATTTGTCTTTTCTCTATTTCTGACTTTCTGTCTTTTCTCTGTATCTGACTTTGTCTTTTCTCTATTTCTGACTTTGTCTTTTCTCTATTTCTCTGAGTTTGTCTTTTTTGTTTTTCTCTGACTTTGTCTTTTCTCTTTTTCTGACTTTCTGTCTTTTTCTGACTTTGTCTTTTCTCTATTTCTGACTTTGTCTTTTCTCTATTTCGGACTTTCTGTCTTTTTCTGACTTTGTCTTTTCTCTATTTCTGACTTTGTATTTTCTCTATTTCTGAGTTTGTCTTTTCTCTATTTCTCTGAATTTGTCTTTTCAGTATTTGTCTTTTTCTGACTTTGTCTTTTCTCGGTTTCTGACTTTCTGTCTTTTCTCTGTATCTGACTTTGTCTTTTCTCTATTTCTGACTTTGTCTTTTCTCTATTTCTCTGAGTTTGTCTTTTTTGTTTTTCTCTGACTTTGTCTTTTCTCTTTTTCTGACTTTCTGTCTTTTTCTGACTTTGTCTTTTCTCTATTTCTGACTTTGTCTTTTCTCTATTTCTGACTTTCTGTCTTTTTCTGACTTTGTCTTTTCTCTATTTCTGACATTGTCTTTTCTCTATTTCTGACTTTGTCTTTTCTCTATTTCTGACTTTCTGTCTTTTTCTGACTTTGTCTTTTCTCTATTTCTGACTTTGTCTTTTCTCTTTTTCTGACTTTGTCTATTCTCTTTTTCTGACTCTCTGTCTTTTCTCTATATCTGACTTTGTCTTTTCTCTATTTCTGACTTTGTCTTTTGTCTATTTCTGACTTTGTCTTTTCTCTATTTCTGACTTTGTCTTTTCTCTATTTCTCTGAGTTTGTCTTTTCTGCATTTCTCTGAGTTTGTCTTTTCACTATTTCTGACTTTGTCTTTTCTCTTTTTCTGACTTTCTGTCTTTTTCTGACTTTGTCTTTTCTCTATTTCTGACTTTGTCTTTTCTGTATTTCTGACTTTGTCTTGTCTGTATTTCTGACTTTCTGTCTTTTTCTGACTTTGTCTTTTCTCTATTTCTGACTTTCTGTCTTTTTCTGACTTTGTCTTTTCTCTATTTCTGACTTTGTCTTTTCTCTTTTTCAGACTTTGTCTTTTCTCTTTTTCTGACTTTCTGCCTTTTCTCTAGATCTGACTTTGTCTTTTCTCTATTTCTGACTTTGTCTTTTCTCTATTTCTGACTTTGTCTTTTCTCTATTTCTCTGAGTTTGTCTTTTCTGTATTTCTCTGAGTTTGTCTTTTCTCTATTTCTGACTTTGTCTTTTCTCTTTTTCTGACTTTCTGTCTTTTTCTGACTTTGTCTTTTCTCTATTTCTGACTTTGTCTTTTCTGTATTTCTGACTTTCTGTCTTTTTCTTACTTTGTCATTTCTCTATTTCTGACTTTGTCTTTTCTGTATTTCTGACTTTGTCTTTTCTGTATTTCTGACTTTCTGTCTTTTTCTGACTTTGTCTTTTCTCTATTTCTGACTTTGTCTTTTCTCTATTTCGGACTTTCTGTCTTTTTCTGACTTTGTCTTTTCTCTATTTCTGACTTTGTCTTTTCTCTTTGTCAGACTTTGTCTTTTCTCTTTTTCTGACTTTCTGTCTTTTCTCTATATCTGACTTTGTCTTTTCTCTATTTCTGACTTTGTCTTTTCTCTATTTCTGACTTTGTCTTTTCTCTATTTCTCTGAGTTTGTCTTTTCTGTATTTCTCTGAGTTTGTCTTTTCTCTATTTCTGACTTTGTTTTTTCTCTTTTTCTGACTTTCTGTCTTTTTCTGACTTTGTCTTTTCTCTATTTCTGACTTTGTCTTTTCTGTATTTCTGACTTTCTGTCTTTTTCTGACTTTGTCTTTTCTCTATTTCTGACTTTGTCTTTTCTGTATTTCTGACTTTGTCTTTTCTCTTTTTCTGACTTTCTGTCTTTTCTCTATATCTGACTTTGTCTTTTCTCTATTTCTGACTTTGTCTTTTCTCTATTTCTGACTTGGTCTTTTCTCTATTTCTCTGAGTTTGTCTTTTCTGTATTTCTCTGAGTTTGTCTTTTCTCTATTTCTGACTTTGTCTTTTCTCTTTTTCTGACTTTCTGTCTTTTTCTGACTTTGTCTTTTCTCTATTTCTGACTTTGTCTTTTCTGTATTTCTGACTTTCTGTCTTTTTCTGACTTTGTCTTTTCTCTATTTCTGTCTTTCTGTCTTTTTCTGACTTTGTCTTTTCTCTATTTCGTTTGTCTTTTCTGTATTTCTATAAATTTGTCTTTTCTCTATTTCTGACTTTCTGTCTTTTCTCTGTATCTGACTTTGTCTTTTCTCTATTTCTGACTTTGTCTTTTCTCTATTTCTCTGAGTTTGTCTTTTTTGTTTTTCTCTGACTTTGTCTTTTCTCTTTTTCTGACTTTCTGTCTTTTTCTGACTTTGTCTTTTCTCTATTTCTGACTTTGTCTTTTCTCTATTTCTGACTTTCTGTCTTTTTCTGACTTTGTCTTTTCTCTATTTCTGACTTTGTATTTTCTCTATTTCTGAGTTTGTCTTTTCTCTATTTCTCTGAATTTGTCTTTTCAGTATTTGTCTTTTTCTGACTTTGTCTTTTCTCGGTTTCTGACTTTCTGTCTTTTCTCTGTATCTGACTTTGTCTTTTCTCTATTTCTGACTTTGTCTTTTCTCTATTTCTCTGAGTTTGTCTTTTTTGTTTTTCTCTGACTTTGTCTTTTCTCTTTTTCTGACTTTCTGTCTTTTTCTGACTTTGTCTTTTCTCTATTTCTGACTTTGTCTTTTCTCTATTTCTGACTTTCTGTCTTTTTCTGACTTTGTCTTTTCTCTATTTCTGACATTGTCTTTTCTCTATTTCTGACTTTGTCTTTTCTCTATTTCTGACTTTCTGTCTTTTTCTGACTTTGTCTTTTCTCTATTTCTGACTTTGTCTTTTCTCTTTTTCTGACTTTGTCTTTTCTCTATTTCTGACTTTCTGTCTTTTTCTGACTTTGTCTTTTCTCTATTTCTGACTTTGTCTTTTCTCTTTTTCTGACTTTGTCTTTTCTCTATTTCTGACTTTGTCTTTTCTCTTTTTCTGACTTTGTCTTTTCTCTATTTCTGACTTTGTCTTTTGTCTATTTCTGACTTTGTCTTTTCTCTATTTCTGACTTTGTCTTTTCTCTATTTCTCTGAGTTTGTCTTTTCTGCATTTCTCTGAGTTTGTCTTTTCACTATTTCTGACTTTGTCTTTTCTCTTTTTCTGACTTTCTGTCTTTTTCTGACTTTGTCTTTTCTCTATTTCTGACTTTGTCTTTTCTGTATTTCTGACTTTCTGTCTTTTTCTGACTTTGTCTTTTCTCTATTTCTGACTTTGTCTTTTCTGCATTTCTGACTTTGTCTTTTTTGTATTTCTGACTTTCTGTCTTTTTCTGACTTTGTCTTTTCTCTATTTCTGACTTTGTCTTTTCTCTATTTCTGACTTTCTGTCTTTTTCTGACTTTGTCTTTTCTCTATTTCTGACTTTGTCTTTTCTCTTTTTCTGACTTTGTCTTTTCTCTATTTCTCTGAGTTTGTCTTTTCTGTATTTCTCTGAGTTTGTCTTTTCTCTATTTCTGACTTTGTTTTTTCTGTATTTCTGACTTTCTGTCTTTTTCTGACTTTGTCTTTTCTCTATTTCTGACTTTCTGTCTTTTTCTGACTTTGTCTTTTCTCTATTTCTGACTTTGTCTTTTCTCTATTTCTGACTTTCTGTCTTTTCTCTACTTCTCTGAGTTTGTCTTTTCTGTATTTCTCTGAGTTTGTCTTTTCTCTATTTCTGACTTAATCTTTTCTCTTTTTCTGACTTTCTGTCTTTTTCTGACTTTGTCTTTTCTCTATTTCTGACTTTGTCTTTTCTGTATTTCTGACTTTCTGTCTTTTTCTGACTTTGTCTTCTCTTTATTTCTGACTTTCTGTCTTTTTCTGACTTTGTCTTTTCTCTATTTCGTTTTTCTTTTCTGTATTTCTCTAAATTTGTCTTTTCTCTATTTCTGACTTTGTCTTTTCTCTATTTCTGTCTTTGTCTTTTCTCTATTTCTCTGAATTTGTCTTTTCAGTATTTGTCTTTTTCTGACTTTGTCTTTTCTCTTTTTCTGACTTTTTGTCTTTTCTCTGTATCTGACTTTGTCTTTTCTCTATTTCTGACTTTGTCTTTTCTCTATTTCTCTGAGTTTGTCTTTTTTGTTTTTCTCTGAGTTTGTCTTTTCTCTATTTCTGTCTTTGTCTTTTCTCTTTTTCTGCCTTTCTGTCTTTTTCTGACTTTGCCTTTTCTCTATTTCTGACTTTGTCTTTTCTCTATTTCTCTGAGTTTGTCTTTTCTGTATTTCTGAGTTTGTCTTTTCTCTATTTCTGACTTTGTCTTTTCTGTATTTCTGACTTTCTGTCTTTTTCTGACTTTGTCTTTTCTCTATTTCTGACTTTGTCTTTTCTGTATTTCTGACTTTGTCTTTTCTGTATTTCTGACTCTCTGTCTTTTTCAGACTTTGTCTTTTCTCTATTTCTGACTTTGTCTTTTCTCTATTTCTGACTTTGTCTTTTCTCTATTTCTCTGAGATTGTCTTTTTTGTTTTTCTCTGAGTTTGTCTTTTCTCTATTTCTGACTTTGTCTTTTCTCTTTTTCTTACTTTCTGTCTTTTTCTGACTTTGTCTTTTCTCTATTTCTGACTTTGTCTTTTCTCTATTTCTGACTTTCTGTCTTTTTCTGACTTTGTCTTCTCTCTATTTCTGACTTTATTTTCTCTATTTCTGACTTTGTCTTCTCTCTATTTCTGACATTCTGTCCTTTTCTGACTTTGTCTTTTCTCTATATCTGACTTTGTCTTTTCTCTTTTTCCGACTTTGTCTTTTCTCTATTTCGTTTGTCTTTTCTGTATTTCTCTAAATGTGTCTTTTCTCTATTTCTGACTTTGTTTTTTCTCTATTTCTCATTTTGTCTTTTCTCTATTTCTCACTTTGTCTTTTCTCTATTTCTCTGAATTTGACTTTTCAGTATTTGTCTTTTTCTGACTTTGTCTTTTCTCTTTTTCTGACTTTCTGTCATTTGTCTGTATCTGACTTTGTCTTTTCTCTATTTCTGACTTTGTCTTTTCCATTTTTCTGACTTTCTGTCTTTTTCTGACTTTGTCTTTTCTCTATTTCTGACTTTGTCTTTTCTCTATTTCTGACTGTCTTTTCTGTATTTCTGACTTTGTCTTTTCTGTATTTCTGACTTTCTGTCTTTTTCTGACTTTGTCTTTTCTCTATTTCTGACTTTGTCTTTTCTCTATTTCTGACTTTCTGTCTTTTTCTGACTTTGTCTTTTCTCTATTTCTGACTTTGTCTTTTCTCTTTTTCAGACTTTGTCTTTTCTCTTTTTCTGACTTTCTGTCTTTTCTCTTTTTCTGACTTTCTGTCTTTTCTCTATATCTGACTTTGTCTTTTCTCTATTTCTGACTTTGTCTTTTCCCTATTTCTGACTTTGTCTTTTCTCTATTTCTCTGAGATTGTCTTTTCTGTATTTCTGACTTTGTCTTTTCTCTTTTTCTCACTTTCTGTGTTTTTCTGACTTTGTCTTTTCTCTATTTCTGACTTTGTCTTTTCTGTATTTCTGACTTTCTGTCTTTTTCTGACTTTGTCTTTTCTCTATTTCTGACTTTCTGTATTTCTCTAAGTTTGTCTTTTCTCTTTTTCCGACTTCGTCTTTTCTCTATTTCTAACTTTGTCTTTTCTCTATTTCTCTGAATTTGTCTTTTCAGTATTTGTCTTTTTCTGACTTTGTCTTTTCTCTTTTTCTGACTTTCTGTCTTTTCTCTGTATCTGACTTTGTCTTTTCTCTATTTCTGACTTTGTCTTTTCTCTAATTCTCTGAGTTTGTCTTTTTTGTTATTCTCTGAGTTTGTCTTTTCTGTATTTCTGACTTTGTCTTTTCTCTTTTTCTGCCTTTCTGTCTTTTTCTGACTTTGTCTTTTCTCTATTTCTGACTTTGTCTTTTCTCAATTTCTGACTTTGTCTTTTCTGTATTTCTGACTTTGTCTTGTCTGTATTTCTGACTTTCTGTCTTTTTCTGACTTTGTCTTTTCTCTATTTCTGACTTTGTCTTTTCTCTTTTTCAGACTTTGTCTTTTCTCTTTTTCTGACTTTCTGTCTTTTCTCTATATCTGACTTTGTCTTTTCTCTATTTCTGACTTTGTATTTTCTCTATTTCTGACGTTGTCTTTTCTCTATTTCTCTGAGTTTGTCTTTTCTCTATTTCTGACTTTGTCTTTTTTGTATTTCTGACTTTCTGTCTTTTTCTGACTTTGTCTTTTCTCTATTTCTGACTTTGTCTTTTCTCTATTTCTGACTTTCTGTCTTTTTCTGACTTTGTCTTTTCTCTATTTCTGACTTTGTCTTTTCTCTTTTTCTGACTTTGCCTTTTCTCTTTTTCTGACTGTCTTTTCTCTATTTCTGACTTTGTCTTTTCTCTATTTCTCTGAGTTTGTCTTTTCTGTATTTCTCTGAGTTTGTCTTTTCTCTATTTCTGACTTTGTCTTTTCTGTATTTCTGACTTTCTGTCTTTTTCTGACTTTGTCTTTTCTCTATTTCTGACTTTCTGTCTTTTTCTGACTCTGTCTTTTCTCTATTTCTGACTTTGTCTTTTCTCTATTTCTGACTTTCTGTCTTTTCTCTACTTCTCTGAGTTTGTCTTTTCTGTATTTCTCTGAGTTTGTCTTTTCTCTATTTCTGACTTTGTCTTTTCTCTTTTTCTGACTTTCTGTCTTTTTCTGACTTTGTCTTTTCTCTATTTCTGACTTTGTCTTTCCTGTATTTCTGACTTTCTGTCTTTTTCTGACTTTGTCTTCTCTTTATTTCTGACTTTCAGTCTTTTTCTGACTTTGTCTTTTCTCTATTTCGTTTTTCTTTTCTGTATTTCTCTAAATTTGTCTTTTCTCTATTTCTGACTTTGTCTTTTCTCTATTTCTGTCTTTGTCTTTTCTCTATTTCTCTGAATTTGTCTTTTCAGTATTTGTCTTTTTCTGACTTTGTCTTTTCTCTTTTTCTGACTTTTTGTCTTTTCTCTGTATCTGACTTTGTCTTTTCTCTATTTCTGACTTTGTCTTTTCTCTATTTCTCTGAGTTTGTCTTTTTTGTTTTTCTCTGAGTTTGTCTTTTCTCTATTTCTGACTTTGTCTTTTCTCTTTTTCTGCCTTTCTGTCTTTTTCTGACTTTGCCTTTTCTCTATTTCTGACTTTGTCTTTTCTCTATTTCTCTGAGTTTGTCTTTTCTGTATTTCTGAGTTTGTCTTTTCTCTATTTCTGACTTTGTCTTTTCTGTATTTCTGACTTTCTGTCTTTTTCTGACTTTGTCTTTTCTCTATTTCTGACTTTGTCTTTTCTGTATTTCTGACTTTGTCTTTTCTGTATTTCTGACTCTCTGTCTTTTTCAGACTTTGTCTTTTCTCTATTTCTGACTTTGTCTTTTCTCTATTTCTGACTTTGTCTTTTCTCTATTTCTCTGAGATTGTCTTTTTTGTTTTTCTCTGAGTTTGTCTTTTCTCTATTTCTGACTTTGTCTTTTCTCTTTTTCTTACTTTCTGTCTTTTTCTTACTTTGTCTTTTCTCTATTTCTGACTTTGTCTTTTCTCTATTTCTGACTTTCTGTCTTTTTCTGACTTTGTCTTTTCTCTATTTCTGACTTTATTTTCTCTATTTCTGACTTTGTCTTCTCTCTATTTCTGACATTCTGTCCTTTTCTGACTTTGTCTTTTCTCTATTTCTGACTTTGTCTTTTCTCTATATCTGACTTTGTCTTTTCTCTTTTTCCGACTTTGTCTTTTCTCTATTTCGTTTGTCTTTTCTGTATTTCTCTAAATTTGTCTTTTCTCTATTTCTGACTTTGTCTTTTCTCTATTTCTGACTTTGTTTTTTCTCTATTTCTCATTTTGTCTTTTCTCTATTTCTGACTTTGTCTTTTCTCTATTTCTCTGAGTTTGTCTTTTCTGCATTTCTCTGAGTTTGTCTTTTCACTATTTCTGACTTTGTCTTTTCTCTTTTTCTGACTTTCTGTCTTTTTCTGACTTTGTCTTTTCTCTATTTCTGACTTTGTCTTATCTGTATTTCTGACTTTCTGTCTTTTTCTTACTTTGTCTTTTCTCTATTTCTGACTTTGTCTTTTCTGCATTTCTGACTTTGTCTTTTTTGTATTTCTGACTTTCTGTCTTTTTCTGACTTTGTCTTTTCTCTATTTCTGACTTTGTCTTTTCTCTATTTCTGACTTTCTGTCTTTTTCTGACTTTGTCTTTTCTCTATTTCTGACTTTGTCTTTTCTCTTTTTCTGACTTTGTCTTTTCTCTATTTCTCTGAGTTTGTCTTTTCTGTATTTCTCTGAGTTTGTCTTTTCTCTATTTCTGACTTTGTTTTTTCTGTATTTCTGACTTTCTGTCTTTTTCTGACTTTGTCTTTTCTCTATTTCTGACTTTCTGTCTTTTTCTGACTTTGTCTTTTCTCTATTTCTGACTTTGTCTTTTCTCTATTTCTGACTTTCTGTCTTTTCTCTACTTCTCTGAGTTTGTCTTTTCTGTATTTCTCTGAGTTTGTCTTTTCTCTATTTCTGACTTAATCTTTTCTCTTTTTCTGACTTTCTGTCTTTTTCTGACTTTGTCTTTTCTCTATTTCTGACTTTGTCTTTTCTGTATTTCTGACTTTCTGTCTTTTTCTGACTTTGTCTTCTCTTTATTTCTGACTTTCTGTCTTTTTATGACTTTGTCTTTTCTCTATTTCGTTTTTCTTTTCTGTATTTCTCTAAATTTGTCTTTTCTCTATTTCTGACTTTGTCTTTTCTCTATTTCTGTCTTTGTCTTTTCTCTATTTCTCTGAATTTGTCTTTTCAGTATTTGTCTTTTTCTGACTTTGTCTTTTCTCTTTTTCTGACTTTTTGTCTTTTCTCTGTATCTGACTTTGTCTTTTCTCTATTTCTGACTTTGTCTTTTCTCTATTTCTCTGAGTTTGTCTTTTTTGTTTTTCTCTGAGTTTGTCTTTTCTCTATTTCTGACTTTGTCTTTTCTCTTTTTCTGCCTTTCTGTCTTTTTCTGACTTTGCCTTTTCTCTATTTCTGACTTTGTCTTTTCTCTATTTCTCTGAGTTTGTCTTTTCTGTATTTCTGAGTTTGTCTTTTCTCTATTTCTGACTTTGTCTTTTCTGTATTTCTGACTTTCTGTCTTTTTCTGACTTTGTCTTTTCTCTATTTCTGACTTTGTCTTTTATGTATTTCTGACTTTGTCTTTTCTGTATTTCTGACTCTCTGTCTTTTTCAGACTTTGTCTTTTCTCTATTTCTGACTTTGTCTTTTCTCTATTTCTGACTTTGTCTTTTCTCTATTTCTCTGAGATTGTCTTTTTTGTTTTTCTCTGAGTTTGTCTTTTCTCTATTTCTGACTTTGTCTTTTCTCTTTTTCTTACTTTCTGTCTTTTTCTGACTTTGTCTTTTCTCTATTTCTGACTTTGTCTTTTCTCTATTTCTGACTTTCTGTCTTTTTCTGACTTTGTCTTCTCTCTATTTCTGACTTTATTTTCTCTATTTCTGACTTTGTCTTCTCTCTATTTCTGACATTCTGTCCTTTTCTGACTTTGTCTTTTCTCTATATCTGACTTTGTCTTTTCTCTTTTTCCGACTTTGTCTTTTCTCTATTTCGTTTGTCTTTTCTGTATTTCTCTAAATGTGTCTTTTCTCTATTTCTGACTTTGTTTTTTCTCTATTTCTCATTTTGTCTTTTCTCTATTTCTCACTTTGTCTTTTCTCTATTTCTCTGAATTTGACTTTTCAGTATTTGTCTTTTTCTGACTTTGTCTTTTCTCTTTTTCTGACTTTCTGTCATTTGTCTGTATCTGACTTTGTCTTTTCTCTATTTCTGACTTTGTCTTTTCCATTTTTCTGACTTTCTGTCTTTTTCTGACTTTGTCTTTTCTCTATTTCTGACTTTGTCTTTTCTCTATTTCTGACTGTCTTTTCTGTATTTCTGACTTTGTCTTTTCTGTATTTCTGACTTTCTGTCTTTTTCTGACTTTGTCTTTTCTCTATTTCTGACTTTGTCTTTTCTCTATTTCTGACTTTCTGTCTTTTTCTGACTTTGTCTTTTCTCTATTTCTGACTTTGTCTTTTCTCTTTTTCAGACTTTGTCTTTTCTCTTTTTCTGACTTTCTGTCTTTTCTCTTTTTCTGACTTTCTGTCTTTTCTCCATATCTGACTTTGTCTTTTCTCTATTTCTGACTTTGTCTTTTCTCTATTTCTGACTTTGTCTTTTCTCTATTTCTCTGAGATTGTCTTTTCTGTATTTCTGACTTTGTCTTTTCTCTTTTTCTCACTTTCTGTGTTTTTCTGACTTTGTCTTTTCTCTATTTCTGACTTTGTCTTTTCTGTATTTCTGACTTTCTGTCTTTTTCTGACTTTGTCTTTTCTCTATTTCTGACTTTCTGTATTTCTCTAAGTTTGTCTTTTCTCTTTTTCCGACTTCGTCTTTTCTCTATTTCTAACTTTGTCTTTTCTCTATTTCTCTGAATTTGTCTTTTCAGTATTTGTCTTTTTCTGACTTTGTCTTTTCTCTTTTTCTGACTTTCTGTCTTTTCTCTGTATCTGACTTTGTCTTTTCTCTATTTCTGACTTTGTCTTTTCTCTAATTCTCTGAGTTTGTCTTTTTTGTTATTCTCTGAGTTTGTCTTTTCTGTATTTCTGACTTTGTCTTTTCTCTTTTTCTGCCTTTCTGTCTTTTTCTGACTTTGTCTTTTCTCTATTTCTGACTTTGTCTTTTCTCTATTTCTGACTTTGTCTTTTCTGTATTTCTGACTTTGTCTTGTCTGTATTTCTGACTTTCTGTCTTTTTCTGACTTTGTCTTTTCTCTATTTCTGACTTTGTCTTTTCTCTTTTTCAGACTTTGTCTTTTCTCTTTTTCTGACTTTCTGTCTTTTCTCTATATCTGACTTTGTCTTTTCTCTATTTCTGACTTTGTATTTTCTCTATTTCTGACGTTGTCTTTTCTCTATTTCTCTGAGTTTGTCTTTTCTCTATTTCTGACTTTGTCTTTTTTGTATTTCTGACTTTCTGTCTTTTTCTGACTTTGTCTTTTCTCTATTTCTGACTTTGTCTTTTCTCTTTTTCTGACTGTCTTTTCTCTATTTCTGACTTTGTCTTTTCTCTATTTCTGACTTTCTGTCTTTTTCTGACTTTGTCTTTTCTCTATTTCTGACTTTGTCTTTTCTCTTTTTCTGACTTTGCCTTTTCTCTTTTTCTGACTGTCTTTTCTCTATTTCTGACTTTGTCTTTTCTCTATTTCTCTGAGTTTGTCTTTTCTCTATTTCTCTGAGTTTGTCTTTTCTCTATTTCTGACTTTGTCTTTTCTGTATTTCTGACTTTCTGTCTTTTTCTGACTTTGTCTTTTCTCTATTTCTGACTTTCTGTCTTTTTCTGACTCTGTCTTTTCTCTATTTCTGACTTTGTCTTTTCTCTATTTCTGACTTTCTGTCTTTTCTCTACTTATCTGAGTTTGTCTTTTCTGTATTTCTCTGAGTTTGTCTTTTCTCTATTTCTGACTTTGTCTTTTCTCTTTTTCTGACTTTCTGTCTTTTTCTGACTTTGTCTTTTCTCTATTTCTGACTTTGTCTTTCCTGTATTTCTGACTTTCTGTCTTTTTCTGACTTTGTCTTCTCTTTATTTCTGACTTTCTGTCTTTTTCTGACTTTGTCTTTTCTCTATTTCGTTTTTCTTTTCTGTATTTCTCTAAATTTGTCTTTTCTCTATTTCTGACTTTGTCTTTTCTCTATTTCTGTCTTTGTCTTTTCTCTATTTCTCTGAATTTGTCTTTTCAGTATTTGTCTTTTTCTGACTTTGTCTTTTCTCTTTTTCTGACTTTTTGTCTTTTCTCTGTATCTGACTTTGTCTTTTCTCTATTTCTGACTTTGTCTTTTCTCTATTTCTCTGAGTTTGTCTTTTTTGTTTTTCTCTGAGTTTGTCTTTTCTCTATTTCTGACTTTGTCTTTTCTCTTTTTCTGCCTTTCTGTCTTTTTCTGACTTTGCCTTTTCTCTATTTCTGACTTTGTCTTTTCTCTATTTCTCTGAGTTTGTCTTTTCTGTATTTCTGAGTTTGTCTTTTCTCTATTTCTGACTTTGTCTTTTCTGTATTTCTGACTTTCTGTCTTTTTCTGACTTTGTCTTTTCTCTATTTCTGACTTTGTCTTTTCTGTATTTCTGACTTTGTCTTTTCTGTATTTCTGACTCTCTGTCTTTTTCAGACTTTGTCTTTTCTCTATTTCCGACTTTGTCTTTTCTCTATTTCTGACTTTGTCTTTTCTCTATTTCTCTGAGATTGTCTTTTTTGTTTTTCTCTGAGTTTGTCTTTTCTCTATTTCTGACTTTGTCTTTTCTCTTTTTCTTACTTTCTGTCTTTTTCTTACTTTGTCTTTTCTCTATTTCTGACTTTGTCTTTTCTCTATTTCTGACTTTCTGTCTTTTTCTGACTTTGTCTTTTCTCTATTTCTGACTTTATTTTCTCTATTTCTGACTTTGTCTTCTCTCTATTTCTGACATTCTGTCCTTTTCTGACTTTGTCTTTTCTCTATTTCTGACTTTGTCTTTTCTCTATATCTGACTTTGTCTTTTCCCTTTTTCCGACTTTGTCTTTTCTCTATTTCGTTTGTCTTTTCTGTATTTCTCTAAATTTGTCTTTTCTCTATTTCTGACTTTGTTTTTTCTCTATTTCTCATTTTGTCTTTTCTCTATTTCTCACTTTGTCTTTTCTCTATTTCTCTGAATTTGACTTTTCAGTATTTGTCTTTTTCTGACTTTGTCTTTTCTCTTTTTCTGACTTTCTGCCATTGTCTGTATCTGACTTTGTCTTTTCTCTATTTCTGACTTTGTCTTTTCTCTTTTTCTGACTTTCTGTCTTTTTCTGACTTTGTCTTTTCTCTATTTCTGACTTTGTCTTTTCTCTATTTCTGATTGTCTTTTCTGTATTTCTGACTTTGTCTTTTCTGTATTTCTGACTTTCTGTCTTTTTCTGACTTTGTCTTTTCTCTATTTCTGACTTTTTCTTTTCTCTATTTCTGACTTTCTGTCTTTTTCTGACTTTGTCTTTTCTCTATTTCTGACTTTGTCTTTTCTCTTTTTCAGACTTTGTCTTTTCTCTTTTTCTGACTTTCTGTCTTTTCTCTTTTTCTGACTTTCTGTCTTTTCTCTATATCTGACTTTGTCTTTTCTCTATTTCTGACTTTGTCTTTTCTCTATTTCTGAATTTGTCTTTTCTCTATTTCTCTGAGATTGTCTTTTCTGTATTTCTGACTTTGTCTTTTCTCTTTTTCTCACTTTCTGTGTTTTTCTGACTTTGTCTTTTCTCTATTTCTGACTTTGTCTTTTCTGTATTTCTGACTTTCTGTCTTTTTCTGACTTTGTCTTTTCTCTATTTCTGACTTTCTGTATTTCTCTAAGTTTGTCTTTTCTCTTTTTCCGACTTTGTCTTTTCTCTATTTCTGACTTTGTCTTTTCTCTATTTCTCTGAATTTGTCTTTTCAGTATTTGTCTTTTTCTGACTTTGTCTTTTCTCTTTTTCTGACTTTCTGTCTTTTCTCTGCATCTGACTTTGTCTTTTCTCTATTTCTGACTTTGTCTTTTCTCTAATTCTCTGAGTTTGTCTTTTTTGTTATTCTCTGAGTTTGCCTTTTCTGTTTTTCTGACTTTGTCTTTTCCCTTTTTCTGCCTTTCTGTCTTTTTCTGACTTTGTCTTTTCTCTATTTCTGACTTTGTCTTTTCTCTATTTCTGACTTTGTCTTTTCTGTATTTCTGACTTTGTCTTGTCTGTATTTCTGACTTTCTGTCTTTTTCTGACTTTGTCTTTTCTCTATTTCTGACTTTGTCTTTTCTCTTTTTCAGACTTTGTCTTTTCTCTTTTTCTGACTTTCTGTCTTTTCTCTATATCTGACTTTGTCTTTTCTCTATTTCTGACTTTGTATTTTCTCTATTTCTGACTTTGTCTTTTCTCTATTTCTCTGAGTTTGTCTTTTCTGTATTTCTCTGAGTTTGTCTTTTCTCTATTTCTGACTTTGTCTTTTCTCTTTTTCTCACTTTCTGTGTTTTTCTGACTTTGTCTTTTCTCTATTTCTGACTTTGTCTTTTCTCTATTTCTGACTTTCTGTCTTTTTCTGACTTTGTCTTTTCTCTATTTCTGACTTTGTCTTTTCTCTATTTCTGACTTGCTGTCCTTTTCTGACTTTTTCTTTTCTCTATTTCTGACTTTGTCTTTTCTCTATATCTGACTTTGTCTTTTCTCTATTTCTGACTTTGTCTTTTCTCCATTTCTGACTTTGTCTTTTCTGTATTTCTCTGAGTTTGTCTTTTCTCTATTTCTGACTTTGTCTTTTCTCTTTTTCTGACTTTCTGCCTTTTTCTGACTTTGTCTTTTCTCTATTTCTCTGAGTTTGTCTTTTCTCTATTCCTCTGAGTTTGTCTTTTCTGTATTTCTCTGAGTTTGTCTTTTCTCTATTTCTGACTTTGTCTTTTCTCTATTTCTCTAAATTTGTCTTTTCTCTATTTCTGACTTTGTCTTCTCTCTATTTCTGACATTCTGTCCTTTTCTGACTTTGTCTATTCTCTATTTCTGACTTTGTCTTTTCTCTTTTTCTGACTTTGTCTTTTCTCTATTTCTGACTTTGTCTTTTCTCTTTTTCAGACTTTGTCTTTTCTCTTTTTCTGACTTTCTGTCTTTTCTCTATATCTGACTTTGTCTTTTCTCTATTTCTGACTTTGTATTTTCTCTATTTCTGACTTTGTCTTTTCTCTATTTCTCTGAGTTTGTCTTTTCTGTATTTCTCTGAGTTTGTCTTTTCTCTATTTCTGACTTTGTCTTTTCTCTTTTTCTGACTTTCTGTGTTTTTCTGACTTTGTCTTTTCTCTATTTCTCTGAGTTTGTCTTTTCTCTATTCCTCTGAGTTTGTCTTTTCTGTATTTCTCTGAGTTTGTCTTTTCTCTATTTCTGACTTTGTCTTTTCTCTATTTCTCTAAATTTGTCTTTTCTCTATTTCTGACTTTGTCTTCTCTCTATTTCTGACATTCTGTCCTTTTCTGACTTTGTCTATTCTCTATTTCTGACTTTGTCTTTTCTCTTTTTCTGACTTTGTCTTTTCTCTATTTCTGACTTTGTCTTCTCTCTTTTTCAGACTTTGTCTTTTCTCTTTTTCTGACTTTCTGTCTTTTCTCTATATCTGACTTTGTCTTTTCTCTATTTCTGACTTTGTATTTTCTCTATTTCTGACTTTGTCTTTTCTCTATTTCTCTGAGTTTGTCTTTTCTTTATTTCTCTGAGTTTGTCTTTTCTCTATTTCTGACTTTGTCTTTTCTCTTTTTCTCACTTTCTGTGTTTTTCTGACTTTGTCTTTTCTCTATTTCTGACTTTGTCTTTTCTGTATTTCTGACTTTCTGTCTTTTTCTGACTTTGTCTTTTCTCTATTTCTGACTTTGTCTTTTCTCTATTTCTGACTTGCTGTCCTTTTCTGACTTTGTCTTTTCTCTATTTCTGACTTTGTCTTTTCTCTATATCTGACTTTGTCTTTTCTCTATTTCTGACTTTGTCTTTTCTCCATTTCTGACTTTGTCTTTTCTCTATTTCTCTGAGTTTGTCTTTTCTCTATTTCTGACATTGTCTTTTCTCTTTTTCTGACATTGTCTTTTCTCTTTTCTGACTTTGTCTTCTCTGTATTTCTCTGAGTTTGTCTTTTCTCTATTTCTTACTTTGTCTTTTCTCTTTTTCTGACTTTCTGCCTTTTTCTGACTTTGTCTTTTCTCTATTTCTCTGAGTTTGTCTTTTCTCTATTCCTCTGAGTTTGTCTTTTCTGTATTTCTCTGAGTTTGTCTTTTCTCTATTTCTCTGAGTTTGTCTTTTCTCTATTTCTGACTTTGTCTTTTCTCTATTTCTCTAAATTTGTCTTTTCTCTATTTCTGACTTTGTCTTCTCTCTATTTCTGACATTCTGTCCTTTTCTGACTTTGTCTATTCTCTATTTCTGACTTTGTCTTTTCTCTATATCTGACTTTGTCTTTTCTCTTTTTCTGACTTTGTCTTTTCTGTATTTCCGACTTTGTCTTTTCTCTATTTCTGACTTAGTCTTTTCTCTATTTCTCTGAATTTGTCTTTTCAGTATTTGTCTTTTTCTGACTTTGTATTTTCTCTTTTTCTGACTTTCTGTCTTTTCTCTGTATCTGACTTTGTCTTTTCTCTATTTCTGACTTTGTCTTTTCTCTAATTCTCTGAGTTTGTCTTTTTTGTTTTTCTCTGCGTTTGTCTTTTCTGTATTTCTGACTTTGTCTTTTCTCTTTTTCTCCCTTTCTGTCTTTTTCTGACTTTGTCATTTCTCTATTTCTGACTTTGTCTTTTCTGTATTTCTGACTTTGTCTTGTCTGTATTTCTGACTTTCTGTCTTTTTCTGACTTTGTCTTTTCTCTATTTCTGACTTTGTCTTTTCTCTTTTTCAGACTTTGTCTTTTCTCTTTTTCTGACTTTCTGTCTTTTCTCTATATCTGACTTTGTCTTTTCTCTATTTCTGACTTTGTATTTTCTCTATTTCTGACTTTGTCTTTTCTCTATTTCTCTGAGTTTGTCTTTTCTGTATTTCTCTGAGTTTGTCTTTTCTCTATTTCTGACTTTGTCTTTTCTCTTTTTCTCACTTTCTGTGTTTTTCTGACTTTGTCTTTTCTCTATTTCTGACTTTGTCTTTTCTGTATTTCTGACTTTCTGTCTTTTTCTGACTTTGTCTTTTCTCTATTTCTGACTTTGTCTTTTCTCTATTTCTGACTTGCTGTCCTTTTCTGACGTTGTCTTTTCTCTATTTCTGACTTTGTCTTTTCTCTATATCTGACTTTGTCTTTTCTCTATTTCTGACTTTGTCTTTTCTCCATTTCTGACTTTGTCTTTTCTGTATTTCTCTGAGTTTGTCTTTTCTCTATTTCTGACTTTGTCTTTTCTCTTTTTCTGACATTGTCTTTTCTCTTTTCTGACTTTGTCTTCTCTGTATTTCTCTGAGTTTGTCTTTTCTCTATTTCTGACTTTGTCTTTTCTCTTTTTCTGACTTTCTGCCTTATTCTGACTTTGTCTTATCTCTATTTCTCTGAGTTTGTCTTTTCTCTATTCCTCTGAGTTTGTCTTTTCTGTATTTCTCTGAGTTTGTCTTTTCTCTATTTCTCTGAGTTTGTCTTTTCTCTATTTCTGACTTTGTCTTTTCTCTATTTCTCTAAATTTGTCTTTTCTCTATTTCTGACTTTGTCTTTTCTCTATTTCTGACATTCTGTCCTTTTCTGACTTTGTCTATTCTCTATTTCTGACTTTGTCTTTTCTCTCTATCTGACTTTGTCTTTTCTATTTTTCTGACTTTGTCATTTCTGTATTTCTGACTTTGTCTTTTCTCTATTTCTCTGAGTTTGTCTTTTCTGTATTTCTCTGAGTTTGTCTTTTCTGCATTTCCGAATTTGTCTTTTCTCTATTTCGTTTGTCTTTTCTGTATTTCTCTAAATTTGTCTTTTCTCTATTTCTGACTTTGTCTTTTCTCTATTTCTCACTTTGTCTTTTCTCTATTTCTCTGAATTTGACTTTTCAGTATTTGTCTTTTTCTGACTTTGTCTTTTCTCTTTTTCTGACTTTCTGTCTTTTGTCTGTATCTGACTTTGTCTTTTCTCTATTTCTGACTTTGTCTTTTCTCTATTTCTCTGAGTTTGTCTTTTTTGTTTTTCTCTGAGTTTGTCTTTTCTCTATTTCTGACTTTGTCTTTTCTCTTTTTCTGACTTTCTGTCTTTTTCTGACTTTGTCTTTTCTCTATTTCTGACTTTGTCTTTTCAATATTTCTGACTTTGTCTTTTCTCTATTTCTGACTTTGTCTTTTCTGTATTTCTGACTTTGTCTTTTCTGTATTTCTGACTTTCTGTCTTTTCTGACTTTGTCTTTTCTTTATTTCTGACTTTGTCTTTTCTATATTTCTGACTTTCTGTCTTTTTCTGACTTTGTCTTTTCTCTATTTCTGACTTTGTCTTTTCTCTATTTCTGACTTTGTCTTTTCTCTATTTCTGACTTTGTCTTTTCTGTATTTCTGACTTTGTCTTTTCTCTATTTCTCTGAGATTGTCTATTCTGTATTTCTCTGAGTTTGTCTTTTCTCTATTTCTGACTTTGTTTTTTCTCTTTTTCTGACTTTCTGTCTTTTTCTGACTTTGTCTTTTCTCTATTTCTGACTTTGTCTTTTCTGTATTTCTGACTTTCTGTCTTTTTCTGACTTTGTCTTTTCTCTATTTCTGACTTTGTCTTTTCTGTATTTCTGACTTTGTCTTTTCTCTTTTTCTGACTTTCTGTCTTTTCTCTATATCTGACTTTGTCTTTTCTCTATTTCTGACTTTGTCTTTTCTCTATTTCTGACTTTGTCTTTTCTCTATTTCTCTGAGTTTGTCTTTTCTGTATTTCTCTGAGTTTGTCTTTTCTCTATTTCTGACTTTGTCTTTTCTCTTTTTCTGACTTTCTGTCTTTTTCTGACTTTGTCTTTTCTCTATTTCTGACTTTGTCTTTTCTCTATTTCGTTTGTCTTTTCTGTATTTCTCTAAATTTGTCTTTTCTCTATTTCTGACTTTGTATTTTCTCTATTTCTGAGTTTGTCTTTTCTCTATTTCTCTGAATTTCTCTTTTCAGTATTTGTCTTTTTCTGACTGTGTCTTTTCTCGGTTTCTGACTTTCTGTCTTTTCTCTGTATCTGACTTTGTCTTTTCTCTATTTCTGACTTTGTCTTTTCTCTATTTCTCTGAGTTTGTCTTTTTTGTTTTTCTCTGACTTTGTCTTTTCTCTTTTTCTGACTTTCTGTCTTTTTCTGACTTTGTCTTTTCTCTTTTTCTGACTTTCTGTCTTTTTCTGACTTTGTCTTTTCTCTATTTCTGACTTTGTCTTTTCTGTATTTCTGACTTTCTGTCTTTTTCTGACTTTGTCTTTTCTCTATTTCTGACTTTCTGTCTTTTTCTGACTTTGTCTTTTCTCTATTTCTGACTTTGTCTTTTCTCTATTTCTGACTTTGTCTTTTCTCTATTTCTCTGAATTTGTCTTTTCAGTATTTGTCTTTTTCTGACTTTGTCTTTTCTCTTTTTCTGACTTTCTGTCTTTTCTCTGTATCTGACTTTGTCTTTTCTCTATTTCTGACTTTGTCTTTTCTGTATTTCTGACTTTGTCTTGTCTGTATTTCTGACTTTCTGTCTTTTTCTGACTTCGTCTTTTCTCTATTTCTGACTTTGTCTTTTCTCTTTTTCAGACTTTGTCTTTTCTCTTTTTCTGACTTTGTCTTTTCTCTTTTTCTGACTTTCTGTCTTTTCTCTAGATCTGACTTTGTCTTTTCTCTATTTCTGACTTTGTCTTTTCTCTATTTCTGACTTTGTCTTTTCTCTATTTCTGTGAGTTTGTCTTTTCTGTATTTCTCTGAGTTTGTCTTTTCTCTATTTCTGACTTTGTCTTTTCTCTTTTTCTGACTTTCTGTCTTTTTCTGACTTTGTCTTTTCTCTATTTCTGACTTTGTCTTTTCTGTATTTCTGACTTTCTGTCTTTTTCTTACTTTGTCATTTCTCTATTTCTGACTTTGTCTTTTCTGTATTTCTGACTTTGTCTTTTCTGTATTTCTGACTTTCTGTCTTTTTCTGACTTTGTCTTTTCTCTATTTCTGACTTTGTCTTTTCTCGATTTCTGGCTTTCTGTCTTTTTCTGACTTTGTCTTTTCTCTATTTCTGACTTTTTCTTTTCTCTTTTTCAGACTTTGTCTTTTCTCTTTTTCTGACTTTCTGTCTTTTATCTATATCTGACTTTGTCTTTTCTCTATTTCTGACTTTGTCTTTTCTCTATTTCTGACTTTGTCTTTTCTCTATTTCTCTGAGTTTGTCTTTTCTGCATTTCTCTGAGTTTGTCTTTTCTCTATTACTGACTTTGTTTTTTCTCTTTTTCTGACTTTCTGTCTTTTTCTGACTTTGTCTTTTCTCTATTTCTGACTTTGTCTTTTCTGTATTTCTGACTTTCTGTCTTTTTCTGACTTTGTCTTTTCTCTATTTCTGACTTTGTCTTTTCTGTATTTCTGACTTTGTCTTTTCTCTTTTTCTGACTTTCTGTCTTTTCTCTATATCTGACTTTGTCTTTTCTCTATTTCTGACTTTGTCTTTTCTCTATTTCTCTGAGTTTGTCTTTTCTGTATTTCTCTGAGTTTGTCTTTTCTCTATTTCTGACTTTGTCTTTTCTCTTTTTCGGACATTCTGTCTTTTTCTGACTTTGTCTTTTCTCTATTTCTGACTTTGTCTTTTCTGTATTTCTGACTTTCTGTCTTTTTCTGACATTGTCTTTTCTCTATTTCTGTCTTTCTGTCTTTTTCTGACCTTGTCTTTTCTCTATTTCGTTTGTCTTTTCTGTATTTCTCTAAATTTGTCTTTTCTCTATTTCTGACTTTGTATTTTCTCTATTTCTGCCTTTGTCTTTTCTCTATTTCTCTGAATTTGTCTTTTCAGTATTTGTCTTTTTCTGACTTTGTCTTTTCTCGGTTTCTGACTTTCTGTCTTTTCTCTGTATCTGACTTTGTCTTTTCCCTATTTCTGACTTTGTCTTTTCTCTATTTCTCTGAGTTTGTCTTTTTTGTTTTTCTCTGACTTTGTCTTTTCTCTTTTTCTGACTTTCTGTCTTTTTCTGACTTTGTCTTTTCTCTATTTCTGACTTTGTCTTTTCTCTATTTCTGACTTTCTGTCTTTTTCTGACTTTGCCTTTTCTCTATTTCTGACTTTGTCTTTTCTCTATTTCTGACTTTGTCTTTTCTCTATTTCTGACTTTCTGTCTTTTTCTGACTTTGTCTTTTCTCTATTTCTGACTTTGTCTTTTCTCTTTTTCTGACTTTGTCTATTCTCTTTTTGTGACTCTCTGTCTTTTCTCTATATCTGACTTTGTCTTTTCTCTATTTCTGACTTTGTCTTTTCTCTATTTCTGAATTTGTCTTTTCTGTATTTCTGACTTTGTCTTTTCTCTATTTCTCTGAGTTTGTCTTTTCTGTATTTCTCTGAGTTTGTCTTTTCACTATTTCTGACTTTGTTTTTTCTCTTTTTCTGACTTTCTGTCTTTTTCTGACTTTGTCTTTTCTCTATTTCTGACTTTGTCTTTTCTGTATTTCTGACTTTCTGTCTTTTTCTGACTTTGTCTTTTCTCTATTTCTGACTTTGTCTTTTCTGCATTTCTGACTTTGTCTTTTCTGTATTTCTGACTTTCTGTCTTTTTCTGACTTTGTCTTTTCTCTATTTCTGACTTTGTCTTTTCTCTATTTCTGACTTTCTGTCATTTTCTGACTTTGTCTTTTCTCTATTTCTGACTTTGTCTTTTCTCTTTTTCTGACTTTGTCTTTTCTCTTTTTCTGACTTTCTGTCTTTTCTCTATATCTGACTTTGTCTTTTCTCTATTTCTGACTGTCTTTTCTCTATTTCTGACTTTGTCATTTCTCTATTTCTCTGAGTTTGTCTTTTCTGTATTTCTCTGACTTTGTCTTTTCTCTATTTCTGACTTTGTCTTTTCTGTATTTCTGACTTTCTGTCTTTTTCTGACTTTGTCTTTTCTCTATTTCTGACTTTCTGTCTTTTTCTGACTTTGTCTTTTCTCTATTTCTGACTTTGTCTTTTCTCTATTTCTGACTTTCTGTCTTTTCTCTACTTCTCTCTGCGTATATAAAGTTGAGGAAAAAGGGCACAGGCATAGCTCTGGAGGGATACAAGATGGCCAGGAAGGATCTGAAGAAAGGGATTAGGAGAGCTAAGAGAGGGCATGAAAAATGCTTGGCGGGTAGGATAAAAGAAAACCCCAAGGCCTTTTACGCGTATGTCAGAAATATGAGGATGACTAGGGGGACCGTAGGTCCGGTCAAGGACAATAGCGGGAGACTGTGTGTTGAGCCGGAAGAGATAAGTGAGGTTTTGAATGAGTACTTCTCTTCGGTATTTACGAATGAGAAGGGGTGTATTACTGAAGAGGACGGTGGGAAGCAGACTGGTAAGCTCGAGGAAGTGCTCGTTAGGAGGGAAGATGTGTTGGGGTTTTTGAATAACTTGAAGATAGACAAGTCTCCCGGGCCTGACGGGGTATATCCAAGGATGTTATGGGAAGCAAGGGATGAAATTGCAGAGCCGCTGGCAATGATCTTTTCATCTTCTCTGCTGACGGGGGTGGTACCAGGTGATTGGAGGGTGGCAAATGTTGTGCCCCTGTTCAAGAAAGGGAATAGGAACAACCCTGGGAATTACAGGCCAGTTAGTCTTACTTCGGTGGTAGGCAAGTTGATGGAAAAGGTGCTGAGGGATAGGATTTCTGAGCATCTGGAAAGACACTGCTTGATTCGGGACAGTCAGCACGGTTTTGTGAGGGGTAGGTCTTGCCTCACAAGCCTGATTGAATTCTTTGAGCAGGTGACCAAGCAAGTGGATGAGGGTAAACCAGTGGATGTGGTGTACATGGATTTTAGTAAGGCATTTGATAAGGTCCCCCATGGTAGACTTATGGAGAAAGTCAGGAGGCATGGGATAGTGGGGAATGTGGCCAGTTGGATTAAGAATTGGCTAACTGATAGAAGGCAGAGAGTGGTCTTAGATGGTAAATACTCAGCCTGGAGCCCAGTTACCAGTGGCGTGCCGCAGGGATCAGTTCTGGGTCCTCTCCTGTTTGTGATTTTTATTAACGACTTGGATGAGGAAGTCGAAGGGTGGGTCAGTAAATTTGCAGATGATACAAAGGTTGGTGGAGTTGTGGATACCGAGGAGGGCTATTGTCGTCTGCAAAGGGACTTGGATAGGTTGCAGTGCTGGGCTGAAAAGTGGCAGATGGAGTTTAACCCTGAAAAGTGTGAGGTCGTCCATTTTGGAAGGACAAACATGAATGCAAAATACTGGGTTAACGGTAGGGTTCTTGGGCATGTGGAGGAGCAGAGAGACCTTGGGGTCTATGTGCATAGATCATTGAAAGTTGCAACTCAAGTGGATAGGGCTGTGAAGAAGGCATATGGGGTGTTAGCGTTCATTAGCAGAGGGATTGAATTTAAGAGCCGTGAGGTGATGATGCAGCTGTACAGGACCTTGGTAAGGCCTCATTTGGAGTACTGTGTGCAGTTCTGGTCGCCTCATTTTAGGAAGGATGTGGAAGCCTTGGAGAGGGTGCAGAGGAGATTTACCAGGATGTTGCCTGGAATGGAGAATAAGTCTTACGAGGAAAGGCTGAACATTCTAGGCCTCTTCTCATTAGAACGGAGAAGGATGAGGGGTGACATGATAGAGGTTTATAAGATGATCAGGGGAATAGATAGGGTAGACAGTCAGAAACTTTTTCCCCGGGTGGAGCAAAGCGTTACAAGGGGTCATAAATTTAAGGTGAAGGGTGGGAGATATAAGGGGGATGTCAGGGGAAGGTTCTTTACCCAGAGAGTGGTCGAGGCATGGAATGCCTTGCCCGGGGAAGTTGTTGAGTCAGAAACTTTAGGGACTTTCAAAAGGCTTTTGGATAGGTATATGGATAAAGGAGAATGATGGGGTATAGATTAAATTGTCCTTGACAGAGGACAAAGGATCGGCACAACATTGTGGGCCGAAGGGCCTGTTCTGTGCTGTATGTTCTATGTTCTATGTTCTATGTTCTCTGAGTTTGTCTTTTCTGTATTTCTCTGAGTTTGTCTTTTCTCTATTTCTGACTTTGTCTTTTCTCTTTTTCTGACTTTCTGTCTTTTTCTGACATTGTCTTTTCTCTATTTCTGACTTTGTCTTTTCTGTATTTCTGACTTTCTGTCTTTTTCTGACTTTGTCTTCTCTTTATTTCTGACTTTCTGTCTTTTTCTGACTTTGTCTTTTCTCTATTTCGTTTTTCTTTTCTGTATTTCTCTAAATTTGTCTTTTCTCTATTTCTGACTTTGTCTTTTCTCTATTTCTGACTTTGTCTTTTCTCTATTTCTCTGAATTTGTCTTTTCAGTATTTGTCTTTTTCTGACTTTGTCTTTTCTCTTTTTCTGACCTTTTGTCTTTTCTCTGTATCTGACTTTGTCTTTTCTCTATTTCTGACTTTGTCTTTTCTCTATTTCTCTGAGTTTGTCTTTTTTGTTTTTCTCTGAGTTTGTCTTTTCTCTATTTCTGACTTTGTCTTTTCTCTTTTTCTGCCTTTCTGTCTTTTTCTGACTTTGCCTTTTCTCTATTTCTGACTTTGTCTTTTCTCTATTTCTCTGAGTTTGTCTTTTCTGTATTTCTGAGTTTGTCTTTTCTCTATTTCTGACTTTGTCTTTTCTGTATTTCTGACTTTCTGTCTTTTTCTGACTTTGTCTTTTCTGTATTTCTGACTTTGTCTTTTCTGTATTTATGACTTTGTCTTTTCTGTATTTCTGACTCTCTGTCTTTTTCAGACTTTGTCTTTTCTCTATTTCTGACTTTGTCTTTTCTCTATTTCTGACTTTGTCTTTTCTCTATTTCTCTGAGATTGTCTTTTTTGTTTTTCTCTGAGTTTGTCTTTTCTCTATTTCTGACTTTGTCTTTTCTCTTTTTCGGACATTCTGTCTTTTTCTGACTTTGTCTTTTCTCTATTTCTGACTTTGTCTTTTCTGTATTTCTGACTTTCTGTCTTTTTCTGACTTTGTCTTTTCTCTATTTCTGACTTTGTCTTTTCTCTGTTTCTGACTTTCTGTCTTTTTCTGACTTTGTCTTTTCTCTATTTCTGACTTTGTCTTTTCTCTATTTCTGACTTTGTCTTCTCTCTATTTCTGACATTCTGTCCTTTTCTGACTTTGTCTTTTCTCTATTTCTGACTTTGTCTTTTCTCTATATCTGACTTTGTCTTTTCTCTTTTTCCGACTTTGTCTTTTCTCTATTTCGTTTGTCTTTTCTGTATTTCTCTAAATTTGTCTTTTCTCTATTTCTGACTTTGTTTTTTATCTATTTCTCATTTTGTCTTTTCTCTATTTCTCACTTTGTCTTTTCTCTATTTCTCTGAATTTGACTTTTCAGTATTTGTCTTTTTCTGACTTTGTCTTTTCTCTTTTTCTGACTTTCTGTCATTTGTCTGTATCTGACTTTGTCTTTTCTCTATTTCTGACTTTGTCTTTTTTTTTCTCTGAGTTTGTCTTTTCTCTATTTCTGACTTTGTCTTTTCTCTTTTTCTGACTTTCTGTCTTTTTCTGACTTTGTCTTTTCTCTATTTCTGACTTTGTCTTTTCTCTATTTCTGACTTTCTGTCTTTTTCTGACTTTGTCTTTTCCCTATTTCTGACTTTGTCTTTTCTCTATTTCTGACTTTGTCTTTTCTCTATTTCTGACTGTCTTTTCTGTATTTCTGACTTTGTCTTTTCTGTCTTTCTGACTTTCTGTCTTTTTCTGACTTTGTCTTTTCTCTATTTCTGACTTTCTGTCTTTTTCTGACTTTGTCATTTCTCTATTTCTGACTTTGTCTTTTCTCTTTTTCAGACTTTGTCTTTTCTCTTTTTCTGACTTTCTGTCTTTTCTCTTTTTCTGACTTTCTGTCTTTTCTCCATATCTGACTTTGTCTTTTCTCTATTTCTGACTTTGTCTTTTCTCTATTTCTGACTTTGTCTTTTCTCTATTTCTCTGAGTTTGTCTTTTTTGTTTTTCTCTGACTTTGTCTTTTCTCTTTTTCTGACTTTCTGTCTTTTTCTGACTTTGTCTTTTCTCTATTTCTGACTTTGTCTTTTCTCTATTTCTGACTTTCTGTCTTTTTCTGACTTTGTCCTTTCTCTATTTCTGACTTTGTCTTTTCTCTATTTCTGACTTTGTCTTTTCTCTATTTCTGACTTTCTGTCTTTTTCTGACTTTGTCTTTTCTCTATTTTTGTCTTTCTGTCTTTGTCTGACTTTGTCTTTTCTCTATTTCGTTTGTCTTTTCTGTATTTCTCTAAATTTGTCTTTTCTCTATTTCTCTGAATTTGTCTTTTCAGTATTTGTCTTTTTCTGACTTTGTCTTTTCTCGGTTTCTGACTTTCTGTCTTTTCTCTGTATCTGACTTTGTCTTTTCTCTATTTCTGACTTTGTCTTTTCTCTATTTCTCTGAGTTTGTCTTTTTTGTTTTTCTCTGACTTTGTCTTTTCTCTTTTTCTGACTTTCTGTCTTTTTCTGACTTTGTCTTTTCTCTATTTCTGACTTTGTCTTTTCTCTATTTCTGACTTTGTCTTTTCTCTTTTTCGGACATTCTGTCTTTTTCTGACTTTGTCTTTTCTCTATTTCTGAATTTGTCTTTTCTGTATTTCTGACTTTCTGTCTTTTTCTGACTTTGTCTTTTCTCTATTTCTGACTTTGTCTTTTCTCTGTTTCTGACTTTCTGTCTTTTTCTGACTTTGTCTTTTCTCTATTTCTGACTTTGTCTTTTCTCTATTTCTGACTTTGTCTTCTCTCTATTTCTGACATTCTGTCCTTTTCTGACTTTGTCTTTTCTCTATTTCTGACTTTGTCTTTTCTCTATATCTGACTTTGTCTTTTCTCTATTTCTGACTGTCTTTTCTGTATTTCTGACTTTGTCTTTTCTGTCTTTCTGACTTTGTCTTTTCCCTATTTCTGACTTTGTCTTTTCTCTATTTCTGACTTTGTCTTTTCTCTATTTCTGACTGTCTTTTCTGTATTTCTGACTTTGTCTTTTCTGTCTTTCTGACTTTGTCTTTTCTCTTTTTCAGACTTTGTCTTTTCTCTTTTTCTGACTTTCTGTCTTTTCTCTTTTTCTGACTTTCTGTCTTTTCTCCATATCTGACTTTGTCTTTTCTCTATTTCTGACTTTGTCTTTTCTCTATTTCTCTGAGTTTGTCTTTTTTGTTTTTCTCTGACTTTGTCTTTTCTCTTTTTCTGACTTTCTGTCTTTTTCTGACTTTGTCTTTTCTCTATTTCTGACTTTGTCTTTTCTCTATTTCTGACTTTCTGTCTTTTTCTGACTTTGTCTTTTCTCTATTTCTGACTTTGTCTTTTCTCTATTTCTGACTTTGTCTTTTCTCTATTTCTGACTTTCTGTCTTTTTCTGACTTTGTCTTTTCTCTATTTTTGTCTTTCTGTCTTTGTCTGACTTTGTCTTTTCTCTATTTCGTTTGTCTTTTCTGTATTTCTCTAAATTTGTCTTTTCTCTATTTCTCTGAATTTGTCTTTTCAGTATTTGTCTTTTTCTGACTTTGTCTTTTCTCGGTTTCTGACTTTCTGTCTTTTCTCTGTATCTGACTTTGTCTTTTCTCTATTTCTGACTTTGTCTTTTCTCTATTTCTCTGAGTTTGTCTTTTTTGTTTTTCTCTGACTTTGTCTTTTCTCTTTTTCTGACTTTCTGTCTTTTTCTGACTTTGTCTTTTCTCTATTTCTGACTTTGTCTTTTCTCTATTTCTGACTTTCTGTCTTTTTCTGACTTTGTTTTTTCTCTATTTCTGACATTGTCTTTTCTCTATTTCTGACTTTGTCTTTTCTCTATTTCTGACTTTCTGTCTTTTTCTGACTTTGTCTTTTCTCTATTTCTGACTTTGTCTTTTCTCTTTTTCTGACTTTGTCTATTCTCTTTTTCTGACTCTCTGTCTTTTCTCTATATCTGACTTTGTCTTTTCTCTAATTCTGACTTTGTTTTTTGTCTATTTCTGACTTTGTCTTTTCTCTATTTCTGACTTTGTCTTTTCTCTATTTCTCTGAGTTTGTCTTTTCTGCATTTCTCTGAGTTTGTCTTTTCACTATTTCTGACTTTGTCTTTTCTCTTTTTCTGACTTTCTGTCTTTTTCTGACTTTGTCTTTTCTCTATTTCTGACTTTGTCTTTTCTGTATTTCTGACTTTCTGTCTTTTTCTGACTTTGTCTTTTCTCTATTTCTGACTTTGTCTTTTCTGCATTTCTGACTTTGTCTTTTTTGTATTTCTGACTTTCTGTCTTTTTCTGACTTTGTCTTTTCTCTATTTCTGACTTTGTCTTTTCTCTATTTCTGACTTTCTGTCTTTTTCTGACTGTCTTTTCTCTATTTCTGACTTTGTCTTTTCTCTATTTCTCTGAGTTTGTCTTTTCAGTATTTCTCTGAGTTTGTCTTTTCTCTATTTCTGACTTTGTCTTTTCTGTATTTCTGACTTTCTGTCTTTTTCTGACTTTGTCTTTTCTCTATTTCTGACTTTCTGTCTTTTTCTGACTTTGTCTTTTCTCTATTTCTGACTTTGTCTTTTCTCTATTTCTGACTTTCTGTCTTTTCTCTACTTCTCTGAGATGTCTTTTCTGTATTTCTCTGAGTTTGTCTTTTCTCTATTTCTGACTTTGTCTTTTCTGTATTTCTGACTTTCTGTCTTTTTCTGACTTTGTCTTCTCTTTATTTCTGACTTTCTGTCTTTTTCTGACTTTGTCTTTTCTCTATTTCGTTTTTCTTTTCTGTATTTCTCTAAATTTGTCTTTTCTCTATTTCTGACTTTGTCTTTTCTCTATTTCTGTCTTTGTCTTTTCTCTATTTCTCTGAATTTGTCTTTTCAGTATTTGTCTTTTTCTGACTTTGTCTTTTCTCTTTTTCTGACTTTTTGTCTTTTCTCTGTATCTGACTTTGTCTTTTCTCTATTTCTGACTTTGTCTTTTCTCTATTTCTGACTTTCTGTCTTTTCTCTACTTCTCTGAGTTTGTCTTTTCTGTATTTCTCTGAGTTTGTCTTTTCTCTATTTCTGACTTTGTCTTTTCTCTTTTTCTGACTTTCTGTCTTTTTCTGACATTGTCTTTTCTCTATTTCTGACTTTGTCTTTTCTGTATTTCTGACTTTCTGTCTTTTTCTGACTTTGTCTTCTCTTTATTTCTGACTTTCTGTCTTTTTCTGACTTTGTCTTTTCTCTATTTCGTTTTTCTTTTCTGTATTTCTCTAATTTTGTCTTTTCTCTATTTCTGACTTTGTCTTTTCTCTATTTCTGACTTTGTCTTTTCTCTATTTCTCTGAATTTGTCTTTTCTGTATTTGTCTTTTTCTGACTTTGTCTTTTCTCTTTTTCTGACCTTTTGTATTTTCTCTGTATCTGACTTTGTCTTTTCTCTATTTCTGACTTTGTCTTTTCTCTATTTCTCTGAGTTTGTCTTTTTTGTTTTTCTCTGAGTTTGTCTTTTCTCTATTTCTGACTTTGTCTTTTCTCTTTTTCTGCCTTTCTGTCTTTTTCTGACTTTGCCTTTTCTCTATTTCTGACTTTGTCTTTTCTCTATTTCTCTGAGTTTGTCTTTTCTGTATTTCTGAGTTTGTCTTTTCTCTATTTCTGACTTTGTCTTTTCTGTATTTCTGACTTTCTGTCTTTTTCTGACTTTGTCTTTTCAGTATTTCTGACTTTGTCTTTTCTGTATTTCTGACTTTGTCTTTTCTGTATTTCTGACTCTCTGTCTTTTTCAGACTTTGTCTTTTCTCTATTTCTGACTTTGTCTTTTCTCTATTTCTGACTTTGTCTTTTCTCTATTTCTCTGAGATTGTCTTTTTTGTTTTTCTCTGAGTTTGTCTTTTCTCTATTTCTGACTTTGTCTTTTCTCTTTTTCTTACTTTCTGTCTTTTTCTGACTTTGTCTTTTCTCTATTTCTGACTTTGTCTTTTCTCTATTTCTGACTTTCTGTCTTTTTCTGACTTTGTCTTTTCTCTATTTCTGACTTTGTCTTTTCTCTATTTCTCACTTTGTCTTCTCTCTATTTCTGACATTCTGTCCTTTTCTGACTTTGTCTTTTCTCTATTTCTGACTTTGTCTTTTCTCTATATCTGACTTTGTCTTTTCTCTTTTTCCGACTTTGTCTTTTCTCTATTTCGTTTGTCTTTTCTGTATTTCTCTAAATTTGTCTTTTCTCTATTTCTGACTTTGTTTTTTATCTATTTCTCATTTTGTCTTTTCTCTATATCTCACTTTGTCTTTTCTCTATTTCTCTGAATTTGACTTTTCAGTATTTGTCTTTTTCTGACTTTGTCTTTTCTCTTTTTCTGACTTTCTGTCATTTGTCTGTATCTGACTTTGTCTTTTCTCTATTTCTGACTTTGTCTTTTTTTTTCTCTGAGTTTGTCTTTTCTCTATTTCTGACTTTGTCTTTTCTCTTTTTCTGACTTTCTGTCTTTTTCTGACTTTGTCTTTTCTCTATATCTGACTTTGTCTTTTCTCTATTTCTGACTTTCTGTCTTTTTCTGACTTTGTCTTTTCCCTATTTCTGACTTTGTCTTTTCTCTATTTCTGACTTTGTCTTTTCTCTATTTCTGACTGTCTTTTGTGTATTTCTGACTTTGTCTTTTCTGTCTTTCTGACTTTCTGTCTTTTTCTGACTTTGTCTTTTCTCTATTTCTGACTTTGTCTTTTCTCTTTTTCAGACTTTGTCTTTTCTCTTTTTCTGACTTTCTGTCTTTTCTCTTTTTCTGACTTTCTGTCTTTTCTCCATATCTGACTTTGTCTTTTCTCTATTTCTGACTTTGTCTTTTCTCTATTTCTCACTTTGTCTTTTCTCTATTTCTCTGAGTTTGTCTTTTCTGCATTTCTCTGAGTTTGTCTTTTCTCTATTTCTGACTTTGTATTTTCTCTTTTTCTCACTTTCTGTGTTTTTCTGACTTTGTCTTTTCTCTATTTCTGCCTTTGTCTTTTCTGTATTTCTGACTTTCTGTCTTTTTCTGACTTTGTCTTTTCTCTATTTCTGACTTTCTGTATTTCTCTAAATTTGTCTTTTCTCTATTTCTGACTTTGTCTTTTCTCTATTTCTGACTTTGTCTTTTCTCTATTTCTCTGAATTTGTCTTTTCAGTATTTGTCTTTTTCTGACTTTGTCTTTTCTCTTTTTCTGACTTTCTGTCTTTTTCTGACTTTGTCTTTTCTCTATTTCTGACTTTGTCTTTTCTTTATTTCTGACTTTGTCTTTTCTCTTTTTCTGCTTTTCTGTCTTTTTCTGACTTTGTCTTTTCTCTATTTCTGACTTTGTCTTTTCTCTATTTCTGACTTTGTCTTTTCTGTATTTCTGACTTTGTCTTGTCTGTATTTCTGACTTTCTGTCTTCTTCTGACTTTGTCTTTTCTCTATTTCTGACTTTGTGTTTTCTCTATTTCTGACTTTCTGTCTTTTTCTGACTTTGTCTTTTCTCTATTTCTGACTTTGTCTTTTCTCTTTTTCAGACTTTGTCTTTTCTCTTTTTCTGACTTTCTGTCTTTTCTCTATATCTGACTTTGTCTTTTCTCTATTTCTGACTTTGTCTTTTCTCTATTTCTGACTTTGTCTTTTCTCTTTTTCTGACTTTCTGTCTTTTTCTGACTTTGTCTTTTCTCTATTTCTGACTTTGTCTTTTCTGTATTTCTGACTTTCTGTCTTTTTCTTACTTTGTCATTTCTCTATTTATGACTTTGTCTTTTCTGTATTTCTGACTTTGTCTTTTCTGTATTTCTGACTTTCTGTCTTTTTCTGACTTTGTCTTTTCTCTATTTCTGACTTTGTCTTTTCTCTATTTCTGACTTTCTGTCTTTTTCTGACTTTGTCTTTTCTCTATTTCTGACTTTGTCTTTTCTCTTTTTCAGACTTTGTATTTTCTCTTTTTCTGACTTTCTGTGTTTTCTCTATATCTGACTTTGTCTTTTCTCTATTTCTGACTTTGTCTCTTCTCTATTTCTGACTTTGTCTTTTCTCTATTTCTCTGAGTTTGTCTTTTCTGTATTTCTCTGAGTTTGTCTTTTCTCTATTTCTGACTTTGTCTTTTGTCTTTTTCTGACTTTCTGTCTTTTTCTGACTTTGTCTTTTCTCTATTTCTGACTTTGTCTTTTCTCTATTTCTGACTTTCTGTCTTTTTCTGACTTTGTCTTTTCTCTATTTCTGACTTTGTCTTTTCTGTATTTCTGACTTTGTCTTTTCTGTATTTCTGACTTTGTCTTTTCTCTATTTCTCTGAGTTTGTCTTTTTTGTTTTTCTCTGAGTTTGTCTTTTCTCTATTTCTGACTTTGTCTTTTCTCTTTTTCTGCCTTTCTGTCTTTTTCTGACTTTGCCTTTTCTCTATTTCTGACTTTGTCTTTTCTCTATTTCTCTGAGTTTGTCTTTTCTGTATTTCTGAGTTTGTCTTTTCTCTACTTCTGACTTTGTCTTTTCTGTATTTCAGACTTTCTGTCTTTTTCTGACTTTGTCTTTTCTCTATTTCTGACTTTGTCTTTTCTGTATTTCTGACTTTGTCTTTTCTGTATTTCTGACTCTCTGTCTTTTTCAGACTTTGTCTTTTCTCTATTTCTGACTTTGTCTTTTCTCTATTTCTGACTTTGTCTTTTCTCTATTTCTGACTTTGTCTTTTCTCTATTTCTCTGAGATTGTCTTTTTTGTTTTTCTCTGAGTTTGTCTTTTCTCTATTTCTGACTTTGTCTTTTCTCTTTTTCTGACTTTGTCTTTTTCTGACTTTGTCTTTTCTCTATTTCTGACTTTCTGTCTTTTTCTGACTTTGTCTTTTCTCTATTTCTGACTTTATTTTCTCTATTTCTGACTTTGTCGTCTCTCTATTTCTGACATTCTGTCCTTTTCTGACTTTGTCTTTTCTCTTTTTCCGACTTTGTCTTTTCTCTATTTCGTTTGTCTTTTCTGTATTTCTCTAAATTTGTCTTTTCTCTATTTCTGACTTTGTTTTTTCTCTATTTCTCATTTTGTCTTTTCTCTATTTCTCACTTTGTCTTTTCTCTATTTCTCTGAATTTGACTTTTCAGTATTTGTCTTTTTCTGACTTTGTCTTTTCTCTTTTTCTGACTTTCTGTCATTTGTCTGCATCTGACTTTGTCTTTTCTCTATTTCTGACTTTGTCTTTTCTCTATTTCTCTGAGTTTGCCTTTTTTGTTTTTCTCTGAGTTTGTCTTTTCTCTATTTCTGACTTTGTCTTTTCTCTTTTTCTGACTTTCTGTCTTTTTCTGACTTTGTCTTTTCCCTATTTCTGACTTTGTCTTTTCTCTATTTCTGACATTGTCTTTTCTCTATTTCTGACTGTCTGCTCTCTATTTCTGACTTTGTCTTTTCTGTATTTCTGACTTTCTGTCTTTTTCTGACTTTGTCTTTTCTCTATTTCTGACTTTGTCTTTTCTCTATTTCTGACTTTCTGTCTTTTTCTGACTTTGTCTTTTCCCTATTTCTGACTTTGTCTTTTCTCTATTTCTGACTTTGTCTTTTCTCTATTTCTGACTGTCTTTTGTGTATTTCTGACTTTGTCTTTTCTGTCTTTCTGACTTTCTGTCTTTTTCTGACTTTGTCTTTTCTCTATTTCTGACTTTGTCTTTTCTCTTTTTCTGACTTTCTGTCTTTTTCTGACTTTGTCTTTTCTCTATTTCTGACTTTGTCTTTTCTGTATTTCTGACTTTCTGTCTTTTTCTGACTTTGTCTTTTCTCTATTTCTGACTTTGTCTTTTCTGCATTTCTGACTTTGTCTTTTTTGTATTTCTGACTTTCTGTCTTTTTCTGACTTTGTCTTTTCTCTATTTCTGACTTTGTCTTTTCTCTATTTCTGACTTTCTGTCTTTTTCTGACTTTGTCTTTTCTCTATTTCTGACTTTGTCTTTACTCTTTTTCTGACTTTGCATTTTCTCTTTTTCTGACTGTCTTTTCTCTATTTCTGACTTTGTCTTTTCTCTATTTCTCTGAGTTTGTCTTTTCTGTATTTCTCTGAGTTTGTCTTTTCTCTATTTCTGACTTTGTCTTTTCTGTATTTCTGACTTTCTGTCTTTTTCTGACTTTGTCTTTTCTCTATTTCTGACTTTCTGTCTTTTTCTGACTTTGTCTTTTCTCTATTTCTGACTTTGTCTTTTCTCTATTTCTGACTTTCTGTCTTTTCTCTACTTCTCTGAGATGTCTTTTCTGTATTTCTCTGAGTTTGTCTTTTCTCTATTTCTGACTTTGTCTTTTCTGTATTTCTGACTTTCTGTCTTTTTCTGACTTTGTCTTCTCTTTATTTCTGACTTTCTGTCTTTTTCTGACTTTGTCTTTTCTCTATTTCGTTTTTCTTTTCTGTATTTCTCTAAATTTGTCTTTTCTCTATTTCTGACTTTGTCTTTTCTCTATTTCTGTCTTTGTCTTTTCTCTATTTCTCTGAATTTGTCTTTTCAGTATTTGTCTTTTTCTGACTTTGTCTTTTCTCTTTTTCTGACTTTTTGTCTTTTCTCTGTATCTGACTTTGTCTTTTCTCTATTTCTGACTTTGTCTTTTCTCTATTTCTGACTTTCTGTCTTTTCTCTACTTCTCTGAGTTTGTCTTTTCTGTATTTCTCTGAGTTTGTCTTTTCTCTATTTCTGACTTTGTCTTTTCTCTTTTTCTGACTTTCTGTCTTTTTCTGACATTGTCTTTTCTCTATTTCTGACTTTGTCTTTTCTGTATTTCTGACTTTCTGTCTTTTTCTGACTTTGTCTTCTCTTTATTTCTGACTTTCTGTCTTTTTCTGACTTTGTCTTTTCTCTATTTCGTTTTTCTTTTCTGTATTTCTCTAATTTTGTCTTTTCTCTATTTCTGACTTTGTCTTTTCTCTATTTCTGACTTTGTCTTTTCTCTATTTCTCTGAATTTGTCTTTTCTGTATTTGTCTTTTTCTGACTTTGTCTTTTCTCTTTTTCTGACCTTTTGTCTTTTCTCTGTATCTGACTTTGTCTTTTCTCTATTTCTGACTTTGTCTTTTCTCTATTTCTCTGAGTTTGTCTTTTTTGTTTTTCTCTGAGTTTGTCTTTTCTCTATTTCTGACTTTGTCTTTTCTCTTTTTCTGCCTTTCTGTCTTTTTCTGACTTTGCCTTTTCTCTATTTCTGACTTTGTCTTTTCTCTATTTCTCTGAGTTTGTCTTTTCTGTATTTCTGAGTTTGTCTTTTCTCTATTTCTGACTTTGTCTTTTCTGTATTTCTGACTTTCTGTCTTTTTCTGACTTTGTCTTTTCAGTATTTCTGACTTTGTCTTTTCTGTATTTCTGACTTTGTCTTTTCTGTATTTCTGACTCTCTGTCTTTTTCAGACTTTGTCTTTTCTCTATTTCTGACTTTGTCTTTTCTCTATTTCTGACTTTGTCTTTTCTCTATTTCTCTGAGATTGTCTTTTTTGTTTTTCTCTGAGTTTGTCTTTTCTCTATTTCTGACTTTGTCTTTTCTCTTTTTCTTACTTTCTGTCTTTTTCTGACTTTGTCTTTTCTCTATTTCTGACTTTGTCTTTTCTCTATTTCTGACTTTCTGTCTTTTTCTGACTTTGTCTTTTCTCTATTTCTGACTTTGTCTTTTCTCTATTTCTCACTTTGTCTTCTCTCTATTTCTGACATTCTGTCCTTTTCTGACTTTGTCTTTTCTCTATTTCTGACTTTGTCTTTTCTCTATATCTGACTTTGTCTTTTCTCTTTTTCCGACTTTGTCTTTTCTCTATTTCGTTTGTCTTTTCTGTATTTCTCTAAATTTGTCTTTTCTCTATTTCTGACTTTGTTTTTTATCTATTTCTCATTTTGTCTTTTCTCTATATCTCACTTTGTCTTTTCTCTATTTCTCTGAATTTGACTTTTCAGTATTTGTCTTTTTCTGACTTTGTCTTTTCTCTTTTTCTGACTTTCTGTCATTTGTCTGTATCTGACTTTGTCTTTTCTCTATTTCTGACTTTGTCTTTTTTTTTCTCTGAGTTTGTCTTTTCTCTATTTCTGACTTTGTCTTTTCTCTTTTTCTGACTTTCTGTCTTTTTCTGACTTTGTCTTTTCTCTATATCTGACTTTGTCTTTTCTCTATTTCTGACTTTCTGTCTTTTTCTGACTTTGTCTTTTCCCTATTTCTGACTTTGTCTTTTCTCTATTTCTGACTTTGTCTTTTCTCTATTTCTGACTGTCTTTTGTGTATTTCTGACTTTGTCTTTTCTGTCTTTCTGACTTTCTGTCTTTTTCTGACTTTGTCTTTTCTCTATTTCTGACTTTGTCTTTTCTCTTTTTCAGACTTTGTCTTTTCTCTTTTTCTGACTTTCTGTCTTTTCTCTTTTTCTGACTTTCTGTCTTTTCTCCATATCTGACTTTGTCTTTTCTCTATTTCTGACTTTGTCTTTTCTCTATTTCTCACTTTGTCTTTTCTCTATTTCTCTGAGTTTGTCTTTTCTGCATTTCTCTGAGTTTGTCTTTTCTCTATTTCTGACTTTGTATTTTCTCTTTTTCTCACTTTCTGTGTTTTTCTGACTTTGTCTTTTCTCTATTTCTGCCTTTGTCTTTTCTGTATTTCTGACTTTCTGTCTTTTTCTGACTTTGTCTTTTCTCTATTTCTGACTTTCTGTATTTCTCTAAATTTGTCTTTTCTCTATTTCTGACTTTGTCTTTTCTCTATTTCTGACTTTGTCTTTTCTCTATTTCTCTGAATTTGTCTTTTCAGTATTTGTCTTTTTCTGACTTTGTCTTTTCTCTTTTTCTGACTTTCTGTCTTTTTCTGACTTTGTCTTTTCTCTATTTCTGACTTTGTCTTTTCTTTATTTCTGACTTTGTCTTTTCTCTTTTTCTGCTTTTCTGTCTTTTTCTGACTTTGTCTTTTCTCTATTTCTGACTTTGTCTTTTCTCTATTTCTGACTTTGTCTTTTCTGTATTTCTGACTTTGTCTTGTCTGTATTTCTGACTTTCTGTCTTCTTCTGACTTTGTCTTTTCTCTATTTCTGACTTTGTGTTTTCTCTATTTCTGACTTTCTGTCTTTTTCTGACTTTGTCTTTTCTCTATTTCTGACTTTGTCTTTTCTCTTTTTCAGACTTTGTCTTTTCTCTTTTTCTGACTTTCTGTCTTTTCTCTATATCTGACTTTGTCTTTTCTCTATTTCTGACTTTGTCTTTTCTCTATTTCTGACTTTGTCTTTTCTCTTTTTCTGACTTTCTGTCTTTTTCTGACTTTGTCTTTTCTCTATTTCTGACTTTGTCTTTTCTGTATTTCTGACTTTCTGTCTTTTTCTTACTTTGTCATTTCTCTATTTATGACTTTGTCTTTTCTGTATTTCTGACTTTGTCTTTTCTGTATTTCTGACTTTCTGTCTTTTTCTGACTTTGTCTTTTCTCTATTTCTGACTTTGTCTTTTCTCTATTTCTGACTTTCTGTCTTTTTCTGACTTTGTCTTTTCTCTATTTCTGACTTTGTCTTTTCTCTTTTTCAGACTTTGTATTTTCTCTTTTTCTGACTTTCTGTGTTTTCTCTATATCTGACTTTGTCTTTTCTCTATTTCTGACTTTGTCTCTTCTCTATTTCTGACTTTGTCTTTTCTCTATTTCTCTGAGTTTGTCTTTTCTGTATTTCTCTGAGTTTGTCTTTTCTCTATTTCTGACTTTGTCTTTTGTCTTTTTCTGACTTTCTGTCTTTTTCTGACTTTGTCTTTTCTCTATTTCTGACTTTGTCTTTTCTCTATTTCTGACTTTCTGTCTTTTTCTGACTTTGTCTTTTCTCTATTTCTGACTTTGTCTTTTCTGTATTTCTGACTTTGTCTTTTCTGTATTTCTGACTTTGTCTTTTCTCTATTTCTCTGAGTTTGTCTTTTTTGTTTTTCTCTGAGTTTGTCTTTTCTCTATTTCTGACTTTGTCTTTTCTCTTTTTCTGCCTTTCTGTCTTTTTCTGACTTTGCCTTTTCTCTATTTCTGACTTTGTCTTTTCTCTATTTCTCTGAGTTTGTCTTTTCTGTATTTCTGAGTTTGTCTTTTCTCTACTTCTGACTTTGTCTTTTCTGTATTTCAGACTTTCTGTCTTTTTCTGACTTTGTCTTTTCTCTATTTCTGACTTTGTCTTTTCTGTATTTCTGACTTTGTCTTTTCTGTATTTCTGACTCTCTGTCTTTTTCAGACTTTGTCTTTTCTCTATTTCTGACTTTGTCTTTTCTCTATTTCTGACTTTGTCTTTTCTCTATTTCTGACTTTGTCTTTTCTCTATTTCTCTGAGATTGTCTTTTTTGTTTTTCTCTGAGTTTGTCTTTTCTCTATTTCTGACTTTGTCTTTTCTCTTTTTCTGACTTTGTCTTTTTCTGACTTTGTCTTTTCTCTATTTCTGACTTTCTGTCTTTTTCTGACTTTGTCTTTTCTCTATTTCTGACTTTATTTTCTCTATTTCTGACTTTGTCGTCTCTCTATTTCTGACATTCTGTCCTTTTCTGACTTTGTCTTTTCTCTTTTTCCGACTTTGTCTTTTCTCTATTTCGTTTGTCTTTTCTGTATTTCTCTAAATTTGTCTTTTCTCTATTTCTGACTTTGTTTTTTCTCTATTTCTCATTTTGTCTTTTCTCTATTTCTCACTTTGTCTTTTCTCTATTTCTCTGAATTTGACTTTTCAGTATTTGTCTTTTTCTGACTTTGTCTTTTCTCTTTTTCTGACTTTCTGTCATTTGTCTGCATCTGACTTTGTCTTTTCTCTATTTCTGACTTTGTCTTTTCTCTATTTCTCTGAGTTTGCCTTTTTTGTTTTTCTCTGAGTTTGTCTTTTCTCTATTTCTGACTTTGTCTTTTCTCTTTTTCTGACTTTCTGTCTTTTTCTGACTTTGTCTTTTCCCTATTTCTGACTTTGTCTTTTCTCTATTTCTGACATTGTCTTTTCTCTATTTCTGACTGTCTGCTCTCTATTTCTGACTTTGTCTTTTCTGTATTTCTGACTTTCTGTCTTTTTCTGACTTTGTCTTTTCTCTATTTCTGACTTTGTCTTTTCTCTATTTCTGACTTTCTGTCTTTTTCTGACTTTGTCTTTTCTCTATTTCTGACTTTGTCTTTTCTCTTTTTCAGACTTTTTCTTTTCTCTTTTTCTGACTTTCTGTCTTTTCTCTTTTTCTGACTTTCTGTCTTTTCTCTATATCTGACTTTGTCTTTTCTCTATTTCTGACTTTGTCTTTTCTCTATTTCTCTGAGTTTGTCTTTTCTGTATTTCTCTGAGTTTGTCTTTTCTCTATTTCTGACTTTGTATTTTCTCTTTTTCTCACTTTCTGTGTTTTTCTGACTTTGTCTTTTCTCTATATCTGACTTTGTCTTTTCTGTATTTCTGACTTTCTGTCTTTTTCTGACTTTGTCTTTTCTCTATTTCTGACTTTCTGTATTTCTCTAAATTTGTCTTTTCTCTATTTCTGACTTTGTCTTTTCTCTATTTCTGACTTTGTCTTTTCTCTATTTCTCTGAATTTGTCTTTTCAGTATTTGCCTTTTTCTGACTTTGTCTTTTCTCTTTTTCTGACTTTCTGTCTTTTTCTGACTTTGTCTTTTCTCTATTTCTGACTTTGTCTTTTCTCTATTTCTGACATTCTGTCTTTTTCTGACTTTGTCTTTTCTCTATTTCTGACTTTGTCTTTTCTCTTTTTCAGACTTTGTCTTCGCTCTTTTAATGACTTTCTGTGTTTTCTCTATATCTGACTTTGTCTTTTCTCTATTTCTGACTTTGTCTCTTCTCTATTTCTGACTTTGTCTTTTCTCTATTTCTCTGAGTTTGTCTTTTCTGTATTTCTCTGAGTTTGTCTTTTCTCTATTTCTGACTTTGTCTTTTCTCTTTTTCTGACTTTCTGTCTTTTTCTGACTTTGTCTTTTCTCTATTTCTGACTTTGTCTTTTCTCTATTTCTGACTTTCTGTCTTTTTCTGACTTTGTCTTTTCTCTATTTCTGACTTTGTCTTTTCTGTATTTCTGACTTTGTCTTTTCTGTATTTCTGACTTTGTCTTTTCTCTATTTCTCTGAGTTTGTCTTTTTTGTTTTTCTCTGAGTTTGTCTTTTCTCTTTTTCTGCCTTTCTGTCTTTTTCTGACTTTGCCTTTTCTCTATTTCTGACTTTGTCTTTTCTCTATTTCTCTGAGTTTGTCTTTTCTGTATTTCTGAGTTTGTCTTTTCTCAACTTCTGACTTTGTCTTTTCTGTATTTCAGACTTTCTGTCTTTTTCTGACTTTGTCTTTTCTCTATTTCTGACTTTGTCTTTTCTGTATTTCTGACTTTGTCTTTTCTGTATTTCTGACTCTCTGTCTTTTTCAGACTTTGTCTTTTCTCTATTTCTGACTTTGTCTTTTCTCTATTTCTGACTTTGTCTTTTCTCTATTTCTGACTTTGTCTTTTCTCTATTTCTCTGAGATTGTCTTTTTTGTTTTTCTCTGAGTTTGTCTTTTCTCTATTTCTGACTTTGTCTTTTCTCTTTTTCTGACTTTGTCTTTTTCTGACTTTGTCTTTTCTCTATTTCTGACTTTCTGTCTTTTTCTGACTTTGTCTTTTCTCTATTTCTGACTTTATTTTCTCTATTTCTGACTTTGTCTTCTCTCTATTTCTGACATTCTGTCCTTTTCTGACTTTGTCTTTTCTCTTTTTCCGACTTTGTCTTTTCTCTATTTCGTTTGTCTTTTCTGTATTTCTCTAAATTTGTCTTTTCTCTATTTCTGACTTTGTTTTTTCTCTATTTCTCATTTTGTCTTTTCTCTATTTCTCACTTTGTCTTTTCTCTATTTCTCTGAATTTGACTTTTCAGTATTTGTCTTTTTCTGACTTTGTCTTTTCTCTTTTTCTGACTTTCTGTCATTTGTCTGTATCTGACTTTGTCTTTTCTCTATTTCTGACTTTGTCTTTTCTCTATTTCTCTGAGTTTGTCTTTTTTGTTTTTCTCTGAGTTTGTCTTTTCTCTATTTCTGACTTTGTCTTTTCTCTTTTTCTGCCTTTCTGTCTTTTTCTGACTTTGCCTTTTCTCTATTTCTGACTTTGTCTTTTCTCTATTTCTCTGAGTTTGTCTTTTCTGTATTTCTGAGTTTGTCTTTTCTCTACTTCTGACTTTGTCTTTTCTGTATTTCAGACTTTCTGTCTTTTTATGACTTTGTCTTTTCTCTATTTCTGAGTTTGTCTTTTCTGTATTTCTGACTTTGTCTTTTCTGTATTTCTGACTCTCTGACTTTTTCAGACTTTGTCTTTTCTCTATTTCTGACTTTGTCTTTTCTCTTTTTCTGACTTTCTGTCTTTTTCTGACTTTGTCTTTTCTCTATTTCTGACTTTGTCTTTTCTCTATTTCTGACTTTCTGTCTTTTTCTGACTTTGTCTTTTCTCTATTTCTGACTTTGTCTTTTCTGTATTTCTGACTTTGTCTTTTCTGTATTTCTGACTTTGTCTTTTCTCTATTTCTCTGAGTTTGTCTTTTTTGTTTTTCTCTGAGTTTGTCTTTTCTCTATTTCTGACTTTGTCTTTTCTCTTTTTCTGCCTTTCTGTCTTTTTCTGACTTTGCCTTTTCTCTATTTCTGACTTTGTCTTTTCTCTATTTCTCTGAGTTTGTCTTTTCTGTATTTCTGAGTTTGTCTTTTCTCTACTTCTGACTTTGTCTTTTCTGTATTTCAGACTTTCTGTCTTTTTCTGACTTTGTCTTTTCTCTATTTCTGACTTTGTCTTTTCTGTATTTCTGACTTTGTCTTTTCTGTATTTCTGACTCTCTGTCTTTTTCAGACTTTGTCTTTTCTCTATTTCTGACTTTGTCTTTTCTCTATTTCTGACTTTGTCTTTTCTCTATTTCTCTGAGATTGTCTTTTTTGTTTTTCTCTGAGTTTGTCTTTTCTCTATTTCTGACTTTGTCTTTTCTCTTTTTCTTACTTTCTGTCTTTTTCTGACTTTGTCTTTTCTCTATTTCTGACTTTCTGTCTTTTTCTGACTTTGTCTTTTCTCTATTTCTGACTTTATTTTCTCTATTTCTGACTTTATTTTCTCTATTTCTGACATTCTGTCCTTTTCTGACTTTGTCTTTTCTCTTTTTCCGACTTTGTCTTTTCTCTATTTCGTTTGTCTTTTCTGTATTTCTCTAAATTTGTCTTTTCTCTATTTCTGACTTTGTTTTTTCTCTATTTCTCATTTTGTCTTTTCTCTATTTCTCACTTTGTCTTTTCTCTATTTCTCTGAATTTGACTTTTCAGTATTTGTCTTTTTCTGACTTTGTCTTTTCTCTTTTTCTGACTTTCTGTCATTTGTCTGTATCTGACTTTGTCTGTTCTCTATTTCTGACTTTGTCTTGTCTCTATTTCTCTGAGTTTGTCTTTTTTGTTTTTCTCTGAGTTTGTCTTTTCTCTATTTCTGACTTTGTCTTTTCTCTTTTTCTGACTTTCTGTCTTTTTCTGACTTTGTCTTTTCTCTATTTCTGACTTTGTCTTTTCTCTATTTCTGACTTTCTGTCTTTTTCTGACTTTGTCTTTTCCCTATTTCTGACTTTGTCTTATCTCTATTTCTGACTTTGTCTTTTCTGTATTTCAGACTTTCTGTCTTTTTCTGACTTTGTCTTTTCTCTATTTCTGACTTTGTCTTTTCTGTATTTCTGACTTTGTCTTTTCTGTATTTCTGACTCTCTGACTTTTTCAGACTTTGTCTTTTCTCTATTTCTGACTTTGTCTTTTCTCTTTTTCTGACCTTCTGTCTTTTTCTGACTTTGTCTTTTCTCTATTTCTGACTTTGTCTTTTCTCTATTTCTGACTTTCTGTCTTTTTCTGACTTTGTCTTTTCTCTATTTCTGACTTTGTCTTTTCTGTATTTCTGACTTTGTCTTTTCTGTATTTCTGACTTTGTCTTTTCTCTATTTCTCTGAGTTTGTCTTTTTTGTTTTTCTCTGAGTTTGTCTTTTCTCTATTTCTGACTTTGTCTTTTCTCTTTTTCTGCCTTTCTGTCTTTTTCTGACTTTGCCTTGTCTCTATTTCTGACTTTGTCTTTTCTCTATTTCTCTGAGTTTGTCTTTTCTGTATTTCTGAGTTTGTCTTTTCTCTACTTCTGACTTTGTCTTTTCTGTATTTCTGTGTTTGTCTTTTCTCTACTTCTGACTTTGTCTTTTCTGTATTTCAGACTTTCTGTCTTTTTCTGACTTTGTCTTTTCTCTATTTCTGACTTTGTCTTTTCTGTATTTCTGACTTTGTCTTTTCTGTATTTCTGACTCTCTGACTTTTTCAGACTTTGTCTTTTCTCTATTTCTGACTTTGTCTTTTCTCTTTTTCTGACTTTCTGTCTTTTTCTGACTTTGTCTTTTCTCTATTTCTGACTTTGTCTTTTCTCTATTTCTGACTTTCTGTCTTTTTCTGACTTTGTCTTTTCTCTATTTCTGACTTTGTCTTTTCTGTATTTCTGACTTTGTCTTTTCTGTATTTCTGACTTTGTCTTTTCTCTATTTCTCTGAGTTTGTCTTTTTTGTTTTTCTCTGAGTTTGTCTTTTCTCCATTTCTGACTTTGTCTTTTCTCTTTTTCTGCCTTTCTGTCTTTTTCTGACTGCCTTTTCTCTATTTCTGACTTTGTCTTTTCTGTATTTCTGACTTTGTCTTTTCTGTATTTCTGACTTTGTCTTTTCTCTATTTCTCTGAGTTTGTCTTTTTTGTTTTTCTCTGAGTTTGTCTTTTCTCCATTTCTGACTTTGTCTTTTCTCTTTTTCTGCCTTTCTGTCTTTTTCTGACTGCCTTTTCTCTATTTCTGACTTTGTCTTTTCTCTATTTCTCTGAGTTTGTCTTTTCTGTATTTCTGAGTTTGTCTTTTCTCTACTTCTGACTTTGTCTTTTCTGTATTTCAGACTTTCTGTCTTTTTCTGACTTTGTCTTTTCTCTATTTCTGACTTTGTCTTTTCTGTATTTCTGACTTTGTCTTTTCTGTATTTCTGACACTCTGTCTTTTTCAGACTTTGTCTTTTCTCTATTTCTGACTTTGTCTTTTCTCTATTTCTGACTTTGTCTTTTCTCTATTTCTCTGAGATTGTCTTTTTTGTTTTTCTCTGAGTTTGTCTTTTCTCTATTTCTGACTTTGTCTTTTCTCTTTTTCTTACTTTATGTCTTTTTCTGACTTTGTCTTTTCTCTATTTCTGACTTTCTGTCTTTTTCTGACTTTGTCTTTTCTCTATTTCTGACTTTATTTTCTCTATTTCTGACTTTATTTTCTCTATTTCTGACATTCTGTCCTTTTCTGACTTTGTCTTTTCTCTTTTTCCGACTTTGTCTTTTCTCTATTTCGTTTGTCTTTTCTGTATTTCTCTAAATTTGTCTTTTCTCTATTTCTGACTTTGTTTTTTCTCTATTTCTCATTTTGTCTTTTCTCTATTTCTCACTTTGTCTTTTCTCTATTTCTCTGAATTTGACTTTTCAGTATTTGTCTTTTTCTGACTTTGTCTTTTCTCTTTTTCTGACTTTCTGTCATTTGTCTGTATCTGACTTTGTCTTTTCTCTATTTCTGACTTTGTCTTGTCTCTATTTCTCTGAGTTTGTCTTTTTTGTTTTTCTCTGAGTTTGTCTTTTCTCTATTTCTGACTTTGTCTTTTCTCTTTTTCTGACTTTCTGTCTTTTTCTGACTTTGTCTTTTCTCTATTTCTGACTTTGTCTTTTCTCTATTTCTGACTTTCTGTCTTTTTCTGACTTTGTCTTTTCCCTATTTCTGACTTTGTCTTTTCTCTATTTCTGACTTTGTCTTTTCTCTATTTCAGACTTTCTGTCTTTTTCTGACTTTGTCTTTTCTCTATTTCTGACTTTGTCTTTTCTGTATTTCTGACTTTGTCTTTTCTGTATTTCTGACTCTCTGACTTTTTCAGACTTTGTCTTTTCTCTATTTCTGACTTTGTCTTTTGTCTTTTTCTGACTTTCTGTCTTTTTCTGACTTTGTCTTTTCTCTATTTCTGACTTTGTCTTTTCTCTATTTCTGACTTTCTGTCTTTTTCTGACTTTGTCTTTTCTCTATTTCTGACTTTGTCTTTTCTGTATTTCTGACTTTGTCTTTTCTGTATTTCTGACTTTGTCTTTTCTCTATTTCTCTGAGTTTGTCTTTTTTGTTTTTCTCTGAGTTTGTCTTTTCTCTATTTCTGACTTTGTCTTTTCTCTTTTTCTGCCTTTCTGTCTTTTTCTGACTTTGCCTTTTCTCTATTTCTGACTTTGTCTTTTCTCTATTTCTCTGAGTTTGTCTTTTCTGTATTTCTGAGTTTGTCTTTTCTCTACTTCTGACTTTGTCTTTTCTGTATTTCTGACTTTGTCTTTTCTGTATTTCTGACACTCTGTCTTTTTCAGACTTTGTCTTTTCTCTATTTCTGACTTTGTCTTTTCTCTATTTCTGACTTTGTCTTTTCTCTATTTCTCTGAGATTGTCTTTTTTGTTTTTCTCTGAGTTTGTCTTTTCTCTATTTCTGACTTTGTCTTTTCTCTTTTTCTTACTTTCTGTCTTTTTCTGACTTTGTCTTTTCTCTATTTCTGACTTTCTGTCTTTTTCTGACTTTGTCTTTTCTCTATTTCTGACTTTATTTTCTCTATTTCTGACTTTATTTTCTCTATTTCTGACATTCTGTCCTTTTCTGACTTTGTCTTTTCTCTTTTTCCGACTTTGTCTTTTCTCTATTTCGTTTGTCTTTTCTGTATTTCTCTAAATTTGTCTTTTCTCTATTTCTGACTTTGTTTTTTCTCTATTTCTCATTTTGTCTTTTCTCTATTTCTCACTTTGTCTTTTCTCTATTTCTCTGAATTTGACTTTTCAGTATTTGTCTTCTTCTGACTTTGTCTTTTCTCTTTTTCTGACTTTCTGTCATTTGTCTGTATCTGACTTTGTCTTTTCTCTATTTCTGACTTTGTCTTGTCTCTATTTCTCTGAGTTTGTCTTTTTTGTTTTTCTCTGAGTTTGTCTTTTCTCTATTTCTGACTTTGTCTTTTCTCTTTTTCTGACTTTCTGTCTTTTTCTGACTTTGTCTTTTCTCTATTTCTGACTTTGTCTTTTCTCTATTTCTGACTTTCTGTCTTTTTCTGACTTTGTCTTTTCCCTATTTCTGACTTTGTCTTTTCTCTATTTCTGACTTTGTCTTTTCTCTATTTCTGACTGTCTTCTCTCTATTTCTGACTTTGTCTTTTCTGTATTTCTGACTTTCTGTCTTTTTCTGACTTTGTCTTTTCTCTATTTCTGACTTTCTGTCTTTTTCTGACTTTGTCTTTTCTCTATTTCTGACTTTATTTTCTCTATTTCTGACTTTGTCTTCTCTCTATTTCTGACATTCTGTCCTTTTCTGACTTTGTCTTTTCTCTTTTTCCGACTTTGTCTTTTCTCTATTTCGTTTGTCTTTTCTGTATTTCTCTAAATTTGTCTTTTCTCTATTTCTGACTTTGTTTTTCTCTATTTCTCATTTTGTCTTTTCTCTATTTCTCACTTTGTCTTTTCTCTATTTCTCTGAATTTGACTTTTCAGTATTTGTCTTTTTCTGACTTTGTCTTTTCTCTTTTTCTGACTTTCTGTCATTTGTCTGTATCTGACTTTGTCTTTTCTCTATTTCTGACTTTGTCTTTTCTCTATTTCTCTGAGTTTGTCTTTTTTGTTTTTCTCTGAGTTTGTCTTTTCTCTATTTCTGACTTTGTCTTTTCTCTATTTCTGACTTTGTCTTTTCTCTGTTTCTGACTGTCTTCTCTCTATTTCTGACTTTGTCTTTTCTGTATTTCTGACTTTCTGTCTTTTTCTGACTTTGTCTTTTCTCTATTTCTGACTTTCTGTCTTTTTCTGACTTTGTCTTTTCTCTATTTCTGACTTTATTTTCTCTATTTCTGACTTTGTCTTCTCTCTATTTCTGACATTCTGTCCTTTTCTGACTTTGTCTTTTCTCTTTTTCCGACTTTGTCTTTTCTCTATTTCGTTTGTCTTTTCTGTATTTCTCTAAATTTGTCTTTTCTCTATTTCTGACTTTGTTTTTTCTCTATTTCTCATTTTGTCTTTTCTCTATTTCTCACTTTGTCTTTTCTCTATTTCTCTGAATTTGACTTTTCAGTATTTGTCTTTTTCTGACTTTGTCTTTTCTCTTTTTCTGACTTTCTGTCATTTGTCTGTATCTGACTTTGTCTTTTCTCTATTTCTGACTTTGTCTTTTCTCTATTTCTCTGAGTTTGTCTTTTTTGTTTTTCTCTGAGTTTGTCTTTTCTCTATTTCTGACTTTGTCTTTTCTCTTTTTCTGACTTTCTGTCTTTTTCTGACTTTGTCTTTTCTCTATTTCTGACTTTGTCTTTTCTCTATTTCTGACTTTGTGTCTTTTTCTGACTTTGTCTTTTCCCTATTTCTGACTTTGTCTTTTCTCTATTTCTGACATTGTCTTTTCTCTATTTCTGACTGTCTGCTCTCTATTTCTGACTTTGTGTCTTTTCTGTATTTCTGACTTTCTGTCTTTTTCTGACTTTGTCTTTTCTCTATTTCTGACTTTGTCTTTTCTCTATTTCTGACTTTCTGTCTTTTTCTGACTTTGTCTTTTCTCTATTTCTGACTTTGTCTTTTCTCTATTTCTCTGAGTTTGTCTTTTCTGTATTTCTCTGAGTTTGTCTTTTCTCTATTTCTGACTTTGTATTTTCTCTTTCTCTCACTTTCTGTGTTTTTCTGACTTTGTCTTTTCTCTATTTCTGACTTTGTCTTTTCTGTATTTCTGACTTTCTGTCTTTTTCTGACTTTGTCTTTTCTCTATTTCTGACTTTCTGTATTTCTCTAAATTTGTCTTTTCTCTATTTCTGACTTTGTCTTTTCTCTATTTCTGACTTTGTCTTTTCTCTATTTCTCTGAATTTGTCTTTTCAGTATTTGTCTTTTTCTGACTTTGTCTTTTCTCTTTTTCTGACTTTCTGTCTTTTTCTGACTTTGTCTTTTCTCTATTTCTGACTTTGTCTTTTCTCTATTTCTGACTTTCTGTCTTTTTCTGACTTTGTCTTTTCTCTATTTCTGACTTTGTCTTTTCTCTTTTTCAGACTTTGTCTTTTCTCTTTTTCTGACTTTCTGTGTTTTCTCTATATCTGACTTTGTCTTTTCTCTATTTCTGACTTTGTCTCTTCTCTATTTCTGACTTTCTCTTTTCTCTATTTCTCTGAGTTTGTCTTTTCTGTATTTCTCTGAGTTTGTCTTTTCTCTATTTCTGACTTTGTCTTTTCTCTATTTCTGACTTTCTGTCTTTTTCTGACTTTGTCTTTTCTCTATTTCTGACTTTGTCTTTTCTCTATTTCTGACTTTGTCTTTTCTGTATTTCTGACTTTGTCTTTTCTCTATTTCTCTGAGTTTGTCTTTTTTGTTTTTCTCTGAGTTTGTCTTTTCTCTATTTCTGACTTTGTCTTATCTCTTTTTCTGCCTTTCTGTCTTTTTCTGACTTTGCCTTTTCTCTATTTCTGACTTTGTCTTTTCTCTATTTCTCTGAGTTTGTCTTTTCTGTATTTCTGAGTTTCTGTCTTTTTCTGACTTTGTCTTTTCTGTATTTCTGACTTTGTCTTTTCTGTATTTCTGACTTTGTCTTTTCTGTATTTCTGACTCTCTGTCTTTTTCAGACTTTGTCTTTTCTCTATTTCTGACTTTGTCTTTTCTCTATTTCTGACTTTGTCTTTTCTCTATTTCTCTGAGATTGTCTTTTTTGTTTTTCTCTGAGTTTGTCTTTTCTCTATTTCTGACTTTGTCTTTTCTCTTTTTCTTACTTTCTGTCTTTTTCTGACTTTGTCTTCTCTCTATTTCTGACATTCTGTCCTTTTCTGACTTTGTCTTTTCTCTATTTCTGACTTTGTCTTTTCTCTATTTCTGACATTCTGTCTTTTTCTGGCTTTGTCTTTTCCCTATTTCTGACTTTGTCTTTTCTCTATTTCTGACTTTGTCTTTTCTCTATTTCTGACTGTCTTCTCTCTATTTCTGACTTTGTCTTTTCTGTATTTCCGACTTTCTGTCTTTTTCTGACTTTCTGTCTTTTCTCTTTTTCTGACTTTCTGTCTTTTCTCTATATCTGACTTTGTCTTTTCTCTATTTCTGACTTTGTCTTTTCTCTATTTCTCTGAGTTTGTCTTTTCTGTATTTCTCTGAGTTTGTCTGTTCTCTATTTCTGACTTTGTATTTTCTCTTTTTCTCACTTTCTGTGTTTTTCTGACTTTGTCTTTTCTCTATTTCTGACTTTGTCTTTTCTGTATTTCTGACTTTCTGTCTATTTCTGACTTTGTCTTTTCTCTATTTCTGACTTTCTGTATTTCTCTAAATTTGTCTTTTCTCTATTTCTGACTTTGTCTTTTCTCTATTTCTGACTTTGTCTTGTCTCTATTTCTCTGAGTTTGTCTTTTTTGTTTTTCTCTGAGTTTGTCTTTTCTCTATTTCTGACTTTGTCTTTTCTCTTTTTCTGACTTTCTGTCTTTTTCTGACTTTGTCCTTTCTCTATTTCTGACTTTCTGTCTTTTTCTGACTTTGTCTTTTCTCTATTTCTGACTTTATTTTCTCTATTTCTGACTTTGTCTTCTCTCTATTTCTGACATTCTGTCCTTTTCTGACTTTGTCTTTTCTCTTTTTCCGACTTTGTCTTTTCTCTATTTCTGACTTTGTCTTTTCTCTATTTCTGACTTTGTGTCTTTTTCTGACTTTGTCTTTTCCCTATTTCTGACTTTGTCTTTTCTCTATTTCTGACATTGTCTTTTCTCTATTTCTGACTGTCTGCTCTCTATTTCTGACTTTGTCTTTTCTGTATTTCTGACTTTCTGTCTTTTTCTGACTTTGTCTTTTCTCTATTTCTGACTTTGTCTTTTCTCTATTTCTGACTTTCTGTCTTTTTCTGACTTTGTCTTTTCTCTATTTCTGACTTTGTCTTTTCTCTTTTTCAGACTTTGTCTTTTCTCTTTTTCTGACTTTCTGTCTTTTCTCTTTTTCTGACTTTCTGTCTTTTCTCTATATCTGACTTTGTCTTTTCTCTATTTCTGACTTTGTCTTTTCTCTATTTCTCTGAGTTTGTCTTTTCTGTATTTCTCTGAGTTTGTCTTTTCTCTATTTCTGACTTTGTATTTTCTCTTTCTCTCACTTTCTGTGTTTTTCTGACTTTGTCTTTTCTCTATTTCTGACTTTGTCTTTTCTCTATTTCTGACTTTGTCTTTTCTCTATTTCTCTGAATTTGTCTTTTCAGTATTTGTCTTTTTCTGACTTTGTCTTTTCTCTTTTTCTGACTTTCTGTCTTTTTCTGACTTTGTCTTTTCTCTATTTCTGACTTTGTCTTTTCTCTATTTCTGACTTTCTGTCTTTTTCTGACTTTGTCTTTTCTCTATTTCTGACTTTGTCTTTTCTCTTTTTCAGACTTTGTCTTTTCTCTTTTTCTGACTTTCTGTGTTTTCTCTATATCTGACTTTGTCTTTTCTCTATTTCTGACTTTGTCTTTTCTCTATTTCTGACTGTCTTCTCTCTATTTCTGACTTTGTCTTTTCTGTATTTCCGACTTTCTGTCTTTTTCTGACTTTCTGTCTTTTCTCTTTTTCTGACTTTCTGTCTTTTCTCTATATCTGACTTTGTCTTTTCTCTATTTCTGACTTTGTCTTTTCTCTATTTCTCTGAGTTTGTCTTTTCTGTATTTCTCTGAGTTTGTCTGTTCTCTATTTCTGACTTTGTATTTTCTCTTTTTCTCACTTTCTGTGTTTTTCTGACTTTGTCTTTTCTCTATTTCTGACTTTGTCTTTTCTGTATTTCTGACTTTCTGTCTATTTCTGACTTTGTCTTTTCTCTATTTCTGACTTTCTGTATTTCTCTAAATTTGTCTTTTCTCTATTTCTGACTTTGTCTTTTCTCTATTTCTGACTTTGTCTTGTCTCTATTTCTCTGAGTTTGTCTTTTTTGTTTTTCTCTGAGTTTGTCTTTTCTCTATTTCTGACTTTGTCTTTTCTCTTTTTCTGACTTTCTGTCTTTTTCTGACTTTGTCTTTTCTCTATTTCTGACTTTCTGTCTTTTTCTGACTTTGTCTTTTCTCTATTTCTGACTTTATTTTCTCTATTTCTGACTTTGTCTTCTCTCTATTTCTGACATTCTGTCCTTTTCTGACTTTGTCTTTTCTCTTTTTCTGACTTTGTCTTTTCTCTATTTCTGACTTTGTCTTTTCTCTATTTCTGACTTTGTGTCTTTTTCTGACTTTGTCTTTTCCCTATTTCTGACTTTGTCTTTTCTCTATTTCTGACATTGTCTTTTCTCTATTTCTGACTGTCTGCTCTCTATTTCTGACTTTGTCTTTTCTGTATTTCTGACTTTCTGTCTTTTTCTGACTTTGTCTTTTCTCTATTTCTGACTTTGTCTTTTCTCTATTTCTGACTTTCTGTCTTTTTCTGACTTTGTCTTTTCTCTATTTCTGACTTTGTCTTTTCTCTTTTTCTGACTTTCTGTCTTTTCTCTATATCTGACTTTGTCTTTTCTCTATTTCTGACTTTGTCTTTTCTCTATTTCTCTGAGTTTGTCTTTTCTGTATTTCTCTGAGTTTGTCTTTTCTCTATTTCTGACTTTGTATTTTCTCTTTCTCTCACTTTCTGTGTTTTTCTGACTTTGTCTTTTCTCTATTTCTGACTTTGTCTTTTCTCTATTTCTGACTTTGTCTTTTCTCTATTTCTCTGAATTTGTCTTTTCAGTATTTGTCTTTTTCTGACTTTGTCTTTTCTCTTTTTCTGACTTTCTGTCTTTTTCTGACTTTGTCTTTTCTCTATTTCTGACTTTGTCTTTTCTCTATTTCTGACTTTCTGTCTTTTTCTGACTTTGTCTTTTCTCTATTTCTGACTTTGTCTTTTCTCTTTTTCAGACTTTGTCTTTTCTCTTTTTCTGACTTTCTGTGTTTTCTCTATATCTGACTTTGTCTTTTCTCTATTTCTGACTTTGTCTCTTCTCTATTTCTGACTTTCTCTTTTCTCTATTTCTCTGAGTTTGTCTTTTCTGTATTTCTCTGAGTTTGTCTTTTCTCTATTTCTGACTTTGTCTTTTCTCTTTTTCTGACTTTCTGTCTTTTTCTGACTTTGTCTTTTCTCTATTTCTGACTTTGTCTTTTCTCTATTTCTGACTTTCTGTCTTTTTCTGACTTTGTCTTTTCTCTATTTCTGACTTTGTCTTTTCTGTATTTCTGACTTTGTCTTTTCTGTATTTCTGACTTTGTCTTTTCTCTATTTCTCTGAGTTTGTCTTTTTTGTTTTTCTCTGAGTTTGTCTTTTCTCTATTTCTGACTTTGTCTTATCTCTTTTTCTGCCTTTCTGTCTTTTTCTGACTTTGCCTTTTCTCTATTTCTGACTTTGTCTTTTCTCCATTTCTCTGAGTTTGTCTTTTCTGTATTTCTGAGTTTCTGTCTTTTTCTGACTTTGTCTTTTCTGTATTTCTGACTTTGTCTTTTCTGTATTTCTGACTTTGTCTTTTCTGTATTTCTGACTCTCTGTCTTTTTCAGACTTTGTCTTTTCTCTATTTCTGACTTTGTCTTTTCTCTATTTCTGACTTTGTCTTTTCTCTATTTCTCTGAGATTGTCTTTTTTGTTTTTCTCTGAGTTTGTCTTTTCTCTATTTCTGACTTTGTCTTTTCTCTTTTTCTTACTTTCTGTCTTTTTCTGACTTTGTCTTCTCTCTATTTCTGACATTCTGTCCTTTTCTGACTTTGTCTTTTCTCTATTTCTGACTTTCTGTCTTTTTCTGACTTTGTCTTTTCTCTATTTCTGACTTTGTCTTTTCTCTTTTTCAGACTTTGTCTTTTCTCTTTTTCTGACTTTCTGTGTTTTCTCTATATCTGACTTTGTCTTTTCTCTATTTCTGACTTTGTCTTTTCTCTATTTCTGACTGTCTTCTCTCTATTTCTGACTTTGTCTTTTCTGTATTTCCGACTTTCTGTCTTTTTCTGACTTTCTGTCTTTTCTCTTTTTCTGACTTTCTGTCTTTTCTCTATATCTGACTTTGTCTTTTCTCTATTTCTGACTTTGTCTTTTCTCTATTTCTCTGAGTTTGTCTTTTCTGTATTTCTCTGAGTTTGTCTGTTCTCTATTTCTGACTTTGTATTTTCTCTTTTTCTCACTTTCTGTGTTTTTCTGACTTTGTCTTTTCTCTATTTCTGACTTTGTCTTTTCTGTATTTCTGACTTTCTGTCTATTTCTGACTTTGTCTTTTCTCTATTTCTGACTTTCTGTATTTCTCTAAATTTGTCTTTTCTCTATTTCTGACTTTGTCTTTTCTCTATTTCTGACTTTGTCTTGTCTCTATTTCTCTGAGTTTGTCTTTTTTGTTTTTCTCTGAGTTTGTCTTTTCTCTATTTCTGACTTTGTCTTTTCTCTTTTTCTGACTTTCTGTCTTTTTCTGACTTTGTCTTTTCTCTATTTCTGACTTTCTGTCTTTTTCTGACTTTGTCTTTTCTCTATTTCTGACTTTATTTTCTCTATTTCTGACTTTGTCTTCTCTCTATTTCTGACATTCTGTCCTTTTCTGACTTTGTCTTTTCTCTTTTTCTGACTTTGTCTTTTCTCTATTTCTGACTTTGTCTTTTCTCTATTTCTGACTTTGTGTCTTTTTCTGACTTTGTCTTTTCCCTATTTCTGACTTTGTCTTTTCTCTATTTCTGACATTGTCTTTTCTCTATTTCTGACTGTCTGCTCTCTATTTCTGACTTTGTCTTTTCTGTATTTCTGACTTTCTGTCTTTTTCTGACTTTGTCTTTTCTCTATTTCTGACTTTGTCTTTTCTCTATTTCTGACTTTCTGTCTTTTTCTGACTTTGTCTTTTCTCTATTTCTGACTTTGTCTTTTCTCTTTTTCAGACTTTGTCTTTTCTCTTTTTCTGACTTTCTGTCTTTTCTCTTTTTCTGACTTTCTGTCTTTTCTCTATATCTGACTTTGTCTTTTCTCTATTTCTGACTTTGTCTTTTCTCTATTTCTCTGAGTTTGTCTTTTCTGTATTTCTCTGAGTTTGTCTTTTCTCTATTTCTGACTTTGTATTTTCTCTTTCTCTCACTTTCTGTGTTTTTCTGACTTTGTCTTTTCTCTATTTCTGACTTTGTCTTTTCTCTATTTCTGACTTTGTCTTTTCTCTATTTCTCTGAATTTGTCTTTTCAGTATTTGTCTTTTTCTGACTTTGTCTTTTCTCTTTTTCTGACTTTCTGTCTTTTTCTGACTTTGTCTTTTCTCTATTTCTGACTTTGTCTTTTCTCTATTTCTGACTTTCTGTCTTTTTCTGACTTTGTCTTTTCTCTATTTCTGACTTTGTCTTTTCTCTTTTTCAGACTTTGTCTTTTCTCTTTTTCTGACTTTCTGTGTTTTCTCTATATCTGACTTTGTCTTTTCTCTATTTCTGACTTTGTCTCTTCTCTATTTCTGACTTTCTCTTTTCTCTATTTCTCTGAGTTTGTCTTTTCTGTATTTCTCTGAGTTTGTCTTTTCTCTATTTCTGACTTTGTCTTTTCTCTTTTTCTGACTTTCTGTCTTTTTCTGACTTTGTCTTTTCTCTATTTCTGACTTTGTCTTTTCTCTATTTCTGACTTTCTGTCTTTTTCTGACTTTGTCTTTTCTCTATTTCTGACTTTGTCTTTTCTGTATTTCTGACTTTGTCTTTTCTGTATTTCTGACTTTGTCTTTTCTCTATTTCTCTGAGTTTGTCTTTTTTGTTTTTCTCTGAGTTTGTCTTTTCTCTATTTCTGACTTTGTCTTATCTCTTTTTCTGCCTTTCTGTCTTTTTCTGACTTTGCCTTTTCTCTATTTCTGACTTTGTCTTTTCTCCATTTCTCTGAGTTTGTCTTTTCTGTATTTCTGAGTTTCTGTCTTTTTCTGACTTTGTCTTTTCTGTATTTCTGACTTTGTCTTTTCTGTATTTCTGACTTTGTCTTTTCTGTATTTCTGACTCTCTGTCTTTTTCAGACTTTGTCTTTTCTCTATTTCTGACTTTGTCTTTTCTCTATTTCTGACTTTGTCTTTTCTCTATTTCTCTGAGATTGTCTTTTTTGTTTTTCTCTGAGTTTGTCTTTTCTCTATTTCTGACTTTGTCTTTTCTCTTTTTCTTACTTTCTGTCTTTTTCTGACTTTGTCTTCTCTCTATTTCTGACATTCTGTCCTTTTCTGACTTTGTCTTTTCTCTATTTCTGACTTTGTCTTTTCTCTATTTCTGACATTCTGTCTTTTTCTGACTTTGTCTTTTCCCTATTTCTGACTTTGTCTTTTCTCTATTTCTGACTTTGTCTTTTCTCTATTTCTGACTGTCTTCTCTCTATTTCTGACTTTGTCTTTTCTGTATTTCCGACTTTCTGTCTTTTTCTGACTTTCTGTCTTTTCTCTTTTTCTGACTTTCTGTCTTTTCTCTATATCTGACTTTGTCTTTTCTCTATTTCTGACTTTGTCTTTTCTCTATTTCTCTGAGTTTGTCTTTTCTGTATTTCTCTGAGTTTGTCTTTTCTCTATTTCTGACTTTGTATTTTCTCTTTTTCTCACTTTCTGTGTTTTTCTGACTTTGTCTTTTCTCTATTTCTGACTTTGTCTTTTCTGTATTTCTGACTTTCTCTCTATTTCTGACTTTGTCTTTTCTCTATTTCTGACTTTCTGTATTTCTCTAAATTTGTCTTTTCTCTATTTCTGACTTTGTCTTTTCTCTATTACTCTGAATTTGTCTTTTCAGTATTTGTCTTTTTCTGACTTTGTCTTTTCTCTATTTCTCTGAGTTTGTCTTTTCTGTATTTCTGAGTTTGTCTTTTCTCTACTTCTGACTTTGTCTTTTCTGTATTTCAGACTTTCTGTCTTTTTCTGACTTTGTCTTTTCTCTATTTCTGACTTTGTCTTTTCTGTATTTCTGACTTTGTCTTTTCTGTATTTCTGACTCTCTGTCTTTTTCAGACTTTGTCTTTTCTCTATTTCTGACTTTGTCTTTTCTCTATTTCTGACTTTGTCTTTTCTCTTTTTCTGACTTTGTCTTGTCTCTATTTCTCTGAGTTTGTCTTTTTTGTTTTTCTCTGAGTTTGTCTTTTCTCTATTTCTGACTTTGTCTTTTCTCTTTTTCTGACTTTCTGTCTTTTTCTGACTTTGTCTTTTCTCTATTTCTGACTTTGTCTTTTCTCTATTTCTGACTTTCTGTCTTTTTCTGACTTTGTCTTTTCCCTATTTCTGACTTTGTCTTTTCTCTATTTCTGACTTTGTCTTTTCTCTATTTCTGACTGTCTTCTCTCTATTTCTGACTTTGTCTTTTCTGTATTTCTGACTTTCTGTCTTTTTCTGACTTTGTCTTTTCTCTATTTCTGACTTTCTGTCTTTTTCTGACTTTGTCTTTTCTCTATTTCTGACTTTATTTTCTCTATTTCTGACTTTGTCTTCTCTCTATTTCTGACATTCTGTCCTTTTCTGACTTTGTCTTTTCTCTTTTTCCGACTTTGTCTTTTCTCTATTTCGTTTGTCTTTTCTGTATTTCTCTAAATTTGTCTTTTCTCTATTTCTGACTTTGTTTTTCTCTATTTCTCATTTTGTCTTTTCTCTATTTCTCACTTTGTCTTTTCTCTATTTCTCTGAATTTGACTTTTCAGTATTTGTCTTTTTCTGACTTTGTCTTTTCTCTTTTTCTGACTTTCTGTCATTTGTCTGTATCTGACTTTGTCTTTTCTCTATTTCTGACTTTGTCTTTTCTCTATTTCTCTGAGTTTGTCTTTTTTGTTTTTCTCTGAGTTTGTCTTTTCTCTATTTCTGACTTTGTCTTTTCTCTATTTCTGACTTTGTCTTTTCTCTGTTTCTGACTGTCTTCTCTCTATTTCTGACTTTGTCTTTTCTGTATTTCTGACTTTCTGTCTTTTTCTGACTTTGTCTTTTCTCTATTTCTGACTTTCTGTCTTTTTCTGACTTTGTCTTTTCTCTATTTCTGACTTTATTTTCTCTATTTCTGACTTTGTCTTCTCTCTATTTCTGACATTCTGTCCTTTTCTGACTTTGTCTTTTCTCTTTTTCCGACTTTGTCTTTTCTCTATTTCGTTTGTCTTTTCTGTATTTCTCTAAATTTGTCTTTTCTCTATTTCTGACTTTGTTTTTTCTCTATTTCTCATTTTGTCTTTTCTCTATTTCTCACTTTGTCTTTTCTCTATTTCTCTGAATTTGACTTTTCAGTATTTGTCTTTTTCTGACTTTGTCTTTTCTCTTTTTCTGACTTTCTGTCATTTGTCTGTATCTGACTTTGTCTTTTCTCTATTTCTGACTTTGTCTTTTCTCTATTTCTCTGAGTTTGTCTTTTTTGTTTTTCTCTGAGTTTGTCTTTTCTCTATTTCTGACTTTGTCTTTTCTCTTTTTCTGACTTTCTGTCTTTTTCTGACTTTGTCTTTTCTCTATTTCTGACTTTGTCTTTTCTCTATTTCTGACTTTGTGTCTTTTTCTGACTTTGTCTTTTCCCTATTTCTGACTTTGTCTTTTCTCTATTTCTGACATTGTCTTTTCTCTATTTCTGACTGTCTGCTCTCTATTTCTGACTTTGTCTTTTCTGTATTTCTGACTTTCTGTCTTTTTCTGACTTTGTCTTTTCTCTATTTCTGACTTTGTCTTTTCTCTATTTCTGACTTTCTGTCTTTTTCTGACTTTGTCTTTTCTCTATTTCTGACTTTGTCTTTTCTCTTTTTCAGACTTTGTCTTTTCTCTTTTTCTGACTTTCTGTCTTTTCTCTTTTTCTGACTTTCTGTCTTTTCTCTATATCTGACTTTGTCTTTTCTCTATTTCTGACTTTGTCTTTTCTCTATTTCTCTGAGTTTGTCTTTTCTGTATTTCTCTGAGTTTGTCTTTTCTCTATTTCTGACTTTGTATTTTCTCTTTCTCTCACTTTCTGTGTTTTTCTGACTTTGTCTTTTCTCTATTTCTGACTTTGTCTTTTCTGTATTTCTGACTTTCTGTCTTTTTCTGACTTTGTCTTTTCTCTATTTCTGACTTTCTGTATTTCTCTAAATTTGTCTTTTCTCTATTTCTGACTTTGTCTTTTCTCTATTTCTGACTTTGTCTTTTCTCTATTTCTCTGAATTTGTCTTTTCAGTATTTGTCTTTTTCTGACTTTGTCTTTTCTCTTTTTCTGACTTTCTGTCTTTTTCTGACTTTGTCTTTTCTCTATTTCTGACTTTGTCTTTTCTCTATTTCTGACTTTCTGTCTTTTTCTGACTTTGTCTTTTCTCTATTTCTGACTTTGTCTTTTCTCTTTTTCAGACTTTGTCTTTTCTCTTTTTCTGACTTTCTGTGTTTTCTCTATATCTGACTTTGTCTTTTCTCTATTTCTGACTTTGTCTCTTCTCTATTTCTCACTTTCTCTTTTCTCTATTTCTCTGAGTTTGTCTTTTCTGTATTTCTCTGAGTTTGTCTTTTCTCTATTTCTGACTTTGTCTTTTCTCTTTTTCTGACTTTCTGTCTTTTTCTGACTTTGTCTTTTCTCTATTTCTGACTTTGTCTTTTCTCTATTTCTGACTTTCTGTCTTTTTCTGACTTTGTCTTTTCTCTATTTCTGACTTTGTCTTTTCTGTATTTCTGACTTTGTCTTTTCTGTATTTCTGACTTTGTCTTTTCTCTATTTCTCTGAGTTTGTCTTTTTTGTTTTTCTCTGAGTTTGTCTTTTCTCTATTTCTGACTTTGTCTTATCTCTTTTTCTGCCTTTCTGTCTTTTTCTGACTTTGCCTTTTCTCTATTTCTGACTTTGTCTTTTCTCTATTTCTCTGAGTTTGTCTTTTCTGTATTTCTGAGTTTCTGTCTTTTTCTGACTTTGTCTTTTCTGTATTTCTGACTTTGTCTTTTCTGTATTTCTGACTCTCTGTCTTTTTCAGACTTTGTCTTTTCTCTATTTCTGACTTTGTCTTTTCTCTATTTCTGACTTTGTCTTTTCTCTATTTCTCTGAGATTGTCTTTTTTGTTTTTCTCTGAGTTTGTCTTTTCTCTATTTCTGACTTTGTCTTTTCTCTTTTTCTTACTTTCTGTCTTTTTCTGACTTTGTCTTCTCTCTATTTCAGACATTATGTCCTTTTCTGACTTTGTCTTTTCTCTATTTCTGACTTTGTCTTTTCTCTATTTCTGACATTCTGTCTTTTTCTGACTTTGTCTTTTCCCTATTTCTGACTTTGTCTTTTCTCTATTTCTGACTTTGTCTTTTCTCTATTTCTGACTGTCTTCTCTCTATTTCTGACTTTGTCTTTTCTGTATTTCCGACTTTCTGTCTTTTTCTGACTTTCTGTCTTTTCTCTTTTTCTGACTTTCTGTCTTTTCTCTATATCTGACTTTGTCTTTTCTCTATTTCTGACTTTGTCTTTTCTCTATTTCTCTGAGTTTGTCTTTTCTGTATTTCTCTGAGTTTGTCTTTTCTCTATTTCTGACTTTGTATTTTCTCTTTTTCTCACTTTCTGTGTTTTTCTGACTTTGTCTTTTCTCTATTTCTGACTTTGTCTTTTCTGTATTTCTGACTTTCTGTCTATTTCTGACTTTGTCTTTTCTCTATTTCTGACTTTCTGTATTTCTCTAAATTTGTCTTTTCTCTATTTCTGACTTTGTCTTTTCTCTATTTCTGACTTTGTCTTTTCTCTATTACTCTGAATTTGTCTTTTCAGTATTTGTCTTTTTCTGACTTTGTCTTTTCTCTATTTCTCTGAGTTTGTCTTTTCTGTATTTCTGAGTTTGTCTTTTCTCTACTTCTGACTTTGTCTTTTCTGTATTTCTGACTCTCTGTCTTTTTCAGACTTTGTCTTTTCTCTATTTCTGACTTTGTCTTTTCTCTATTTCTGACTTTGTCTTTTCTCTATTTCTCTGAGATTGTCTTTTTTGTTTTTCTCTGAGTTTGTCTTTTCTCTATTTCTGACTTTGTCTTTTCTCTTTTTCTTACTTTCTGTCTTTTTCTGACTTTGTCTTTTCTCTATTTCTGACTTTCTGTCTTTTTCTGACTTTGTCTTCTCTCTATTTCTGACATTCTGTCCTTTTCTGACTTTGTCTTTTCTCTTTTTCCGACTTTGTCTTTTCTCTATTTCGTTTGTCTTTTCTGTATTTCTCTAAATTTGTCTTTTCTCTATTTCTGACTTTGTTTTTTCTCTATTTCTCATTTTGTCTTTTCTCTATTTCTCACTTTGTCTTTTCTCTATTTCTCTGAATTTGACTTTTCAGTATTTGTCTTTTTCTGAGTTTGTCTTTTCTGTTTTTCTGACTTTCTGTCATTTGTCTGTATCTGACTTTGTCTTTTCTCTATTTCTGACTTTGTCTTGTCTCTATTTCTCTGAGTTTGTCTTTTTTGTTTTTCTCTGAGTTTGTCTTTTCTCTATTTCTGACTTTGTCTTTTCTCTTTTTCTGACTTTCTGTCTTTTTCTGACTTTGTCTTTTCTCTCTTTCTGACTTTGTCTTTTCTCTATTTCTGACTTTCTGTCTTTTTCTGACTTTGTCTTTTCCCTATTTCTGACTTTGTCTTTTCTCTATTTCTGACTGTCTTCTCTCTATTTCTGACTTTGTCTTTTCTGTATTTCTGACTTTCTGTCTTTTTCTGACTTTCTGTCTTTTCTCTTTTTCTGACTTTCTGTCTTTTCTCTATATCTGACTTTGTCTTTTCTCTATTTCTGACTTTGTCTTTTCTCTATTTCTCTGAGTTTGTCTTTTCTCTATTTCTGACTTTGTCTTTTCTCTATTTCTGACTTTGTATTTTCTCTTTTTCTCACTTTCTGTGTTTTTCTGACTTTGTCTTTTCTCTATTTCTGACTTTGTCTTTTCTGTATTTCTGACTTTCTGTCTTTTTCTGACTTTGTCTTTTCTCTATTTCTGACTTTGTCTTTTCTCTTTTTCTGCCTTTCTGTCTTTTTCTGACTTTGCCTTTTCTCTATTTCTGACTTTGTCTTTTCTCTATTTCTCTGAGTTTGTCTTTTCTGTATTTCTGAGTTTGTCTTTTCTCTACTTCTGACTTTGTCTTTTCTGTATTTCAGACTTTCTGTCTTTTTCTGACTTTGTCTTTTCTCTATTTCTGACTTTGTCTTTTCTGTATTTCTGACTTTGTCTTTTCTGTATTTCTGACTCTCTATCTTTTTCAGACTTTGTCTTTTCTCTATTTCTGACTTTGTCTTTTCTCTATTTCTCTGAGATTGTCTTTTTTGTTTTTCTCTGAGTTTGTCTTTTCTCTATTTCTGACTTTGTCTTTTCTCTTTTTCTTACTTTCTGTCTTTTTCTGACTTTGTCTTTTCTCTATTTCTGACTTTCTGTCTTTTTCTGACTTTGTCTTTTCTCTATTTCTGACTTTATTTTCTCTATTTCTGACTTTGTCTTCTCTCTATTTCTGACATTCTGTCCTTTTGTGACTTTGTCTTTTCTCTTTTTCCGACTTTGTCTTTTCTCTATTTCGTTTGTCTTTTCTGTATTTCTCTAAATTTGTCTTTTCTCTATTTCTGACTTTGTTTTTTCTCTATTTCTCATTTTGTCTTTTCTCTATTTCTCACTTTGTCTTTTCTCTATTTCTCTGAATTTGACTTTTCAGTATTTGTCTGTATCTGACTTTGTCTTTTCTCTATTTCTGACTTTGTCTTTTCTCTATTTCTCTGAGTTTGTCTTTTTTGTTTTTCTCTGAGTTTGTCTTTTCTCTATTTCTGACTTTGTCTTTTCTCTTTTTCTGACTTTCTGTCTTTTTCTGACTTTGTCTTTTCCCTATTTCTGACTTTGTCTTTTCTCTATTTCTGACTTTGTCTTTTCTCTATTTCTGACTGTCTTCTCTCTATTTCTGACTTTGTCTTTTCTGTATTTCTGACTTTCTGTCTTTTTCTGACTTTGTCTTTTCTCTATTTCTGACTTTGTCTTTTCTCTATTTCTGACTTTCTGTCTTTTTCTGACTTTGTCTTTTCTCTATTTCTGACTTTGTCTTTTCTCTTTTTCAGACTTTGTCTTTTCTCTTTTTCTGACTTTCTGTCTTTTCTCTTTTTCTGACTTTCTGTCTTTTCTCTATATCTGACTTTGTCTTTTCTCTATTTCTGACTTTGTCTTTTCTCTATTTCTCTGAGTTTGTCTTTTCTGTATTTCTCTGAGTTTGTCTTTTCTCTATTTCTGACTTTGTATTTTCTCTTTTTCTCACTTTCTGTGTTTTTCTGACTTTATCTTTTCTCTATTTCTGACTTTGTCTTTTCTGTATTTCTGACTTTCTGTCTTTTTCTGACTTTGTCTTTTCTCTATTTCTGACTTTCTGTATTTCTCTAAATTTGTCTTTTCTCTATTTCTGACTTTGTCTTTTCTCTATTTCTGACTTTGTCTTTTCTCTATTTCTCTGAATTTGTCTTTTCTGTATTTGTCTTTTTCTGACTTTGTCTTTTCTCTTTTTCTGACTTTCTGTCTTTTCTCTGTATCTGACTTTGTCTTTTCTCTATTTCTGACTTTGTCTTTTCTCTATTTCTCTGAGTTTGTCTTTTTTGTTTTTCTCTGAGTTTGTCTTTTCTCTATTTATGACTTTGTCTTTTCTCTTTTTCTGCCTTTCTGTCTTTTTCTGACTTTGTCTTTTCTCTATTTCTGACTTTGTCTTTTCTCTATTTCTGACTTTGTCTTTTCTGTATTTCTGACTTTGTCTTATCTGTATTTCTGACTTTCTGTCTTTTTCTGACTTTGTCTTTTCTATATTTCTGACTTTGTCTTTTCTCTATTTCTGACTTTCCGTCTTTTTCTGACTTTGTCTTTTCTCTATTTCTGACTTTGTCTTTTCTCTTTTTCAGACTTTGTCTTTTCTCTTTTTCTGACTTTGTCTTTTCTCTATTTCTGACTTTGTCTTTTCTCTATTTCTGACTTTCTGTCTTTTTCTGACTTTGTCTTTTCTCTATTTCGTTTGTCTTTTCTGTATTTCTCTAAATTTGTCTTTTCTCTATTTCTGACTTTGTCTTTTCTCTATTTCTGACTTTGTCTTTTCTCTATTTCTCTGAATTTGTCTTTTCAGTATTTGTCTTTTTCTGACTTTGTCTTTTCTCTTTTTCTGACTTTCTGTCTTTTCTCTGTATCTGACTTTGTCTTTTCTCTATTTCTGACTTTGCCTTTTCTCTATTTCTCTGAGTTTGTCTTTTTTGTTTTTCTCTGAGTTTGTCTTTTCTCTATTTCTGACTTTGTCGTTTCTCTTTTTCTGACTTTCTGTCTTTTTCTGACTTTGTCTTTTCTCTATTTCTGACTTTGTCTTTTCTATATTTCTGACTTTCTGTCTTTTTCTGACTTTGTCTTTCCTCTATTTCTGACTTTGTCTTTTCTCTATTTCTGACTTTGTCTTTTCTCTATTTCTGACTTTCTGTCTTTATCTGATTTTGTCTTTTCTCTATTTCTGACCTTGTCTTTTCTCTATTTCTTACTTTCTTTTCTCTATTTTTGACTTTGTCTTTTCTCTACTTCTGACTTTGTCTTTTCTCTATTTCTGACTTTGCCTTTTCTCTATTTCTGTCTTTCTGTCTTTTTCTGACTTTGTCTTTTCTCTATTTCTGACCTTGTCCTTTCTCTATTTCTGACTTTCTTTTCTCTATTTCTGACGTTCTTTCCTTTTCTGACTTTGTCTTTTCTCTATTTTTGACTTTGTCTTTTCTCTATTTCTGACTTTCTGTCTTTTTCTGACTTTGTCTTTTCTCTACTTCTGACTTTGTCTTTTCTCTATTTCTGACTTTGCCTTTTCGCTATTTCTGACTTTCTGTCTTTTTCTGACTTTGTCTTTTCTCTATATCTGACTTTGTCTTTTCTCTATTTCTGATTTTGTCTTTTCTCTATTTCTGACTTTGTCTTTTCTCTATTTCTCTGAGTTTGTCTTTTCTGTATTTCTCTGAGTTTGTCTTTTCACTATTTCTGACTTTGTCTTTTCTCTTTTTCTGACTTTCTGTCTTTTTCTGACTTTGTCTTTTCTCTATTTCTGACTTTGTCTTTTCTGCATTTCTGACTTTGTCTTTTCTGTATTTCTGACTTTCTGTCTTTTTCTGACTTTGTCTTTTGTCTATTTCTGACTTTGTCTTTTCTCTATTTCTGACTTTCTGTCTATTTCTGACTTTGTCTTTTCTGTATTTCTGACTTTGTCTTTTCTCTTTTTCTGACTTTGTCTTTTCTCTTTTTCTGACTTTCTGTCTTTTCTCTATATCTGACTTTGTCTTTTCTCTATTTCTGACTGTCTTTTCTCTATTTCTGACTTTGTCTTTTCTCTATTTCTCTGAGTTTGTCTTTTCTGTATTTCTCTGAGATTGTCTTTTCTCTATTTCTGACTTTGTCTTTTCTGTATTTCTGACTTTCTGTCTTTTTCTGACTTTGTCTTTTCTCTATTTCTACTTTGTCTTTTCTGTATTTCTGACTTTGTCTTTTCTGTATTTCTGACTTTCTGTCTTTTTCTGACTTTGTCTTTTCTCTATTTCTGACTTTGTCTTTTCTCCATTTCTGACTTTGTCTTTTCTCTATTTCTGACTTTCTGTCTTTTTCTGACTTTGTCTTTTCTCGATTTCTGACTTTGTCTTTTCTCTATTTCTGACTTTCTGTCTTTTCTCTATTTCTCTGAGTTTGTCTTTTCTGTATTTCTCTGAGTTTGTCTTTTCTCTATTTCTGACTTTGTCTTTTCTCTTTTTCTTACTTTCTGTCTTTTTCTGACTTTGTCTTTTCTCTATTTCTGACTTTCTGTCTTTTTCTGACTTTGTCTTTTCTCTATTTCTGACTTTATTTTCTCTATTTCTGACTTTGTCTTCTCTCTATTTCTGACATTCTGTCCTTTTGTGACTTTGTCTTTTCTCTTTTTCCGACTTTGTCTTTTCTCTATTTCGTTTGTCTTTTCTGTATTTCTCTAAATTTGTCTTTTCTCTATTTCTGACTTTGTTTTTTCTCTATTTCTCATTTTGTCTTTTCTCTATTTCTCACTTTGTCTTTTCTCTATTTCTCTGAATTTGACTTTTCAGTATTTGTCTGTATCTGACTTTGTCTTTTCTCTATTTCTGACTTTGTCTTTTCTCTATTTCTCTGAGTTTGTCTTTTTTGTTTTTCTCTGAGTTTGTCTTTTCTCTATTTCTGACTTTGTCTTTTCTCTTTTTCTGACTTTCTATCTTTTTCTGACTTTGTCTTTTCCCTATTTCTGACTTTGTCTTTTCTCTATTTCTGACTTTGTCTTTTCTCTATTTCTGACTGTCTTCTCTCTATTTCTGACTTTGTCTTTTCTGTATTTCTGACTTTCTGTCTTTTTCTGACTTTGTCTTTTCTCTATTTCTGACTTTGTCTTTTCTCTATTTCTGACTTTCTGTCTTTTTCTGACTTTGTCTTTTCTCTATTTCTGACTTTGTCTTTTCTCTTTTTCAGACTTTGTCTTTTCTCTTTTTCTGACTTTCTGTCTTTTCTCTTTTTCTGACTTTCTGTCTTTTCTCTATATCTGACTTTGTCTTTTCTCTATTTCTGACTTTGTCTTTTCTCTATTTCTCTGAGTTTGTCTTTTCTGTATTTCTCTGAGTTTGTCTTTTCTCTATTTCTGACTTTGTATTTTCTCTTTTTCTCACTTTCTGTGTTTTTCTGACTTTGTCTTTTCTCTATTTCTGACTTTGTCTTTTCTGTATTTCTGACTTTCTGTCTTTTTCTGACTTTGTCTTTTCTCTATTTCTGACTTTCTGTATTTCTCTAAATTTGTCTTTTCTCTATTTCTGACTTTGTCTTTTCTCTATTTCTGACTTTGTCTTTTCTCTATTTCTCTGAATTTGTCTTTTCAGTATTTGTCTTTTTCTGACTTTGTCTTTTCTCTTTTTCTGACTTTCTGTCTTTTCTCTGTATCTGACATTGTCTTTTCTCTATTTCTGACTTTGTCTTTTCTCTATTTCTCTGAGTTTGTCTTTTTTGTTTTTCTCTGAGTTTGTCTTTTCTCTATTTATGACTTTGTCTTTTCTCTTTTTCTGCCTTTCTGTCTTTTTCTGACTTTGTCTTTTCTCTATTTCTGACTTTGTCTTTTCTCTATTTCTGACTTTGTCTTTTCTGTATTTCTGACTTTGTCTTTTCTGTATTTCTGACTTTCTGTCTTTTTCTGACTTTGTCTTTTCTATATTTCTGACTTTGTCTTTTCTCTATTTCTGACTTTCTGTCTTTTTCTGACTTTGTCTTTTCTCTATTTCTGACTTTGTCTTTTCTCTTTTTCAGACTTTGTCTTTTCTCTTTTTCTGACTTTGTCTTTTCTCTATTTCTGACTTTGTCTTTTCTCTATTTCTGACTTTCTGTCTTTTTCTGACATTGTCTTTTCTCTATTTCGTTTGTCTTTTATGTATTTCTCTAAATTTGTCTTTTCTCTATTTCTGACTTTGTCTTTTCTCTATTTCTGACTTTCTGTCTTTTCTCTTTTTCTGACTTTCTGTCTTTTCTCTATATCTGACTTTGTCTTTTCTCTATTTCTGACTTTGTCTTTTCTCTATTTCTGACTTTGTCTTTTCTCTATTTCTCTGAGTTTGTCTTTTCTGTATTTCTCTGAGTTTGTCTTTTCTCTATTTCTGACTTTGTATTTTCTCTTTTTCTCACTTTCTGTGTTTTTCTGACTTTGTCTTTTCTGTATTTCTGACTTTGTCTTTTCTGTATTTCTGACTTTCTGTCTTTTTCTGACTTTGTCTTTTCTCTATTTCTGACTTTCTGTATTTCTCTAAATTTGTCTTTTCTCTATTTCTGACTTTGTCTTTTCTCTATTTCTGACTTTGTCTTTTCTCTATTTCTCTGAATTTGTCTTTTCTGTATTTGTCTTTTTCTGACTTTGTCTTTTCTCTTTTTCTGACTTTCTGTCTTTTCTCTGTATCTGACTTTGTCTTTTCTCTATTTCTGACTTTGTCTTTTCTCTATTTCTCTGAGTTTGTCTTTTTTGTTTTTCTCTGAGTTTGTCTTTTCTCTATTTATGACTTTGTCTTTTCTCTTTTTCTGCCTTTCTGTCTTTTTCTGACTTTGTCTTTTCTCTATTTCTGACTTTGTCTTTTCTCTATTTCTGACTTTGTCTTTTCTGTATTTCTGACTTTGTCTTATCTGTATTTCTGACTTTCTGTCTTTTTCTGACTTTGTCTTTTCTATATTTCTGACTTTGTCTTTTCTCTATTTCTGACTTTCCGTCTTTTTCTGACTTTGTCTTTTCTCTATTTCTGACTTTGTCTTTTCTCTTTTTCAGACTTTGTCTTTTCTCTTTTTCTGACTTTGTCTTTTCTCTATTTCTGACTTTGTCTTTTCTCTATTTCTGACTTTCTGTCTTTTTCTGACTTTGTCTTTTCTCTATTTCGTTTGTCTTTTCTGTATTTCTCTAAATTTGTCTTTTCTCTATTTCTGACTTTGTCTTTTCTCTATTTCTGACTTTGTCTTTTCTCTATTTCTCTGAATTTGTCTTTTCAGTATTTGTCTTTTTCTGACTTTGTCTTTTCTCTTTTTCTGACTTTCTGTCTTTTCTCTGTATCTGACTTTGTCTTTTCTCTATTTCTGACTTTGCCTTTTCTCTATTTCTCTGAGTTTGTCTTTTTTGTTTTTCTCTGAGTTTGTCTTTTCTCTATTTCTGACTTTGTCGTTTCTCTTTTTCTGACTTTCTGTCTTTTTCTGACTTTGTCTTTTCTCTATTTCTGACTTTGTCTTTTCTATATTTCTGACTTTCTGTCTTTTTCTGACTTTGTCTTTCCTCTATTTCTGACTTTGTCTTTTCTCTATTTCTGACTTTGTCTTTTCTCTATTTCTGACTTTCTGTCTTTATCTGATTTTGTCTTTTCTCTATTTCTGACCTTGTCTTTTCTCTATTTCTTACTTTCTTTTCTCTATTTTTGACTTTGTCTTTTCTCTACTTCTGACTTTGTCTTTTCTCTATTTCTGACTTTGCCTTTTCTCTATTTCTGTCTTTCTGTCTTTTTCTGACTTTGTCTTTTCTCTATTTCTGACCTTGTCCTTTCTCTATTTCTGACTTTCTTTTCTCTATTTCTGACGTTCTTTCCTTTTCTGACTTTGTCTTTTCTCTATTTTTGACTTTGTCTTTTCTCTATTTCTGACTTTCTGTCTTTTTCTGACTTTGTCTTTTCTCTACTTCTGACTTTGTCTTTTCTCTATTTCTGACTTTGCCTTTTCGCTATTTCTGACTTTCTGTCTTTTTCTGACTTTGTCTTTTCTCTATATCTGACTTTGTCTTTTCTCTATTTCTGACTTTGTCTTTTCTCTATTTCTGACTTTGTCTTTTCTCTATTTCTCTGAGTTTGTCTTTTCTGTATTTCTCTGAGTTTGTCTTTTCACTATTTCTGACTTTGTCTTTTCTCTTTTTCTGACTTTCTGTCTTTTTCTGACTTTGTCTTTTCTCTATTTCTGACTTTGTCTTTTCTGCATTTCTGACTTTGTCTTTTCTGTATTTCTGACTTTCTGTCTTTTTCTGACTTTGTCTTTTGTCTATTTCTGACTTTGTCTTTTCTCTATTTCTGACTTTCTGTCTATTTCTGACTTTGTCTTTTCTGTATTTCTGACTTTGTCTTTTCTCTTTTTCTGACTTTGTCTTTTCTCTTTTTCTGACTTTCTGTCTTTTCTCTATATCTGACTTTGTCTTTTCTCTATTTCTGACTGTCTTTTCTCTATTTCTGACTTTGTCTTTTCTCTATTTCTCTGAGTTTGTCTTTTCTGTATTTCTCTGAGATTGTCTTTTCTCTATTTCTGACTTTGTCTTTTCTGTATTTCTGACTTTCTGTCTTTTTCTGACTTTGTCTTTTCTCTATTTCTACTTTGTCTTTTCTGTATTTCTGACTTTGTCTTTTCTGTATTTCTGACTTTCTGTCTTTTTCTGACTTTGTCTTTTCTCTATTTCTGACTTTGTCTTTTCTCCATTTCTGACTTTGTCTTTTCTCTATTTCTGACTTTCTGTCTTTTTCTGACTTTGTCTTTTCTCGATTTCTGACTTTGTCTTTTCTCTATTTCTGACTTTCTGTCTTTTCTCTATTTCTCTGAGTTTGTCTTTTCTGTATTTCTCTGAGTTTGTCTTTTCTCTATTTCTGACTTTGTCTTTTCTCTTTTTCTGACTTTCTGTCTTTTTCTGACTTTGTCTTTTCTCTATTTCTGACTTTGTCTTTTCTGTATTTCTGAATTTCTGTCTTTTTCTGACTTTGTCTTTTCTCTATTTCTGACTTTCTGTCTTTTTCTGACTTTGTCTTTTCTCCATTTCGTTTGTCTTTTCTGTATTTCTCTAAATTTGTCTTTTCTCTATTTCTGACTTTGTCTTTTCTCTTTTTCTGACTTTGTCTTTTCTCTATTTCTCTGAATTTGTCTTTTCAGTATTTGTCTTTTTCTGACTTTGTCTTTTCTCTTTTTCTGACTTTTTGTCTTTTCTCTGTATCTGACTTTGTCTTTTCTCTATTTCTGACTTTGTCTTTTCTCTATTTCTCAGAGTTTGTCTTTTTTGTTTTTCTCTGAGTTTGTCTTTTCTCTATTTCTGACTTTGTCTTTTCTCTTTTTCTGCCTTTCTGTCTTTTTCTGACTTTGCCTTTTCTCTATTTCTGACTTTGCCTTTTCTGTTTTTCTGACTGTCTGTCTTTTTCTGACTTTGTCTTTTCTCTATTTCTGACTTTGTCTTTTCTGTATTTCTGACTTTGTCTTTTCTGTATTTCTGACTTTCTGTCTTTTTCTGACTTTGTCTTGTCTCTATTTCTGACCTAGTCTTTTCTCTATTTCTGACTTTGTCTTTTCTCTATTTCTCTGAGTTTGTCTTTTTTGTTTTTCTCTGAGTTTGTCTTTTCTCTATTTCTGACTTTGTCTTTTCTCTTTTTCTTACTTTCTGTCTTTTTCTGACTTTGTCTTTTCTCTATTTCTGACTTTGTCTTTTCTCTATTTCTGACTTTCTGTCTTTTTCTGACTTTGTCTTTTCTCTATTTCTGACTTTATTTTCTCTATTTCTGACTTTGTCTTCTCTCTATTTCTGACATTCTGTCCTTTTCTGACTTTGTCTTTTCTCTATTTCTGACTTTGTCTTTTCTCGATATCTGACTTTGTCTTTTCTCTTTTTCTGACTTTGTCTTTTCTGTATTTCTGACTTTGTCTTTTCTGTATTTCTGACTTTGTCTTTTCTCTATTTCTCTGAGTTTGTCTTTTCTGTATTTCTCTGAGTTTGTCTTTTCTGCATTTCCGACTTTGTCATTTCTCTATTTCGTTTGTCTTTTCTGTATTTCTCTAAATTTGTCTTTTCTCTATTTCTGACTTTGTCTTTTCTCGGTTTCTCACTTTGTCTTTTCTCTATTTCTCTGAATTTGACTTTTCAGTATTTGTCTTTTTCTGACTTTGTCTTTTCTGTTTTTCTGACTTTCTTTCTTTTGTCTGTATCTGACTTTGTCTTTTCTCTATTTCTGACTTTGTCTTTTCTCTATTTCTCTGAGTTTGTCTTTTTTGTTTTTCTCTGAGTTTGTCTTTTCTGTATTTCTGACTTTGTCTTTTCTCTTTTTCTGACTTTCTGTCTTTTTCTGACTTTGTCTTTTCTCTATTTCTGACTTTGTCTTTTCTCTTTTTCAGACTTTGTCTTTTCTCTTTTTCTGACTTTCTGTCTTTTCTCTATATCTGACTTTGTCTTTTCTCTATTTCTGACTTTGTCTTTTCTCTATTTCTGACTTTGTCTTTTCTCTATTTCTCTGAGTTTGTCTTTTCTGTATTTCTCTGAGTTTGTCTTTTCCCTATTTCTGACTTTGTCTTTTCTCTTTTTCTGACTTTCTGTCTTTTTCTGACTTTGTCTTTTCTCTATTTCTGACTTTCTGTCTTTTTCTGACTTTGTCCTTTCTCTATTTCGTTTGTCTTTTCTGTATTTCTCTGAATTTGTCTTTTCAGTATTTGTCTTTTTCTGACTTTGTCTTTTCTCGGTTTCTGACTTTCTGTCTTTTCTCTATTTCTCTGAGTTTGTCTTTTTTGTTTTTCTCTGAGTTTGTCTTTTCTCTATTTCTGACTTTGTCTTTTCTCTTTTTCTGACTTTCTGTCTTTTTCTGACTTTGTCTTTTCTCTATTTCTGACTTTGTCTTTTCTGTATTTCTGAATTTCTGTCTTTTTCTGACTTTGTCTTTTCTCTATTTCTGACTTTCTGTCTTTTTCTGACTTTGTCTTTTCTCCATTTCGTTTGTCTTTTCTGTATTTCTCTAAATTTGTCTTTTCTCTATTTCTGACTTTGTCTTTTCTCTATTTCTGACTTTGTCTTTTCTCTATTTCTCTGAATTTGTCTTTTCAGTATTTGTCTTTTTCTGACTTTGTCTTTTCTCTTTTTCTGACTTTTTGTCTTTTCTCTGTATCTGACTTTGTCTTTTCTCTATTTCTGACTTTGTCTTTTCTCTATTTCTCAGAGTTTGTCTTTTTTGTTTTTCTCTGAGTTTGTCTTTTCTCTATTTCTGACTTTGTCTTTTCTCTTTTTCTGCCTTTCTGTCTTTTTCTGACTTTGCCTTTTCTCTATTTCTGACTTTGCCTTTTCTCTATTTCTCTGAGTTTGTCTTTTCTGTATTTCTCTGAGTTTGTCTTTTCTCTATTTCTGACTTTGTCTTTTCTGTTTTTCTGACTGTCTGTCTTTTTCTGACTTTGTCTTTTCTCTATTTCTGACTTTGTCTTTTCTGTATTTCTGACTTTGTCTTTTCTGTATTTCTGACTTTCTGTCTTTTTCTGACTTTGTCTTGTCTCTATTTCTGACCTAGTCTTTTCTCTATTTCTGACTTTGTCTTTTCTCTATTTCTCTGAGTTTGTCTTTTTTGTTTTTCTCTGAGTTTGTCTTTTCTCTATTTCTGACTTTGTCTTTTCTCTTTTTCTTACTTTCTGTCTTTTTCTGACTTTGTCTTTTCTCTATTTCTGACTTTGTCTTTTCTCTATTTCTGACTTTCTGTCTTTTTCTGACTTTGTCTTTTCTCTATTTCTGACTTTATTTTCTCTATTTCTGACTTTGTCTTCTCTCTATTTCTGACATTCTGTCCTTTTCTGACTTTGTCTTTTCTCTATTTCTGACTTTGTCTTTTCTCGATATCTGACTTTGTCTTTTCTCTTTTTCTGACTTTGTCTTTTCTGTATTTCTGACTTTGTCTTTTCTGTATTTCTGACTTTGTCTTTTCTCTATTTCTCTGAGTTTGTCTTTTCTGTATTTCTCTGAGTTTGTCTTTTCTGCATTTCCGACTTTGTCATTTCTCTATTTCGTTTGTCTTTTCTGTATTTCTCTAAATTTGTCTTTTCTCTATTTCTGACTTTGTCTTTTCTCGGTTTCTCACTTTGTCTTTTCTCTATTTCTCTGAATTTGACTTTTCAGTATTTGTCTTTTTCTGACTTTGTCTTTTCTGTTTTTCTGACTTTCTTTCTTTTGTCTGTATCTGACTTTGTCTTTTCTCTATTTCTGACTTTGTCTTTTCTCTATTTCTCTGAGTTTGTCTTTTTTGTTTTTCTCTGAGTTTGTCTTTTCTGTATTTCTGACTTTGTCTTTTCTCTTTTTCTGACTTTCTGTCTTTTTCTGACTTTGTCTTTTCTCTATTTCTGACTTTGTCTTTTCTCTTTTTCAGACTTTGTCTTTTCTCTTTTTCTGACTTTCTGTCTTTTCTCTATATCTGACTTTGTCTTTTCTCTATTTCTGACTTTGTCTTTTCTCTATTTCTGACTTTGTCTTTTCTCTATTTCTCTGAGTTTGTCTTTTCTGTATTTCTCTGAGTTTGTCTTTTCCCTATTTCTGACTTTGTCTTTTCTCTTTTTCTGACTTTCTGTCTTTTTCTGACTTTGTCTTTTCTCTATTTCTGACTTTCTGTCTTTTTCTGACTTTGTCCTTTCTCTATTTCGTTTGTCTTTTCTGTATTTCTCTGAATTTGTCTTTTCAGTATTTGTCTTTTTCTGACTTTGTCTTTTCTCGGTTTCTGACTTTCTGTCTTTTCTCTATTTCTCTGAGTTTGTCTTTATTGTTTTTCTCTGAGTTTGTCTTTTCTCTATTTCTGACTTTGTCTTTTCTCTTTTTCTGACTTTCTGTCTTTTTCTGACTTTGTCTTTTCTCTATTTCTGACTTTGTCTTTTCTCTATTTCTGACTTTGTCTTTTCTGTATTTCTGACTTTGTCTTGTCTGTATTTCTGACTTTCTGTCTTTTTCTGACTTTGTCTTTTCTCTATTTCTGACTTTGTCTTTTCTCTATTTCTGACTTTCTGTCTTTTTCTGACTTTGTCTTTTCTCTATTTCTGACTTTGTCTTTTCTCTTTTTCAGAATTTGTCTTTTCTCTTTTTCGGACTTTCTGTCTTTTCTCTATATCTGACTTTGTCTTTTCTCTATTTCTGACTTTGTCTTTTCTCTATTTCTGACTTTGTCTTTTCTCTATTTCTCTGAGTTTGTCTTTTCTGTATTTCTCTGAGTTTGTCTTTTCACTATTTCTGACTTTCTGTCTTTTTCTGACTTTGTCTTTTCTCTATTTCTGACTTTGTCTTTTCTCTTTTTCAGACTTTGTCTTTTCTCTTTTTCGGACTTTCTGTCTTTTCTCTATATCTGACTTTGTCTTTTCTCTATTTCTGACTTTGTCTTTTCTCTATTTCTGACTTTGTCTTTTCTCTATTTCTCTGAGTTTGTCTTTTCTGTATTTCTCTGAGTTTGTCTTTTCACTATTTCTGACTTTCTGTCTTTTTCTGACTTTGTCTTTTCTCTATTTCTGACTTTGTCTTTTCTGTATTTCTGAATTTCTGTCTTTTTCTGACTTTGTCTTTTCTCTATTTCTGACTTTCTGTCTTTTTCTGACTTTGTCTTTTCTCCATTTCGTTTGTATTTTCTGTATTTCTCTAAATTTGTCTTTTCTCTATTTCTGACTTTGTCTTTTCTCTATTTCTGACTTTGTCTTTTCTCTATTTCTCTGAATTTGTCTTTTCAGTATTTGTCTTTTTCTGACTTTGTCCTTTCTCTTTTTCTGACTTTTTGTCTTTTCTCTGTATCTGACTTTGTCTTTTCTCTATTTCTGACTTTGTCTTTTCTCTATTTCTCTGAGTTTGTCTTTTTTGTTTTTCTCTGAGTTTGTCTTTTCTCTATTTCTGACTTTGTCTTTTCCCTTTTTCTGCCTTTCTGTCTTTTTCTGACTTTGTCTTTTCTCTATTTCTGACTTTGCCTTTTCTCTATTTCTCTGAGTTTGTCTTTTCTGTATTTCTCTGAGTTTGTCTTTTCTCTATTTCTGACTTTGTCTTTTCTCTATTTCTGACTTTCTGTCTTTTTCTGACTTTGTCTTTTCTCTATTTCTGACTTTGTCTTTTCTGTATTTCTGACTTTGTCTTTTCTGTATTTCTGACTTTCTGTCTTTTTCTGACTTTGTCTTGTCTCTATTTCTGACCTAGTCTTTTCTCTATTTCTGACTTTGTCTTTTCTCTATTTCTCTGAGTTTGTCTTTTTTGTTTTTCTCTGAGTTTGTCTTTTCTCTATTTCTGACTTTGTCTTTTCTCTTTTCCTTACTTTCTGTCTTTTTCTGACTTTGTCTTTTCTCTATTTCTGACTTTGTCTTTTCTCTATTTCTGACTTTCTGTCTTTTTCTGACTTTGTCTTTTCTCTATTTCTGACTTTATTTTCTCTATTTCTGACTTTGTCTTTTCTCTATTTCTGACTTTGTCTTTTCTCTATTTCTCTGAATTTGTCTTTTCAGTATTTGCCTTTTTCTGACTTTGTCTTTTCTCTTTTTCTGACTTTTTGTCTTTTCTCTGTATCTGACTTTGTCTTTTCTCTATTTCTGACTTTGTCTTTTCTCTATTTCTCTGAGTTTGTCTTTTTTGTTTTTCTCTGAGTTTGTCTTTTCTCTATTTCTGACTTTGTCTTTTCTCTTTTTCTGCCTTTCTGTCTTTTTCTGACTTTGCCTTTTCTCTATTTCTGACTTTGCCTTTTCTCTATTTCTCTGAGTTTGTCTTTTCTGTATTTCTCTGAGTTTGTCTTTTCTCTATTTCTGACTTTGTCTTTTCTGTTTTTCTGACTTTCTGTCTTTTTCTGACTTTGTCTTTTCTCTATTTCTGACTTTGTCTTTTCTGTATTTCTCTAAATTTGTCTTTTCTCTATTTCTGACTTTGTTTTTTATCTATTTCTCATTTTGTCTTTTCTCTATTTCTCACTTTGTCTTTTCTCTATTTCTCTGAATTTGACTTTTCAGTATTTGTCTTTTTCTGACTTTGTCTTTTCTCTTTTTCTGACTTTCTGTCATTTGTCTGTGTCTGACTTTGGCTTTTCTCTATTTCTGACTTTGTCTTTTCTCTATTTCTCTGAGTTTGTCTTTTTTGTTTTTCTCTGAGTTTGTCTTTTCTCTATTTCTGACTTTGTCTTTTCTCTTTTTCTGACTTTCTGTCTTTTTCTGACTTTGTCTTTTCTCTATTTCTGACTTTGTCTTTTCTCTATTTCTGACTTTCTGTCTTTTTCTGACTTTGTCTTTTCCCTATTTCTGACTTTGTCTTTTCTCTATTTCTGACATTGTCTTTTCTCTATTTCTGACTGTCTGCTCTCTATTTCTGACTTTGTCTTTTCTGTATTTCTGACTTTCTGTCTTTTTCTGACTTTGTCTTTTCTCTATTTCTGACTTTGTCTTTTCTCTATTTCTGACTTTGTCTTTTCTCTATTTCTGACTTTCTGTCTTTTTCTGACTTTGTCTTTTCTCTATTTCTGACTTTGTCTTTTCTCTTTTTCAGACTTTGTCTTTTCTCTTTTTCTGACTTTCTGTCTTTTCTCTTTTTCTGACTTTCTGTCTTTTCTCTATATCTGACTTTGTCTTTTCTCTATTTCTGACTTTGTCTTTTCTCTATTTCTCTGAGTTTGTCTTTTCTGTATTTCTCTGAGTTTGTCTTTTCTCTATTTCTGACTTTGTATTTTCTCTTTCTCTCACTTTCTGTGTTTTTCTGACTTTGTCTTTTCTCTATTTCTGACTTTGTCTTTTCTGTATTTCTGACTTTCTGTCTTTTTCTGACTTTGTCTTTTCTCTATTTCTGACTTTCTGTATTTCTCTAAATTTGTCTTTTCTCTATTTCTGACTTTGTCTTTTCTCTATTTCTGACTTTGTCTTTTCTCTATTTCTCTGAATTTGTCTTTTCAGTATTTGTCTTTTTCTGACTTTGTCTTTTCTCTTTTTCTGACTTTCTGTCTTTTCTCTGTATCTGACTTTGTCTTTTCTCTATTTCTGACTTTGTCTTTTCTCTATTTCTCTGAGTTTGTCTTTTTTGTTTTTCTCTGAGTTTGTCTTTTCTCTATTTCTGACTTTGTCTTTTCTCTTTTTCTGCCTTTCTGTCTTTTTCTGACTTTGCCTTTTCTCTATTTCTGACTTTGCCATTTCTCTATTTCTCTGAGTTTGTCTTTTCTGTATTTCTCTGAGTTTGTCTTTTCTCTATTTCTGACTTTGTCTTTTCTGTTTTTCTGACTTTCTGTCTTTTTCTGACTTTGTCTTTTCTCTATTTCTGACTTTGTCTTTTCTGTATTTCTGACTTTGTCTTTTCTGTATTTCTGACTTTCTGTCTTTTTCTGACTTTGTCTTGTCTCTATTTCTGACCTAGTCTTTTCTCTATTTCTGACTTTGTCTTTTCTCTATTTCTCTGAGTTTGTCTTTTTTGTTTTTCTCTGAGTTTGTCTTTTCTCTATTTCTGACTTTGTCTTTTCTCTTTTTCTTACTTTCTGTCTTTTTCTGACTTTGTCTTTTCTCTATTTCTGACTTTGTCTTTTCTCTTTTTCTGCCTTTCTGTCTTTTTCTGACTTTGCCTTTTCTCTATTTCTGACTTTGCCTTTTCTCTATTTCTCTGAGTTTGTCTTTTCTGTATTTCTCTGAGTTTGTCTTTTCTCTATTTCTGACTTTGTCTTTTCTGTTTTTCTGACTTTCTGTCTTTTTCTGACTTTGTCTTTTCTCTATTTCTGACTTTGTCTTTTCTGTATTTCTCTAAATTTGTCTTTTCTCTATTTCTGACTTTGTTTTTTATCTATTTCTCATTTTGTCTTTTCTCTATTTCTCACTTTGTCTTTTCTCTATTTCTCTGAATTTGACTTTTCAGTATTTGTCTTTTTCTGACTTTGTCTTTTCTCTTTTTCTGACTTTCTGTCATTTGTCTGTGTCTGACTTTGGCTTTTCTCTATTTCTGACTTTGTCTTTTCTCTATTTCTCTGAGTTTGTCTTTTTTGTTTTTCTCTGAGTTTGTCTTTTCTCTATTTCTGACTTTGTCTTTTCTCTTTTTCTGACTTTCTGTCTTTTTCTGACTTTGTCTTTTCTCTATTTCTGACTTTGTCTTTTCTCTATTTCTGACTTTCTGTCTTTTTCTGACTTTGTCTTTTCCCTATTTCTGACTTTGTCTTTTCTCTATTTCTGACATTGTCTTTTCTCTATTTCTGACTGTCTGCTCTCTATTTCTGACTTTGTCTTTTCTGTATTTCTGACTTTCTGTCTTTTTCTGACTTTGTCTTTTCTCTATTTCTGACTTTGTCTTTTCTCTATTTCTGACTTTGTCTTTTCTCTATTTCTGACTTTCTGTCTTTTTCTGACTTTGTCTTTTCTCTATTTCTGACTTTGTCTTTTCTCTTTTTCAGACTTTGTCTTTTCTCTTTTTCTGACTTTCTGTCTTTTCTCTTTTTCTGACTTTCTGTCTTTTCTCTATATCTGACTTTGTCTTTTCTCTATTTCTGACTTTGTCTTTTCTCTATTTCTCTGAGTTTGTCTTTTCTGTATTTCTCTGAGTTTGTCTTTTCTCTATTTCTGACTTTGTATTTTCTCTTTCTCTCACTTTCTGTGTTTTTCTGACTTTGTCTTTTCTCTATTTCTGACTTTGTCTTTTCTGTATTTCTGACTTTCTGTCTTTTTCTGACTTTGTCTTTTCTCTATTTCTGACTTTCTGTATTTCTCTAAATTTGTCTTTTCTCTATTTCTGACTTTGTCTTTTCTCTATTTCTGACTTTGTCTTTTCTCTATTTCTCTGAATTTGTCTTTTCAGTATTTGTCTTTTTCTGACTTTGTCTTTTCTCTTTTTCTGACTTTCTGTCTTTTCTCTGTATCTGACTTTGTCTTTTCTCTATTTCTGACTTTGTCTTTTCTCTATTTCTCTGAGTTTGTCTTTTTTGTTTTTCTCTGAGTTTGTCTTTTCTCTATTTCTGACTTTGTCTTTTCTCTTTTTCTGCCTTTCTGTCTTTTTCTGACTTTGCCTTTTCTCTATTTCTGACTTTGCCTTTTCTCTATTTCTCTGAGTTTGTCTTTTCTGTATTTCTCTGAGTTTGTCTTTTCTCTATTTCTGACTTTGTCTTTTCTGTTTTTCTGACTTTCTGTCTTTTTCTGACTTTGTCTTTTCTCTATTTCTGACTTTGTCTTTTCTGTATTTCTGACTTTGTCTTTTCTGTATTTCTGACTTCCTGTCTTTTTCTGACTTTGTCTTGTCTCTATTTCTGACCTAGTCTTTTCTCTATTTCTGACTTTGTCTTTTCTCTATTTCTCTGAGTTTGTCTTTTTTGTTTTTCTCTGAGTTTGTCTTTTCTCTATTTCTGACTTTGTCTTTTCTCTTTTTCTTACTTTCTGTCTTTTTCTGACTTTGTCTTTTCTCTATTTCTGACTTTGTCTTTTCTCTATTTCTGACTTTCTGTCTTTTTCTGACTTTGTCTTTTCTCTATTTCTGACTTTATTTTCTCTATTTCTGACTTTGTCTTTTCTCTATTTCTGACTTTGTCTTTTCTCTATTTCTGACTTTGTCTTTTCTCTATTTCTCTGAATTTGTCTTTTCAGTATTTGTCTTTTTCTGACTTTGTCTTTTCTCTTTTTCTGACTTTTTGTCTTTTCTCTGTATCTGACTTTGTCTTTTCTCTATTTCTGACTTTGTCTTTTCTCTATTTCTCTGAGTTTGTCTTTTTTGTTTATCTCTGAGTTTGTCTTTTCTCTATTTCTGACTTTGTCTTTTCTCTTTTTCTGCCTTTCTGTCTTTTTCTGACTTTGCCTTTTCTCTATTTCTGACTTTGCCTTTTCTCTATTTCTCTGAGTTTGTCTTTTCTGTATTTCTCTGAGTTTGTCTTTTCTCTATTTCTGACTTTGTCTTTTCTGTTTTTCTGACTTTCTGTCTTTTTCTGACTTTGTCTTTTCTCTATTTCTGACTTTGTCTTTTCTGTATTTCTGACTTTGTCTTTTCTGTATTTCTGACTTTCTGTCTTTTTCTGACTTTGTCTTGTCTCTATTTCTGACCTAGTCTTTTCTCTATTTCTGACTTTGTCTTTTCTCTATTTCTCTGAGTTTGTCTTTTTTGTTTTTCTCTGAGTTTGTCTTTTCACTATTTCTGACTTTGTCTTTTCTCTTTTTCTTACTTTCTGTCTTTTTCTGACTTTGTCTTTTCTCTATTTCTGACTTTGTCTTTTCTCTATTTCTGACTTTCTGTCTTTTTCTGACTTTGTCTTTTCTCTATTTCTGACTTTATTTTCTCTATTTCTGACTTTGTCTTCTCTCTATTTCTGACATTCTGTCCTTTTCTGACTTTGTCTTTTCTCTATTTCTGACTTTGTCTTTTCTCGATATCTGACTTTGTCTTTTCTCTTTTTCTGACTTTGTCTTTTCTGTATTTCTGACTTTGTCTTTTCTGTATTTCTGACTTTGTCTTTTCTCTATTTCTCTGAGTTTGTCTTTTCTGTATTTCTCTGAGTTTGTCTTTTCTGCATTTCCGACTTTGTCATTTCTCTATTTCGTTTGTCTTTTCTGTATTTCTCTAAATTTGTCTTTTCTCTATTTCTGACTTTGTCTTTTCTCGGTTTCTCACTTTGTCTTTTCTCTATTTCTCTGAATTTGACTTTTCAGTATTTGTCTTTTTCTGACTTTGTCTTTTCTGTTTTTCTGACTTTCTTTCTTTTGTCTGTATCTGACTTTGTCTTTTCTCTATTTCTGACTTTGTCTTTTCTCTATTTCTCTGAGTTTGTCTTTTTTGTTTTTCTCTGTTTTTGTCTTTTCTGTATTTCTGACTTTGTCTTTTCTCTTTTTCTGACTTTCTGTCTTTTTCTGACTTTGTCTTTTCTCTATTTCTGACTTTGTCTTTTCTCTTTTTCAGACTTTGTCTTTTCTCTTTTTCTGACTTTCTGTCTTTTCTCTATATCTGACTTTGTCTTTTCTCTATTTCTGACTTTGTCTTTTCTCTATTTCTGACTTTGTCTTTTCTCTATTTCTCTGAGTTTGTCTTTTCTGTATTTCTCTGAGTTTGTCTTTTCCCTATTTCTGACTTTGTCTTTTCTCTTTTTCTGACTTTCTGTCTTTTTCTGACTTTGTCTTTTCTCTATTTCTGACTTTCTGTCTTTTTCTGACTTTGTCTTTTCTCTATTTCGTTTGTCTTTTCTGTATTTCTCTGAATTTGTCTTTTCAGTATTTGTCTTTTTCTGACTTTGTCTTTTCTCGGTTTCTGACTTTCTGTCTTTTCTCTATTTCTCTGAGTTTGTCTTTTTTGTTTTTCTCTGAGTTTGTCTTTTCACTATTTCTGACTTTCTGTCTTTTTCTGACTTTGTCTTTTCTCTATTTCTGACTTTGTCTTTTCTGTATTTCTGACTTTCTGTCTTTTTCTGACTTTGTCTTTTCTGTATTTCTGACTTTGTCTTTTCTGTATTTCTGACTTTGTCTTTTCTGTATTTCTGACTTTCTGTCTTTTTCTGACTTTGTCTTTTCTCTATTTCTGACTTTGTCTTTTCTCTATTTCTGACTTTCTGTCTTTTTCTGACTTTGTCTTTTCTCTATTTCTGACTTTGTCTTTTCTCTTTTTCAGACTTTTTGTCTTTTCTCTGTATCTGACTTTGTCTTTTCTCTATTTCTGACTTTGTCTTTTCTCTATTTCTCTGAGTTTGTATTTTTTGTTTTTCTCTGAGTTTGTCTTTTCTCTATTTCTGACTTTGTCTTTTCTCTATTTCTGACTTTGTCTTTTCTCTATTTCTGACTGTCTTCTCTCTATTTCTGACTTTGTCTTTTCTGTATTTCTGACTTTCTGTCTTTTTCTGACTTTGTCTTTTCTCTATTTCTGACTTTCTGTCTTTTTCTGACTTTGTCTTTTCTCTATTTCTGACTTTATTTTCTCTATTTCTGACTTTGTCTTCTCTCTATTTCTGACATTCTGTCCTTTTCTGACTTTGTCTTTTCTCTTTTTCCGACTTTGTCTTTTCTCTATTTCGTTTGTCTTTTCTGTATTTATCTAAATTTGTCTTTTCTCTATTTCTGACTTTGTTTTTTCTCTATTTCTCATTTTGTCTTTTCTCTATTTCTCACTTTGTCTTTTCTCTATTTCTCTGAATTTGACTTTTCAGTATTTGTCTTTTTCTGACTTTGCCTTTTCTCTTTTTCTGACTTTCTGTCATTCGTCTGTATCTGACTTTGTCTTTTCTCTATTTCTGACTTTGTCTTTTCTCTATTTCTCTGAGTTTGTCTTTTTTGTTTTTCTCTGAGTTTGTCTTTTCTCTATTTCTGACTTTGTCTTTTCTCTTTTTCTGACTTTCTGTCTTTTTCTGACTTTGTCTTTTCTCTATTTCTGACTTTGTCTTTTCTCTATTTCTGACTTTCTGTCTTTTTCTGACTTTGTCTTTTCCCTATTTCTGACTTTGTCTTTTCGCTATTTCTGACATTGTCTTTTCTCTATTTCTGACTGTCTGCTCTCTATTTCTGACTTTGTCTTTTCTGTATTTCTGACTTTCTGTCTTTTTCTGACTTTGTCTTTTCTCTATTTCTGACTTTGTCTTTTCTCTATTTCTGACTTTCTGTCTTTTTCTGACTTTGTCTTTTCTCTATTTCTGACTTTGTCTTTTCTCTTTTTCAGACTTTGTCTTTTCTCTTTTTCTGACTTTCTGTCTTTTCTCTTTTTCTGACTTTCTGTCTTTTCTCTATATCTGACTTTGTCTTTTCTCTATTTCTGACTTTGTCTTTTCTCTATTTCTCTGAGTTTGTCTTTTCTGTATTTCTCTGAGTTTGTCTTTTCTCTATTTCTGACTTTGTATTTTCTCTTTTTCTCACTTTCTGTGTTTTTCTGACTTTGTCTTTTCTCTATTTCTGACTTTGTCTTTTCTGTATTTCTGACTTTCTGTCTTTTTCTGACTTTGTCTTTTCTCTATTTCTGACTTTCTGTATTTCTCTAAATTTGTCTTTTCTCTATTTCTGACTTTGTCTTTTCTCTATTTCTGACTTTGTCTTTTCTCTATTTCTCTGAATTTGTCTTTTCAGTATTTGTCTTTTTCTGACTTTGTCTTTTCTCTTTTTCTGACTTTCTGTCTTTTTCTGACTTTGTCTTTTCTCTATTTCTGACTTTGTCTTTTCTCTATTTCTGACTTTCTGTCTTTTTCTGACTTTGTCTTTTCTCTATTTCTGACTTTGTCTTTTCTCTTTTTCAGACTTTGTCTTTTCTCTTTTTCTGACTTTCTGTGTTTTCTCTATATCTGACTTTGTCTTTTCTCTATTTCTGACTTTGTCTCTTCTCTATTTCTGACTTTGTCTTTTCTCTATTTCTCTGAGTTTGTCTTTTCTGTATTTCTCTGAGTTTGTCTTTTCTCTATTTCTGACTTTGTCTTTTCTCTTTTTCTGACTTTCTGTCTTTTTCTGACTTTGTCTTTTCTCTATTTCTGACTTTGTCTTTTCTCTATTTCTGACTTTCTGTCTTTTTCTGACTTTGTCTTTTCTCTATTTCTGACTTTGTCTTTTCTGTATTTCTGACTTTGTCTTTTCTGTATTTCTGACTTTGTCTTTTCTCTATTTCTCTGAGTTTGCCTTTTTTGTTTTTCTCTGAGTTTGTCTTTTCTCTATTTCTGACTTTGTCTTTTCTCTTTTTCTGCCTTTCTGTCTTTTTCTGACTTTGCCTTTTCTCTATTTCTGACTTTGTCTTTTCTCTATTTCTCTGAGTTTGTCTTTTCTGTATTTCTGAGTTTGTCTTTTCTCTACTTCTGACAATGTCTTTTCTGTATTTCAGACTTTCTGTCTTTTTCTGACTTTGTCTTCTCTCTATTTCTGACATTCTGTCCTTTTCTGACTTTGTCTTTTCTCTATTTCTGACTTTGTCTTTTCTGTATTTCTGACTTTGTCTTTTCTGTATTTCTGACTTTGTCTTTTCTCTATTTCTCTGAGTTTGCCTTTTTTGTTTTTCTCTGAGTTTGTCTTTTCTCTATTTCTGACTTTGTCTTTTCTCTTTTTCTGCCTTTCTGTCTTTTTCTGACTTTGCCTTTTCTCTATTTCTGACTTTGTCTTTTCTCTATTTCTCTGAGTTTGTCTTTTCTGTATTTCTGAGTTTGTCTTTTCTCTACTTCTGACAATGTCTTTTCTGTATTTCAGACTTTCTGTCTTTTTCTGACTTTGTCTTCTCTCTATTTCTGACATTCTGTCCTTTTCTGACTTTGTCTTTTCTCTATTTCTGACTTTGTCTTTTCTCGATATCTGACTTTGTCTTTTCTCTTTTTCTGACTTTGTCTTTTCTGTATTTCTGACTTTGTCTTTTCTGTATTTCTGACTTTGTCTTTTCTCTATTTCTCTGAGTTTGTCTTTTCTGTATTTCTCTGAGTTTGTCTTTTCTGCATTTCCGACTTTGTCATTTCTCTATTTCGTTTGTCTTTTCTGTATTTCTCTAAATTTGTCTTTTCTCTATTTCTGACTTTGTCTTTTCTCGGTTTCTCACTTTGTCTTTTCTCTATTTCTCTGAATTTGACTTTTCAGTATTTGTCTTTTTCTGACTTTGTCTTTTCTGTTTTTCTGACTTTCTTTCTTTTGTCTGTATCTGACTTTGTCTTTTCTCTATTTCTGACTTTGTCTTTTCTCTATTTCTCTGAGTTTGTCTTTTTTGTTTTTCTCTGAGTTTGTCTTTTCTGTATTTCTGACTTTGTCTTTTCTCTTTTTCTGACTTTCTGTCTTTTTCTGACTTTGTCTTTTCTCTATTTCTGACTTTGTCTTTTCTCTTTTTCAGACTTTGTCTTTTCTCTTTTTCTGACTTTCTGTCTTTTCTCTATATCTGACTTTGTCTTTTCTCTATTTCTGACTTTGTCTTTTCTCTATTTCTGACTTTGTCTTTTCTCTATTTCTCTGAGTTTGTCTTTTCTGTATTTCTCTGAGTTTGTCTTTTCCCTATTTCTGACTTTGTCTTTTCTCTTTTTCTGACTTTCTGTCTTTTTCTGACTTTGTCTTTTCTCTATTTCTGACTTTCTGTCTTTTTCTGACTTTGTCTTTTCTCTATTTCGTTTGTCTTTTCTGTATTTCTCTGAATTTGTCTTTTCAGTATTTGTCTTTTTCTGACTTTGTCTTTTCTCGGTTTCTGACTTTCTGTCTTTTCTCTATTTCTCTGAGTTTGTCTTTTTTGTTTTTCTCTGAGTTTGTCTTTTCACTATTTCTGACTTTCTGTCTTTTTCTGACTTTGTCTTTTCTCTATTTCTGACTTTGTCTTTTCTGTATTTCTGACTTTCTGTCTTTTTCTGACTTTGTCTTTTCTGTATTTCTGACTTTGTCTTTTCTGTATTTCTGACTTTGTCTTTTCTGTATTTCTGACTTTCTGTCTTTTTCTGACTTTGTCTTTTCTCTATTTCTGACTTTGTCTTTTCTCTATTTCTGACTTTCTGTCTTTTTCTGACTTTGTCTTTTCTCTATTTCTGACTTTGTCTTTTCTCTTTTTCAGACTTTTTGTCTTTTCTCTGTATCTGACTTTGTCTTTTCTCTATTTCTGACTTTGTCTTTTCTCTATTTCTCTGAGTTTGTATTTTTTGTTTTTCTCTGAGTTTGTCTTTTCTCTATTTCTGACTTTGTCTTTTCTCTATTTCTGACTTTGTCTTTTCTCTATTTCTGACTGTCTTCTCTCTATTTCTGACTTTGTCTTTTCTGTATTTCTGACTTTCTGTCTTTTTCTGACTTTGTCTTTTCTCTATTTCTGACTTTCTGTCTTTTTCTGACTTTGTCTTTTCTCTATTTCTGACTTTATTTTCTCTATTTCTGACTTTGTCTTCTCTCTATTTCTGACATTCTGTCCTTTTCTGACTTTGTCTTTTCTCTTTTTCCGACTTTGTCTTTTCTCTATTTCGTTTGTCTTTTCTGTATTTATCTAAATTTGTCTTTTCTCTATTTCTGACTTTGTTTTTTCTCTATTTCTCATTTTGTCTTTTCTCTATTTCTCACTTTGTCTTTTCTCTATTTCTCTGAATTTGACTTTTCAGTATTTGTCTTTTTCTGACTTTGTCTTTTCTCTTTTTCTGACTTTCTGTCATTCGTCTGTATCTGACTTTGTCTTTTCTCTATTTCTGACTTTGTCTTTTCTCTATTTCTCTGAGTTTGTCTTTTTTGTTTTTCTCTGAGTTTGTCTTTTCTCTATTTCTGACTTTGTCTTTTCTCTTTTTCTGACTTTCTGTCTTTTTCTGACTTTGTCTTTTCTCTATTTCTGACTTTGTCTTTTCTCTATTTCTGACTTTCTGTCTTTTTCTGACTTTGTCTTTTCCCTATTTCTGACTTTGTCTTTTCTCTATTTCTGACATTGTCTTTTCTCTATTTCTGACTGTCTGCTCTCTATTTCTGACTTTGTCTTTTCTGTATTTCTGACTTTCTGTCTTTTTCTGACTTTGTCTTTTCTCTATTTCTGACTTTGTCTTTTCTCTATTTCTGACTTTCTGTCTTTTTCTGACTTTGTCTTTTCTCTATTTCTGACTTTATTTTCTCTATTTCTGACTTTGTCTTCTCTCTATTTCTGACATTCTGTCCTTTTCTGACTTTGTCTTTTCTCTTTTTCCGACTTTGTCTTTTCTCTATTTCGTTTGTCTTTTCTGTATTTCTCTAAATTTGTCTTTTCTCTATTTCTGACTTTGTTTTTTCTCTATTTCTCATTTTGTCTTTTCTCTATTTCTCACTTTGTCTTTTCTCTATTTCTCTGAATTTGACTTTTCAGTATTTGTCTTTTTCTGACTTTGTCTTTTCTCTTTTTCTGACTTTCTGTCATTTGTCTGTATCTGACTTTGTCTTTTCTCTATTTCTGACTTTGTCTTTTCTCTATTTCTGACTTTCTGTCTTTTTCTGACTTTGTCTTTTCTCTATTTCTGACTTTGTCTTTTCTGTATTTCTGACTTTGTCTTTTCTGTATTTCTGACTTTGTCTTTTCTCTATTTCTCTGAGTTTGTCTTTTTTGTTTTTCTCTGAGTTTGTCTTTTCTCTATTTCTGACTTTGTCTTTTCTCTTTTTCTGCCTTTCTGTCTTTTTCTGACTTTGCCTTTTCTCTATTTCTGACTTTGTCTTTTCTCTATTTCTCTGAGTTTGTCTTTTCTGTATTTCTGAGTTTGTCTTTTCTCTACTTCTGACTTTGTCTTTTCTGTATTTCAGACTTTCTGTCTTTTTCTGACTTTGTCTTTTCTCTATTTCTGACTTTGTCTTTTCTGTATTTCTGACTTTGTCTTTTCTGTATTTCTGACTCTCTGTCTTTTTCAGGCTTTGTCTTTTCTCTATTTCTGACTTTGTCTTTTCTCTATTTCTGACTTTGTCTTTTCTCTATTTCTCTGAGATTGTCTTTTTTGTTTTTCTCTGAGTTTGTCTTTTCTCTATTTATGACTTTGTCTTTTCTCTTTTTCTTACTTTCTGTCTTTTTCTGACTTTGTCTTTTCTCTATTTCTGACTTTCTGTCTTTTTCTGACTTTGTCTTTTCTCTATTTCTGACTTTATTTTCTCTATTTCTGACTTTGTCTTCTCTCTATTTCTGACATTCTGTCCTTTTCTGACTTTGTCTTTTCTCTTTTTCCGACTTTGTCTTTTCTCTATTTCGTTTGTCTTTTCTGTATTTCTCTAAATTTGTCTTTTCTCTATTTCTGACTTTGTTTTTTCTCTATTTCTCATTTTGTCTTTTCTCTATTTCTCACTTTGTCTTTTCTCTATTTCTCTGAATTTGACTTTTCAGTATTTGTCTTTTTCTGACTTTGTCTTTTCTCTTTTTCTGACTTTCTGTCATTTGTCTGTATCTGACTTTGTCTTTTCTCTATTTCTGACTTTGTCTTTTCTCTATTTCTCTGAGTTTGTCTTTTTTGTTTTTCTCTGAGTTTGTCTTTTCTCTATTTCTGACTTTGTCTTTTCTCGTTTTCTGACTTTCTGTCTTTTTCTGACTTTGTCTTTTCTCTATTTCTGACTTTGTCTTTTCTCTATTTCTGACTTTCTGTCTTTTTCTGACTTTGTCTTTTCCCTATTTCTGACTTTGTCTTTTCTCTATTTCTGACATTGTCTTTTCTCTATTTCTGACTGTCTGCTCTCTATTTCTGACTTTGTCTTTTCTGTATTTCTGACTTTCTGTCTTTTTCTGACTTTGTCTTTTCTCTATTTCTGACTTTGTCTTTTCTCTATTTCTGACTTTCTGCCTTTTTCTGACTTTGTCTTTTCTCTATTTCTGACTTAGTCTTTTCTCTTTTTCAGACTTTGTCTTTTCTCTTTTTCTGACTTTCTGTCTTTTCTCTTTTTCTGACTTTCTGTCTTTTCTCTATATCTGACTTTGTCTTTTCTCTATTTCTGACTTTGTCTTTTCTCTATTTCTCTGAGTTTGTCTCTTCTGTATTTCTCTGAGTTTGTCTTTTCTCTATTTCTGACTTTGTATTTTCTCTTTTTCTCACTTTCTGTGTTTTTCTGACTTTGTCTTTTCTCTATTTCTGACTTTGTCTTTTCTGTATTTCTGACTTTCTGTCTTTTTCTGACTTTGTCTTTTCTCTATTTCGTTTGTCTTTTCTGTATTTCTCTAAATTTGTCTTTTCTCTATTTCTGACTTTGTTTTTTCTCTATTTCTCATTTTGTCTTTTCTCTATTTCTCACTTTGTCTTTTCTCTATTTCTCTGAATTTGACTTTTCAGTATTTGTCTTTTTCTGACTTTGTCTTTTCTCTTTTTCTGACTTTCTGTCATTTGTCTGTATCTGACTTTGTCTTTTCTCTATTTCTGACTTTGTCTTGTCTCTATTTCTCTGAGTTTGTCTTTTTTGTTTTTCTCTGAGTTTCTCTTTTCTCTATTTCTGACTTTGTCTTTTCTCTTTTTCTGACTTTCTGTCTTTTTCTGACTTTGTCTTTTCTCTATTTCTGACTTTGTCTTTTCTCTATTTCTGACTTTCTGTCTTTTTCTGACTTTGTCTTTTCCCTATTTCTGACTTTGTCTTTTCTCTATTTCTGACTTTGTCTTTTCTCTATTTCTGACTGTCTTCTCTCTATTTCTGACTTTGTCTTTTCTGTATTTCTGACTTTCTGTCTTTTTCTGACTTTCTGTCTTTTCTCTTTTTCTGACTTACTGTCTTTTCTCTATATCTGACTTTGTCTTTTCTCTATTTCTGACTTTGTCTTTTCTCTATTTCTCTGAGTTTGTCTTTTCTGTATTTCTCTGAGTTTGTCTTTTCTCTATTTCTGACTTTGTATTTTCTCTTTTTCTCACTTTCTGTGTTTTTCTGACTTTGTCTTTTCTCTATTTCTGACTTTGTCTTTTCTGTATTTCTGACTTTCTGTCTTTTTCTGACTTTGTCTTTTCTCTATTTCTGACTTTCTGTATTTCTCTAAATTTGTCTTTTCTCTATTTCTGACTTTGTCTTTTCTCTATTACTCTGAATTTGTCTTTTCAGTATTTGTCATTTTCTGACTTTGTCTTTTCTCTATTTCTCTGAGTTTGTCTTTTCTGTATTTCTGAGTTTGTCTTTTCTCTACTTCTGACTTTGTCTTTTCTGTATTTCAGACATTCTGTCTTTTTCTGACTTTGTCTTTTCTCTATTTCTGACTTTGTCTTTTCTGTATTTCTGACTCTCTGTCTTTTTCAGACTTTGTCTTTTCTCTATTTCTGACTTTGTCTTTTCTCTATTTCTGACTTTGTCTTTTCTCTATTTCTGACTTTGTCTTTTCTCTATTTCTCTGAGATTGTCTTTTATGTTTTTCTCTGAGTTTGTCTTTTCTCTATTTCTGACTTTGTCTTTTCTCTTTTTCTTACTTTCTGTCTTTTTCTGACTTTGTCTTTTCTCTATTTCTGACTTTGTCTTTTTCTGACTTTGTCTTTTCTCTATTTCTGACTTTATTTTCTCTATTTCAGACTTTGTCTTCTCTCTATTTCTGACATTCTGTCCTTTTCTGACTTTGTCTTTTCTCTTTTTCCGACTTTGTCTTTTCTCTATTTCGTTTGTCTTTTCTGTATTTCTCTAAATTTGTCTTTTCTCTATTTCTGACTTTGTTTTTTCTCTATTTCTCATTTTGTCTTTTCTCTATTTCTCACTTTGTCTTTTCTCTATTTCTCTGAATTTGACTTTTCAGTATTTATGTTTTTCTGACTTTGCCTTTTCTCTTTTTCTGACTTTCTGTCATTTGTCTGTTTCTACCTTTGTCTTTTCTCTATTGCTGACTTTGTCTTTTCTCTATTACTCTGAATTTGTCTTTTCAGAATTTGTCTTTTTCTGACTTTGTCTTTTCTCTTTTTCTGACTTTCTGTCTTTTTCTGACTTTGTCTTTTCTCTATTTCTGACTTTCTGTCTTTTCTCTATTTCTGACTTTCTGTCTTTTTCTGACTGTCTTTTCTCTATTTCTGACTTTGTCTTTTCTCTTTTTCAGACTTTGTCTTTTCTCTTTTTCTGACTTTCTGTGTTTTCTCTATATCTGACTTTGTCTTTTCTCTATTTCTGACTTTGTCTCTTCTCTATTTCTGACTTTGTCTTTTCTCTATTTCTCTGAGTTTGTCTTTTCTGTATTTCTCTGAGTTTGTCTTTTCTCTATTTCTGACTTTGTCTTTTCTCTTTTTCTGACTTTCTGTCTTTTCCTGACTTTGTCTTTTCTCTATTTCTGACTTTGTCTTTTCTCTATTTCTGACTTTCTGTCTTTTTCTGACTTTGTCTTTTCTCTATTTCTGACTTTGTCTTTTCTGTATTTCTGACTTTGTCTTTTCTGTATTTCTGACTTTGTCTTTTCTCTATTTCTCTGAGTTTGTCTTTTTTGTTTTTCTCTGAGTTTGTCTTTTCTCTATTTCTGACTTTGTCTTTTCTCTTTTTCTGCCTTTCTGTCTTTTTCTGACTTTGCCTTTTCTCTATTTCTGACTTTGTCTTTTCTCTATTTCTCTGAGTTTGTCTTTTCTGTATTTCTGAGTTTGTCTTTTCTCTACTTCTGACTTTGTCTTTTCTGTATTTCTGACTTTGTCTTTTCTGTATTTCTGACTCTCTGTCTTTTTCAGACTTTGTCTTTTCTCTATTTCTGACTTTGTCTTTTCTCTATTTCTGACTTTGTCTTTTCTGTATTTCAGACTTTCTGTCTTTTTCTGACTTTGTCTTTTCTCTATTTCTGACTTTGTCTTTTCTCTATTTCTGACTTTGTCTTTTCTGTATTTCTGACTCTCTGTCTTTTTCAGACTTTGTCTTTTCTCTATTTCTGACTTTGTCTTTTCTCTATTTCTGACTTTGTCTTTTCTCTATTTCTCTGAGATTGTCTTTTTTGTTTTTCTCTGAGTTTGTCTTTTCTCTATTTCTGACTTTGTCTTTTCTCTTTTTCTTACTTTCTGTCTTTTTCTGACTTTGTCTTTTCTCTATTTCTGACTTTGTCTTTTCTCTATTTCTGACTGTCTTCTCTCTATTTCTGACTTTGTCTTTTCTGTATTTCTGACTTTCTGTCTTTTTCTGACCTTGTCTTTTCTCTATTTCTGACTTTGTCTTTTCTGTATTTCTGACTTTGTCTTTTCTCTATTTCTCTGAGTTTGTCTTTTTTGTTTTTCTCTGAGTTTGTCTTTTCTCTATTTCTGACTTTGTCTTTTCTCTTTTTCTGCCTTTCTGTCTTTTTCTGACTTTGCCTTTTCTCTATTTCTGACTTTGTCTTTTCTCTATTTCTCTGAGTTTGTCTTTTCTGTATTTCTGAGTTTGTCTTTTCTCTACTTCTGACTTTGTCTTTTCTGTATTTCAGACTTTCTGTCATTTTCTGACTTTGTCTTTTCTCTATTTCTGACTTTGTCTTTTCTGTATTTCTGACTTTGTCTTTTCTGTATTTCTGACTCTCTGTCTTTTTCAGACTTTGTCTTTTCTCTATTTCTGACTTTGTCTTTTCTCTATTTCTGACTTTGTCTTTTCTCTATTTCTCTGAGATTGTCTTTTTTGTTTTTCTCTGAGTTTGTCTTTTCTCTATTTCTGACTTTGTCTTTTCTCTTTTTCTTACTTTCTGTCTTTTTCTGACTTTGTCTTTTCTCTATTTCTGACTTTCTGTCTTTTTCTGACTTTGTCTTTTCTCTATTTCTGACTTTATTTTCTCTATTTCTGACTATGTCTTCTCTCTATTTCTGACATTCTGTCCTTTGCTGACTTTGTCTTTTCTCTTTTTCCGACTTTGTCTTTTCTCTATTTCGTTTGTCTTTTCTGTATTTCTCTAAATTTGTCTTTTCTCTATTTCTGACTTTGTTTTTTCTCTATTTCTCATTTTGTCTTTTCTCTATTTCTCACTTTGTCTTTTCTCTATTTCTCTGAATTTGACTTTTCAGTATTTGTCTTTTTCTGACTTTGTCTTTTCTCTTTTTCTGACTTTCTGTCATTTGTCTGTATCTGACTTTGTCTTTTCTCTATTTCTGACTTTGTCTTGTCTCTATTTCTCTGAGTTTGTCTTTTTTGTTTTTCTCTGAGTTTGTCTTTTCTCTATTTCTGACTTTGTCTTTTCTCTTTTTCTGACTTTCTGTCTTTTTCTGACTTTGTCTTTTCTCTATTTCTGACTTTGTCTTTTCTCTATTTCTGACTTTCTGTCTTTTTCTGACTATGTCTTTTCCCTATTTATGACTTTGTCTTTTCTCTATTTCTGACTTTGTCATTTCTCTATTTCTGACTGTCTTCTCTCTATTTCTGACTTTGTCTTTTCTGTATTTCTGACTTTCTGTCTTTTTCTGACTTTGTCTTTTCTCTATTTCTGACTTTGTCTTTTCTCTATTTCTGACTTTCTGTCTTTTTCTCACTTTGTCTTTTCTCTATTTCTGACTTTGTCTTTTCTCTTTTTCAGACTTTGTCTTTTCTCTTTTTCTGACTTTCTGTCTTTTCTCTTTTTCTGACTTTCTGTCTTTTCTCTATATCTGACTTTGTCTTTTCTCTATTTCTGACTTTGTCTTTTCTCTATTTCTCTGAGTTTGTCTTTTCTGTATTTCTCTGAGTTTGTCTTTTCTCTATTTCTGACTTTGTATTTTCTCTTTTTCTCACTTTCTGTGTTTTTCTGACTTTGTCTTTTCTCTATTTCTGACTTTGTCTTTTCTGTATTTCTGACTTTCTGTCTTTTTCTGACTTTGTCTTTTCTCTATTTCTGACTTTCTGTATTTCTCTAAATTTGTCTTTTCTCTATTTCTGACTTTGTCTTTTCTCTATTTCTGACTTTGTCTTTTCTCTATTTCTCTGAATTTGTCTTTTCAGTATTTGTCTTTTTCTGACTTTGTCTTTTCTCTTTTTCTGACTTTCTGTCTTTTTCTGACTTTGTCTTTTCTCTATTTCTGACTTTGTCTTTTCTCTATTTCTGACTTTCTGTCTTTTTCTGACTTTGTCTTTTCTCTATTTCTGACTTTGTCTTTTCTCTTTTTCAGACTTTGTCTTTTCTCTTTTTCTGACTTTCTGTGTTTTCTCTATATCTGACTTTGTCTTTTCTCTATTTCTGACTTTGTCTCATCTCTATTTCTGACTTTGTCTTTTCTCTATTTCTCTGAGTTTGTCTTCTCTGTATTTCTCTGAGTTTGTCTTTTCTCTATTTCTGACTTTGTCTTTTCTCTTTTTCTGACTTTCTGTCTTTTTCTGACTTTGTCTTTTCTCTATTTCTGACTTTGTCTTTTCTCTATTTCTGACTTTCTGTCTTTTTCTGACTTTGTCTTTTCTCTATTTCTGACTTTCTGTCTTTTTCTGACTTTGTCTTTTCTCTATTTCTGACTTTGTCTTTTCTCTATTTCTGACTTTCTGTCTTTTTCTGACTTTGTCTTTTCTCTATTTCTGACTTTGTCTTTTCTCTTTTTCAGACTTTGTCTTTTCTCTTTTTCTGACTTTCTGTCTTTTCTCTTTTTCTGACTTTCTGTCTTTTCTCTATATCTGACTTTGTCTTTTCTCTATTTCTGACTTTGTCTTTTCTCTATTTCTCTGAGTTTGTCTTTTCTGTATTTCTCTGAGTTTGTCTTTTCTCTATTTCTGACTTTGTATTTTCTCTTTTTCTCACTTTCTGTGTTTTTCTGACTTTGTCTTTTCTCTATTTCTGACTTTGTCTTTTCTGTATTTCTGACTTTCTGTCTTCTTCTGACTTTGTCTTTTCTCTATTTCTGACTTTCTGTATTTCTCTAAATTTGTCTTTTCTCTATTTCTGACCTAGTCTTTTCTCTATTTCTGACTTTGTCTTTTCTCTATTTCTCTGAATTTGTCTTTTCAGTATTTGTCTTTTTCTGACTTTGTCTTTTCTCTTTTTCTGACTTTCTGTCTTTTTCTGACTTTGTCTTTTCTCTATTTCTGACTTTGTCTTTTCTCTATTTCTGACTTTCTGTCTTTTTCTGACTTTGTCTTTTCTCTATTTCTGACTTTGTCTTTTCTCTTTTTCAGACTTTGTCTTTTCTCTTTTTCTGACTTTCTGTGTTTTCTCTATATCTGACTTTGTCTTTTCTCTATTTCTGACTTTGTCTCTTCTCTATTTCTGACTTTGTCTTTTCTCTATTTCTCTGAGTTTGTCTTTTCTGTATTTCTCTGAGTTTGTCTTTTCTCTATTTCTGACTTTGTCTTTTCTCTTTTTCTGACTTTCTGTCTTTTTCTGACTTTGTCTTTTCTCTATTTCTGACTTTGTCTTTTCTCTTTTTCAGACTTTGTCTTTTCTCTTTTTCTGACTTTCTGTCTTTTCTCTTTTTCTGACTTTCTGTCTTTTCTCTATATCTGACTTTGTCTTTTCTCTATTTCTGACTTTGTCTTTTCTCTATTTCTCTGAGTTTGTCTTTTCTGTATTTCTCTGAGTTTGTCTTTTCTCTATTTCTGACTTTGTATTTTCTCTTTTTCTCACTTTCTGTGTTTTTCTGACTTTGTCTTTTCTCTATTTCTGACTTTGTCTTTTCTGTATTTCTGACTTTCTGTCTTCTTCTGACTTTGTCTTTTCTCTATTTCTGACTTTCTGTATTTCTCTAAATTTGTCTTTTCTCTATTTCTGACTTTGTCTTTTCTCTATTTCTGACTTTGTCTTTTCTCTATTTCTCTGAATTTGTCTTTTCAGTATTTGTCTTTTTCTGACTTTGTCTTTTCTCTTTTTCTGACTTTCTGTCTTTTTCTGACTTTGTCTTTTCTCTATTTCTGACTTTGTCTTTTCTCTATTTCTGACTTTCTGTCTTTTTCTGACTTTGTCTTTTCTCTATTTCTGACTTTGTCTTTTCTCTTTTTCAGACTTTGTCTTTTCTCTTTTTCTGACTTTCTGTGTTTTCTCTATATCTGACTTTGTCTTTTCTCTATTTCTGACTTTGTCTCTTCTCTATTTCTGACTTTGTCTTTTCTCTATTTCTCTGAGTTTGTCTTTTCTGTATTTCTCTGAGTTTGTCTTTTCTCTATTTCTGACTTTGTCTTTTCTCTTTTTCTGACTTTCTGTCTTTTTCTGACTTTGTCTTTTCTCTATTTCTGACTTTGTCTTTTCTCTATTTCTGACTTTCTGTCTTTTTCTGACTTTGTCTTTTCTCTATTTCTGACTTTGTCTTTTCTGTATTTCTGACTTTGTCTTTTCTGTATTTCTGACTTTGTCTTTTCTCTATTTCTCTGAGTTTGTCTTTTTTGTTTTTCTCTGAGTTTGTCTTTTCTCTATTTCTGACTTTGTCTTTTCTCTTTTTCTGCCTTTCTGTCTTTTTCTGACTTTGCCTTTTCTCTATTTCTGACTTTGTCTTTTCTCTATTTCTCTGAGTTTGTCTTTTCTGTATTTCTGAGTTTGTCTTTTCTCTACTTCTGACTTTGTCTTTTCTGTATTTCAGACTTTCTGTCTCTTTCTGACTTTGTCTTTTCTCTATTTCTGACTTTGTCTTTTCTGTATTTCTGACTTTGTCTTTTCTGTATTTCTGACTCTCTGTCTTTTTCAGACTTTGTCTTTTCTCTATTTCTGACTTTGTCTTTTCTCTATTTCTGACTTTGTCTTTTCTCTATTTCTCTGAGATTGTCTTTTTTGTTTTTCTCTGAGTTTGTCTTTTCTCTATTTCTGACTTTGTCTTTTCTCTTTTTCTTACTTTCTGTCTTTTTCTGACTTTGTCTTTTCTCTATTTCTGACTTTCTGTCTTTTTCTGACTTTGTCTTTTCTCTATTTCTGACTTTATTTTCTCTATTTCTGACTTTGTCTTCTCTCTATTTCTGACATTCTGTCCTTTTCTGACTTTGTCTTTTCTCTTTTTCCGACTTTGTCTTTTCTCTATTTCGTTTGTCTTTTCTGTATTTCTCTAAATTTGTCTTTTCTCTATTTCTGACTTTGTTTTTTCTCTATTTCTCTGAATTTGACTTTTCAGTATTTGTCTTTTTCTGACTTTGTCTTTTCTCTTTTTCTGACTTTCTGTCATTTGTCTGTATCTGACTTTGTCTTTTCTCTATTTCTGACTTTGTCTTTTCTCTATTTCTCACTTTGTCTTTTCTCTATTTCTCTGAATTTGACTTTTCAGTATTTGTCTTTTTCTGACTTTGTCTTTTCTCTTTTTCTGACTTTCTGTCATTTGTCTGTATCTGACTTTGTCTTTTCTCTATTTCTGACTTTGTCTTTTCTCTATTTCTCTGAGTTTGTCTTTTTTGTTTTTCTCTGAGTTTGTCTTTTCTCTATTTCTGACTTTGTCTTTTCTCTTTTTCTGACTTTCTGTCTTTTTCTGACTTTGTCTTTTCTCTATTTCTGACTTTGTCTTTTCTCTATTTCTGACTTTCTGTCTTTTTCTGACTTTGTCTTTTCCCTATTTCTGACTTTGTCTTTTCTCTATTTCTGACTTTGTCTTTTCTCTATTTCTGACTGTCTTCTCTCTATTTCTGACTTTTTCTTTTCTGTATTTCTGACTTTCTGTCTTTTTCTGACTTTGTCTTTTCTCTATTTCTGACTTTGTCTTTTCTCTATTTCTGACTTTCTGTCTTTTTCTGACTTTGTCTTTTCTCTATTTCTGACTTTGTCTTTTCTCTTTTTCAGACTTTGTCTTTTCTCTTTTTCTGACTTTCTGTCTTTTCTCTTTTTCTGACTTTCTGTCTTTTCTCTATATCTGACTTTGTCTTTTCTCTATTTCTGACTTTGTCTTTTCTCTATTTCTCTGAGTTTGTCTTTTCTGTATTTCTCTGAGTTTGTCTTTTCTCTATTTCTGACTTTGTATTTTCTCTTTTTCTCACTTTCTGTGTTTTTCTGACTTTGTCTTTTCTCTATTTCTGACTTTGTCTTTTCTGTATTTCTGATTTTCTGTCTTTTTCTGACTTTGTCTTTTCTCTATTTCTGACTTTCTGTATTTCTCTAAATTTGTCTTTTCTCTATTTCTGACTTTGTCTTTTCTCTATTTCTGACTTTGTCTTTTCTCTATTTCTCTGAATTTGTCTTTTCAGTATTTGTCTTTTTCTGACTTTGTCTTTTCTCTTTTTCTGACTTTCTGTCTTTTCTCTGTATCTGACTTTGTCTTTTCTCTATTTCTGACATTGTCTTTTCTCTATTTCTCTGAGTTTGTCTTTTTTGTTTTTCTCTGAGTTTGTCTTTTCTCTATTTATGACTTTGTCTTTTCTCTTTTTCTGCCTTTCTGTCTTTTTCTGACTTTGTCTTTTCTCTATTTCTGACTTTGTCTTTTCTCTATTTCTGACTTTGTCTTTTCTGTATTTCTGACTTTGTCTTTTCTGTGTTTCTCTAAATTTGTCTTTTCTCTATTTCTGACTTTGTCTTTTCTCTATTTCTGACTTTGTCTTTTCTCTATTTCTCTAAATTTGTCTTTTCTCTATTTCTGACTTTGTCTTTTCTCTATTTCTGACTTCGTCTTTTCTCTATTTCTCTGGATTTGTCTGTTCAGTATTTGTCTTTTTCTGACTTTGTCTTTTCTCTTTTTCTGACTTTCTGTCTTTTCTTTTTTCTGACTTTCTGTCTTTTCTCTATATCTGACTTTGTCTTTTCTCTATTTCTGACTTTGTCTTTTCTCTATTTCTGACTTTGTCTTTTCTCTATTTCTCTGACTTTGTCTTTTCTGTATTTCTCTGAGTTTGTCTTTTCTCTATTTCTGACTTTGTATTTTCTCTTTTTCTCACTTTCTGTGTTTTTCTGACTTTGTCTTTTCTCTATTTCTGACTTTGTCTTTTCTGTATTTCTGACTTCCTGTCTTTTTCTGACTTTGTCTTTTCTCTATTTCTGACTTTCTGTATTTCTCTAAATTTGTCTTTTCTCTATTTCTGACTTGGTCTTTTCTCTATTTCTGACTTTGTCTTTTCTCTATTTCTCTGAATTTGTCTTTTCAGTATTTGTCTTTTTCTGACTTTGTCTTTTCTCTTTTTCTGACTTTCTGTCTTTTCTCTGTATCTGACTTTGTCTTTTCTCTATTTCTGACTTTGTCTTTTCTCTATTTCTCTGAGTTTGTCTTTTTTGTTTTTCTCTGAGTTTGTCTTTTCTCTATTTATGACTTTGTCTTTTCTCTTTTTCTGCCTTTCTGTCTTTTTCTGACTTTGTCTTTTCTCTATTTCTGACTTTGTCTTTTCTCTATTTCTGACTTTGTCTTTTCTCTATTACTCTGAATTTGTCTTTTCAGTATTTGTCATTTTCTGACTTTGTCTTTTCTCTATTTCTCTGAGTTTGTCTTTTCTGTATTTCTGAGTTTGTCTTTTCTCTACTTCTGACTTTGTCTTTTCTGTATTTCAGACATTCTGTCTTTTTCTGACTTTGTCTTTTCTCTATTTCTGACTTTGTCTTTTCTGTATTTCTGACTCTCTGTCTTTTTCAGACTTTGTCTTTTCTCTATTTCTGACTTTGTCTTTTCTCTATTTCTGACTTTGTCTTTTCTCTATTTCTGACTTTGTCTTTTCTCTATTTCTCTGAGATTGTCTTTTATGTTTTTCTCTGAGTTTGTCTTTTCTCTATTTCTGACTTTGTCTTTTCTCTTTTTCTTACTTTCTGTCTTTTTCTGACTTTGTCTTTTCTCTATTTCTGACTTTGTCTTTTTCTGACTTTATCTTTTCTCTATTTCTGACTTTATTTTCTCTATTTCAGACTTTGTCTTCTCTCTATTTCTGACATTCTGTCCTTTTCTGACTTTGTCTTTTCTCTTTTTCCGACTTTGTCTTTTCTCTATTTCGTTTGTCTTTTCTGTATTTCTCTAAATTTGTCTTTTCTCTATTTCTGACTTTGTTTTTTCTCTATTTCTCATTTTGTCTTTTCTCTATTTCTCACTTTGTCTTTTCTCTATTTCTCTGAATTTGACTTTTCAGTATTTGTCTTTTTCTGACTTTGTCTTTTCTCTTTTTCTGACTTTCTGTCATTTGTCTGTATCTGACTTTGTCTTTTCTCTATTTCTGACTTTGTCTTGTCTCTATTTCTCTGAGTTTGTCTTTTTTGTTTTTCTCTGAGTTTGTCTTTTCTCTATTTCTGACTTTGTCTTTTCTCTTTTTCTGACTTTCTGTCTTTTTCTGACTTTGTCTTTTCTCTATTTCTGACTTTGTCTTTTCTCTATTTCTGACTTTCTGTCTTTTTCTGACTTTGTCTTTTCCCTATTTCTGACTTTGTCTTTTCTCTATTTCTGACTTTGTCTTTTCTCTATTTCTGACTGTCTTCTCTCTATTTCTGACTTTGTCTTTTCTGTATTTCTGACTTTCTGTCTTTTTCTGACTTTCTGTCTTTTCTCTTTTTCTGACTTTCTGTCTTTTCTCTTTTTCTGACTTTCTGTCATTTGTCTGTTTCTACCTTTGTCTTTTCTCTATTTCTGACTTTGTCTTTTCTCTATTACTCTGAATTTGTCTTTTCAGAATTTGTCTTTTTCTGACTTTGTCTTTTCTCTTTTTCTGACTTTCTGTCTTTTTCTGACTTTGTCTTTTCTCTATTTCTGACTTTCTGTCTTTTCTCTATTTCTGACTTTCTGTCTTTTTCTGACTTTGTCTTTTCTCTATTTCTGACTTTGTCTTTTCTCTTTTTCAGACTTTGTCTTTTCTCTTTTTCTGACTTTCTGTGTTTTCTCTATATCTGACTTTGTCTTTTCTCTATTTCTGACTTTGTCTCTTCTCTATTTCTGACTTTGTCTTTTCTCTATTTCTCTGAGTTTGTCTTTTCTGTATTTCTCTGAGTTTGTCTTTTCTCTATTTCTGACTTTGTCTTTTCTCTTTTTCTGACTTTCTGTCTTTTCCTGACTTTGTCTTTTCTCTATTTCTGACTTTGTCTTTTCTCTATTTCTGACTTTCTGTCTTTTTCTGACTTTGTCTTTTCTCTATTTCTGACTTTGTCTTTCCTGTATTTCTGACTTTGTCTTTTCTGTATTTCTGACTTTGTCTTTTCTCTATTTCTCTGAGTTTGTCTTTTTTGTTTTTCTCTGAGTTTGTCTTTTCTCTATTTCTGACTTTGTCTTTTCTCTTTTTCTGCCTTTCTGTCTTTTTCTGACTTTGCCTTTTCTCTATTTCTGACTTTGTCTTTTCTCTATTTCTCTGAGTTTGTCTTTTCTGTATTTCTGAGTTTGTCTTTTCTCTACTTCTGACTTTGTCTTTTCTGTATTTCTGACTTTGTCTTTTCTGTATTTCTGACTCTCTGTCTTTTTCAGACTTTGTCTTTTCTCTATTTCTGACTTTGTCTTTTCTCTATTTCTGACTTTGTCTTTTCTGTATTTCAGATTTTCTGTCTTTTTCTGACTTTGTCTTTTCTCTATTTCTGACTTTGTCTTTTCTGTATTTCTGACTTTGTCTTTTCTGTATTTCTGACTCTCTGTCTTTTTCAGACTTTGTCTTTTCTCTATTTCTGACTTTGTCTTTTCTCTATTTCTGACTTTGTCTTTTCTCTATTTCTCTGAGATTGTCTTTTTTGTTTTTCTCTGAGTTTGTCTTTTCTCTATTTCTGACTTTGTCTTTTCTCTTTTTCTTACTTTCTGTCTTTTTCTGACTTTGTCTTTTCTCTATTTCTGACTTTGTCTTTTCTCTATTTCTGACTGTCTTCTCTCTATTTCTGACTTTGTCTTTTCTGTATTTCTGACTTTCTGTCTTTTTCTGACCTTGTCTTTTCTCTATTTCTGACTTTGTCTTTTCTGTATTTCTGACTTTGTCTTTTCTCTATTTCTCTGAGTTTGTCTTTTTTGTTTTTCTCTGAGTTTGTCTTTTCTCTATTTCTGACTTTGTCTTTTCTCTTTTTCTGCCTTTCTGTCTTTTTCTGACTTTGCCTTTTCTCTATTTCTGACTTTGTCTTTTCTCTATTTCTCTGAGTTTGTCTTTTCTGTATTTCTGAGTTTGTCTTTTCTCTACTTCTGACTTTGTCTTTTCTGTATTTCAGACTTTCTGTCATTTTCTGACTTTGTCTTTTCTCTATTTCTGACTTTGTCTTTTCTGTATTTCTGACTTTGTCTTTTCTGTATTTCTGACTCTCTGTCTTTTTCAGACTTTGTCTTTTCTCTATTTCTGACTTTGTCTTTTCTCTATTTCTGACTTTGTCTTTTCTCTATTTCTCTGAGATTGTCTTTTTTGTTTTTCTCTGAGTTTGTCTTTTCTCTATTTCTGACTTTGTCTTTTCTCTTTTTCTTACTTTCTGTCTTTTTCTGACTTTGTCTTTTCTCTATTTCTGACTTTCTGTCTTTTTCTGACTTTGTCTTTTCTCTATTTCTGACTTTATTTTCTCTATTTCTGACTATGTCTTCTCTCTATTTCTGACATTCTGTCCTTTGCTGACTTTGTCTTTTCTCTTTTTCCGACTTTGTCTTTTCTCTATTTCGTTTGTCTTTTCTGTATTTCTCTAAATTTGTCTTTTCTCTATTTCTGACTTTGTTTTTTCTCTATTTCTCATTTTGTCTTTTCTCTATTTCTCACTTTGTCTTTTCTCTATTTCTCTGAATTTGACTTTTCAGTATTTGTCTTTTTCTGACTTTGTCTTTTCTCTTTTTCTGACTTTCTGTCATTTGTCTGTATCTGACTTTGTCTTTTCTCTATTTCTGACTTTGTCTTGTCTCTATTTCTCTGAGTTTGTCTTTTTTGTTTTTCTCTGAGTTTGTCTTTTCTCTATTTCTGACTTTGTCTTTTCTCTTTTTCTGACTTTCTGTCTTTTTCTGACTTTGTCTTTTCTCTATTTCTGACTTTGTCTTTTCTCTATTTCTGACTTTCTGTCTTTTTCTGACTATGTCTTTTCCCTATTTATGACTTTGTCTTTTCTCTATTTCTGACTTTGTCATTTCTCTATTTCTGACTGTCTTCTCTCTATTTCTGACTTTGTCTTTTCTGTATTTCTGACTTTCTGTCTTTTTCTGACTTTGTCTTTTCTCTATTTCTGACTTTGTCTTTTCTCTATTTCTGACTTTCTGTCTTTTTCTGACTTTGTCTTTTCTCTATTTCTGACTTTGTCTTTTCTCTTTTTCAGACTTTGTCTTTTCTCTTTTTCTGACTTTCTGTCTTTTCTCTTTTTCTGACTTTCTGTCTTTTCTCTATATCTGACTTTGTCTTTTCTCTATTTCTGACTTTGTCTTTTCTCTATTTCTCTGAGTTTGTCTTTTCTGTATTTCTCTGAGTTTGTCTTTTCTCTATTTCTGACTTTGTATTTTCTCTTTTTCTCACTTTCTGTGTTTTTCTGACTTTGTCTTTTCTCTATTTCTGACTTTGTCTTTTCTGTATTTCTGACTTTCTGTCTTTTTCTGACTTTGTCTTTTCTCTATTTCTGACTTTCTGTATTTCTCTAAATTTGTCTTTTCTCTATTTCTGACTTTGTCTTTTCTCTATTTCTGACTTTGTCTTTTCTCTATTTCTCTGAATTTGTCTTTTCAGTATTTGTCTTTTTCTGACTTTGTCTTTTCTCTTTTTCTGACTTTCTGTCTTTTTCTGACTTTGTCTTTTCTCTATTTCTGACTTTGTCTTTTCTCTATTTCTGACTTTCTGTCTTTTTCTGACTTTGTCTTTTCTCTATTTCTGACTTTGTCTTTTCTCTTTTTCAGACTTTGTCTTTTCTCTTTTTCTGACTTTCTGTGTTTTCTCTATATCTGACTTTGTCTTTTCTCTATTTCTGACTTTGTCTCATCTCTATTTCTGACTTTGTCTTTTCTCTATTTCTCTGAGTTTGTCTTCTCTGTATTTCTCTGAGTTTGTCTTTTCTCTATTTCTGACTTTGTCTTTTCTCTTTTTCTGACTTTCTGTCTTTTTCTGACTTTGTCTTTTCTCTATTTCTGACTTTGTCTTTTCTCTATTTCTGACTTTCTGTCTTTTTCTGACTTTGTCTTTTCTCTATTTCTGACTTTCTGTCTTTTTCTGACTTTGTCTTTTCTCTATTTCTGACTTTGTCTTTTCTGTATTTCTGACTTTCTGTCTTTTTCTGACTTTGTCTTTTCTCTATTTCTGACTTTGTCTTTTCTCTTTTTCAGACTTTGTCTTTTCTCTTTTTCTGACTTTCTGTCTTTTCTCTTTTTCTGACTTTCTGTCTTTTCTCTATATCTGACTTTGTCTTTTCTCTATTTCTGACTTTGTCTTTTCTCTATTTCTCTGAGTTTGTCTTTTCTGTATTTCTCTGAGTTTGTCTTTTCTCTATTTCTGACTTTGTATTTTCTCTTTTTCTCACTTTCTGTGTTTTTCTGACTTTGTCTTTTCTCTATTTCTGACTTTGTCTTTTCTGTATTTCTGACTTTCTGTCTTCTTCTGACTTTGTCTTTTCTCTATTTCTGACTTTCTGTATTTCTCTAAATTTGTCTTTTCTCTATTTCTGACTTTGTCTTTTCTCTATTTCTGACTTTGTCTTTTCTCTATTTCTCTGAATTTGTCTTTTCAGTATTTGTCTTTTTCTGACTTTGTCTTTTCTCTTTTTCTGACTTTCTGTCTTTTTCTGACTTTGTCTTTTCTCTATTTCTGACTTTGTCTTTTCTCTATTTCTGACTTTCTGTCTTTTTCTGACTTTGTCTTTGCTCTATTTCTGACTTTGTCTTTTCTCTTTTTCAGACTTTGTCTTTTCTCTTTTTCTGACTTTCTGTGTTTTCTCTATATCTGACTTTGTCTTTTCTCTATTTCTGACTTTGTCTCTTCTCTATTTCTGACTTTGTCTTTTCTCTATTTCTCTGAGTTTGTCTTTTCTGTAATTCTCTGAGTTTGTCTTTTCTCTATTTCTGACTTTGTCTTTTCTCTTTTTCTGACTTTCTGTCTTTTTCTGACTTTGTCTTTTCTCTATTTCTGACTTTGTCTTTTCTCTATTTCTGACTTTCTGTCTTTTTCTGACTTTGTCTTTTCTCTATTTCTGACTTTGTCTTTTCTGTATTTCTGACTTTGTCTTTTCTGTATTTCTGACTTTGTCTTTTCTCTATTTCTCTGAGTTTGCCTTTTTTGTTTTTCTCTGAGTTTGTCTTTTCTCTATTTCTGACTTTGTCTTTTCTCTTTTTCTGCCTTTCTGTCTTTTTCTGACTTTGCCTTTTCTCTATTTCTGACTTTGTCTTTTCTCTATTTCTGACTTTCTGTCTTTTTCTGACTTTGTCTTTTCTCTATTTCTGACTTTGTCTTTTCTGTATTTCTGACTTTGTCTCATCTCTATTTCTGACTTTGTCTTTTCTCTATTTCTCTGAGTTTGTCTTCTCTGTATTTCTCTGAGTTTGTCTTTTCTCTATTTCTGACTTTGTCTTTTCTCTTTTTCTGACTTTCTGTCTTTTTCTGACTTTGTCTTTTCTCTATTTCTGACTTTGTCTTTTCTCTATTTCTGACTTTCTGTCTTTTTCTGACTTTGTCTTTTCTCTATTTCTGACTTTCTGTCTTTTTCTGACTTTGTCTTTTCTCTATTTCTGACTTTGTCTTTTCTGTATTTCTGACTTTCTGTCTTTTTCTGACTTTGTCTTTTCTCTATTTCTGACTTTGTCTTTTCTCTTTTTCAGACTTTGTCTTTTCTCTTTTTCTGACTTTCTGTCTTTTCTCTTTTTCTGACTTTCTGTCTTTTCTCTATATCTGACTTTGTCTTTTCTCTATTTCTGACTTTGTCTTTTCTCTATTTCTCTGAGTTTGTCTTTTCTGTATTTCTCTGAGTTTGTCTTTTCTCTATTTCTGACTTTGTATTTTCTCTTTTTCTCACTTTCTGTGTTTTTCTGACTTTGTCTTTTCTCTATTTCTGACTTTGTCTTTTCTGTATTTCTGACTTTCTGTCTTCTTCTGACTTTGTCTTTTCTCTATTTCTGACTTTCTGTATTTCTCTAAATTTGTCTTTTCTCTATTTCTGACTTTGTCTTTTCTCTATTTCTGACTTTGTCTTTTCTCTATTTCTCTGAATTTGTCTTTTCAGTATTTGTCTTTTTCTGACTTTGTCTTTTCTCTTTTTCTGACTTTCTGTCTTTTTCTGACTTTGTCTTTTCTCTATTTCTGACTTTGTCTTTTCTCTATTTCTGACTTTCTGTCTTTTTCTGACTTTGTCTTTGCTCTATTTCTGACTTTGTCTTTTCTCTTTTTCAGACTTTGTCTTTTCTCTTTTTCTGACTTTCTGTGTTTTCTCTATATCTGACTTTGTCTTTTCTCTATTTCTGACTTTGTCTCTTCTCTATTTCTGACTTTGTCTTTTCTCTATTTCTCTGAGTTTGTCTTTTCTGTAATTCTCTGAGTTTGTCTTTTCTCTATTTCTGACTTTGTCTTTTCTCTTTTTCTGACTTTCTGTCTTTTTCTGACTTTGTCTTTTCTCTATTTCTGACTTTGTCTTTTCTCTATTTCTGACTTTCTGTCTTTTTCTGACTTTGTCTTTTCTCTATTTCTGACTTTGTCTTTTCTGTATTTCTGACTTTGTCTTTTCTGTATTTCTGACTTTGTCTTTTCTCTATTTCTCTGAGTTTGCCTTTTTTGTTTTTCTCTGAGTTTGTCTTTTCTCTATTTCTGACTTTGTCTTTTCTCTTTTTCTGCCTTTCTGTCTTTTTCTGACTTTGCCTTTTCTCTATTTCTGACTTTGTCTTTTCTCTATTTCTCTGAGTTTGTCTTTTCTGTATTTCTGAGTTTGTCTTTTCTCTACTTCTGACAATGTCTTTTCTGTATTTCAGACTTTCTGTCTTTTTCTGACTTTGTCTTCTCTCTATTTCTGACATTCTGTCCTTTTCTGACTTTGTCTTTTCTCTATTTCTGACTTTGTCTTTTCTCGATATCTGACTTTGTCTTTTCTCTTTTTCTGACTTTGTCTTTTCTGTATTTCTGACTTTGTCTTTTCTGTATTTCTGACTTTGTCTTTTCTCTATTTCTCTGAGTTTGTCTTTTCTGTATTTCTCTGAGTTTGTCTTTTCTGCATTTCCGACTTTGTCATTTCTCTATTTCGTTTGTCTTTTCTGTATTTCTCTAAATTTGTCTTTTCTCTATTTCTGACTTTGTCTTTTCTCGGTTTCTCACTTTGTCTTTTCTCTATTTCTCTGAATTTGACTTTTCAGTATTTGTCTTTTTCTGACTTTGTCTTTTCTGTTTTTCTGACTTTCTTTCTTTTGTCTGTATCTGACTTTGTCTTTTCTCTATTTCTGACTTTGTCTTTTCTCTATTTCTCTGAGTTTGTCTTTTTTGTTTTTCTCTGAGTTTGTCTTTTCTGTATTTCTGACTTTGTCTTTTCTCTTTTTCTGACTTTCTGTCTTTTTCTGACTTTGTCTTTTCTCTATTTCTGACTTTGTCTTTTCTCTTTTTCTGACTTTCTGTCTTTTCTCTATATCTGACTTTGTCTTTTCTCTATTTCTGACTTTGTCTTTTCTCTATTTCTCTGAGTTTGTCTTTTCTGTATTTCTCTGAGTTTGTCTTTTCTCTATTTCTGACTTTGTATTTTCTCTTTTTCTCACTTTCTGTGTTTTTCTGACTTTGTCTTTTCTCTATTTCTGACTTTGTCTTTTCTGTATTTCTGACTTTCTGTCTTCTTCTGACTTTGTCTTTTCTCTATTTCTGACTTTCTGTATTTCTCTAAATTTGTCTTTTCTCTATTTCTGACTTTGTCTTTTCTCTATTTCTGACTTTGTCTTTTCTCTATTTCTCTGAATTTGTCTTTTCAGTATTTGTCTTTTTCTGACTTTGTCTTTTCTCTTTTTCTGACTTTCTGTCTTTTTCTGACTTTGTCTTTTCTCTATTTCTGACTTTGTCTTTTCTCTATTTCTGACTTTCTGTCTTTTTCTGACTTTGTCTTTTCTCTATTTCTGACTTTGTCTTTTCTCTTTTTCAGACTTTGTCTTTTCTCTTTTTCTGACTTTCTGTGTTTTCTCTATATCTGACTTTGTCTTTTCTCTATTTCTGACTTTGTCTCTTCTCTATTTCTGACTTTGTCTTTTCTCTATTTCTCTGAGTTTGTCTTTTCTGTATTTCTCTGAGTTTGTCTTTTCTCTATTTCTGACTTTGTCTTTTCTCTTTTTCTGACTTTCTGTCTTTTTCTGACTTTGTCTTTTCTCTATTTCTGACTTTGTCTTTTCTCTATTTCTGACTTTCTGTCTTTTTCTGACTTTGTCTTTTCTCTATTTCTGACTTTGTCTTTTCTGTATTTCTGACTTTGTCTTTTCTGTATTTCTGACTTTGTCTTTTCTCTATTTCTCTGAGTTTGTCTTTTTTGTTTTTCTCTGAGTTTGTCTTTTCTCTATTTCTGACTTTGTCTTTTCTCTTTTTCTGCCTTTCTGTCTTTTTCTGACTTTGCCTTTTCTCTATTTCTGACTTTGTCTTTTCTCTATTTCTCTGAGTTTGTCTTTTCTGTATTTCTGAGTTTGTCTTTTCTCTACTTCTGACTTTGTCTTTTCTGTATTTCAGACTTTCTGTCTCTTTCTGACTTTGTCTTTTCTCTATTTCTGACTTTGTCTTTTCTGTATTTCTGACTTTGTCTTTTCTGTATTTCTGACTCTCTGTCTTTTTCAGACTTTGTCTTTTCTCTATTTCTGACTTTGTCTTTTCTCTATTTCTGACTTTGTCTTTTCTCTATTTCTCTGAGATTGTCTTTTTTGTTTTTCTCTGAGTTTGTCTTTTCTCTATTTCTGACTTTGTCTTTTCTCTTTTTCTTACTTTCTGTCTTTTTCTGACTTTGTCTTTTCTCTATTTCTGACTTTCTGTCTTTTTCTGACTTTGTCTTTTCTCTATTTCTGACTTTATTTTCTCTATTTCTGACTTTGTCTTCTCTCTATTTCTGACATTCTGTCCTTTTCTGACTTTGTCTTTTCTCTTTTTCCGACTTTGTCTTTTCTCTATTTCGTTTGTCTTTTCTGTATTTCTCTAAATTTGTCTTTTCTCTATTTCTGACTTTGTTTTTTCTCTATTTCTCTGAATTTGACTTTTCAGTATTTGTCTTTTTCTGACTTTGTCTTTTCTCTTTTTCTGACTTTCTGTCATTTGTCTGTATCTGACTTTGTCTTTTCTCTATTTCTGACTGTGTCTTTTCTCTATTTCTCACTTTGTCTTTTCTCTATTTCTCTGAATTTGACTTTTCAGTATTTGTCTTTTTCTGACTTTGTCTTTTCTCTTTTTCTGACTTTCTGTCATTTGTCTGTATCTGACTTTGTCTTTTCTCTATTTCTGACTTTGTCTTTTCTCTATTTCTCTGAGTTTGTCTTTTTTGTTTTTCTCTGAGTTTGTCTTTTCTCTATTTCTGACTTTGTCTTTTCTCTTTTTCTGACTTTCTGTCTTTTTCTGACTTTGTCTTTTCTCTATTTCTGACTTTGTCTTTTCTCTATTTCTGACTTTCTGTCTTTTTCTGACTTTGTCTTTTCCCTATTTCTGACTTTGTCTTTTCTCTATTTCTGACTTTGTCTTTTCTCTATTTCTGACTGTCTTCTCTCTATTTCTGACTTTTTCTTTTCTGTATTTCTGACTTTCTGTCTTTTTCTGACTTTGTCTTTTCTCTATTTCTGACTTTGTCTTTTCTCTATTTCTGACTTTCTGTCTTTTTCTGACTTTGTCTTTTCTCTATTTCTGACTTTGTCTTTTCTCTTTTTCAGACTTTGTCTTTTCTCTTTTTCTGACTTTCTGTCTTTTCTCTTTTTCTGACTTTCTGTCTTTTCTCTATATCTGACTTTGTCTTTTCTCTATTTCTGACTTTGTCTTTTCTCTATTTCTCTGAGTTTGTCTTTTCTGTATTTCTCTGAGTTTGTCTTTTCTCTATTTCTGACTTTGTATTTTCTCTTTTTCTCACTTTCTGTGTTTTTCTGACTTTGTCTTTTCTCTATTTCTGACTTTGTCTTTTCTGTATTTCTGATTTTCTGTCTTTTTCTGACTTTGTCTTTTCTCTATTTCTGACTTTCTGTATTTCTCTAAATTTGTCTTTTCTCTATTTCTGACTTTGTCTTTTCTCTATTTCTGACTTTTTCTTTTCTCTATTTCTCTGAATTTGTCTTTTCAGTATTTGTCTTTTTCTGACTTTGTCTTTTCTCTTTTTCTGACTTTCTGTCTTTTCTCTGTATCTGACTTTGTCTTTTCTCTATTTCTGACATTGTCTTTTCTCTATTTCTCTGAGTTTGTCTTTTTTGTTTTTCTCTGAGTTTGTCTTTTCTCTATTTATGACTTTGTCTTTTCTCTTTTTCTGCCTTTCTGTCTTTTTCTGACTTTGTCTTTTCTCTATTTCTGACTTTGTCTTTTCTCTATTTCTGACTTTGTCTTTTCTGTATTTCTGACTTTGTCTTTTCTGTGTTTCTCTAAATTTGTCTTTTCTCTATTTCTGACTTTGTCTTTTCTCTATTTCTGACTTTGTCTTTTCTCTATTTCTCTAAATTTGTCTTTTCTCTATTTCTGACTTTGTCTTTTCTCTATTTCTGACTTCGTCTTTTCTCTATTTCTCTGGATTTGTCTGTTCAGTATTTGTCTTTTTCTGACTTTGTCTTTTCTCTTTTTCTGACTTTCTGTCTTTTCTTTTTTCTGACTTTCTGTCTTTTCTCTATATCTGAGTTTGTCTTTTCTCTATTTCTGACTTTGTCTTTTCTCTATTTCTGACTTTGTCTTTTCTCTATTTCTCTGAGTTTGTCTTTTTTGTTTTTCTCTGAGTTTGTCTTTTCTCTATTTATGACTTTGTCTTTTCTCTTTTTCTGCCTTTCTGTCTTTTTCTGACTTTGTCTTTTCTCTATTTCTGACTTTGTCTTTTCTCTATTTCTGACTTTGTCTTTTCTCTATTACTCTGAATTTGTCTTTTCAGTATTTGTCATTTTCTGACTTTGTCTTTTCTCTATTTCTCTGAGTTTGTCTTTTCTGTATTTCTGAGTTTGTCTTTTCTCTACTTCTGACTTTGTCTTTTCTGTATTTCAGACATTCTGTCTTTTTCTGACTTTGTCTTTTCTCTATTTCTGACTTTGTCTTTTCTGTATTTCTGACTCTCTGTCTTTTTCAGACTTTGTCTTTTCTCTATTTCTGACTTTGTCTTTTCTCTATTTCTGACTTTGTCTTTTCTCTATTTCTGACTTTGTCTTTTCTCTATTTCTCTGAGATTGTCTTTTTTGTTTTTCTCTGAGTTTGTCTTTTCTCTATTTCTGACTTTGTCTTTTCTCTTTTTCTTACTTTCTGTCTTTTTCTGACTTTGTCTTTTCTCTATTTCTGACTTTCTGTCTTTTTCTGACTTTGTCTTTTCTCTATTTCTGACTTTATTTTCTCTATTTCTGACTTTGTCTTCTCTCTATTTCTGACATTCTGTCCTTTTCTGACTTTGTCTTTTCTCTTTTTCCGACTTTGTCTTTTCTCTATTTCGTTTGTCTTTTCTGTATTTCTCTAAATTTGTCTTTTCTCTATTTCTGACTTTGTTTTTTCTCTATTTCTCTGAATTTGACTTTTCAGTATTTGTCTTTTTCTGACTTTGTCTTTTCTCTTTTTCTGACTTTCTGTCATTTGTCTGTATCTGACTTTGTCTTTTCTCTATTTCTGACTGTGTCTTTTCTCTATTTCTCACTTTGTCTTTTCTCTATTTCTCTGAATTTGACTTTTCAGTATTTGTCTTTTTCTGACTTTGTCTTTTCTCTTTTTCTGACTTTCTGTCATTTGTCTGTATCTGACTTTGTCTTTTCTCTATTTCTGACTTTGTCTTTTCTCTATTTCTCTGAGTTTGTCTTTTTTGTTTTTCTCTGAGTTTGTCTTTTCTCTATTTCTGACTTTGTCTTTTCTCTTTTTCTGACTTTCTGTCTTTTTCTGACTTTGTCTTTTCTCTATTTCTGACTTTGTCTTTTCTCTATTTCTGACTTTCTGTCTTTTTCTGACTTTGTCTTTTCCCTATTTCTGACTTTGTCTTTTCTCTATTTCTGACTTTGTCTTTTCTCTATTTCTGACTGTCTTCTCTCTATTTCTGACTTTTTCTTTTCTGTATTTCTGACTTTCTGTCTTTTTCTGACTTTGTCTTTTCTCTATTTCTGACTTTGTCTTTTCTCTATTTCTGACTTTCTGTCTTTTTCTGACTTTGTCTTTTCTCTATTTCTGACTTTGTCTTTTCTCTTTTTCAGACTTTGTCTTTTCTCTTTTTCTGACTTTCTGTCTTTTCTCTTTTTCTGACTTTCTGTCTTTTCTCTATATCTGACTTTGTCTTTTCTCTATTTCTGACTTTGTCTTTTCTCTATTTCTCTGAGTTTGTCTTTTCTGTATTTCTCTGAGTTTGTCTTTTCTCTATTTCTGACTTTGTATTTTCTCTTTTTCTCACTTTCTGTGTTTTTCTGACTTTGTCTTTTCTCTATTTCTGACTTTGTCTTTTCTGTATTTCTGATTTTCTGTCTTTTTCTGACTTTGTCTTTTCTCTATTTCTGACTTTCTGTATTTCTCTAAATTTGTCTTTTCTCTATTTCTGACTTTGTCTTTTCTCTATTTCTGACTTTTTCTTTTCTCTATTTCTCTGAATTTGTCTTTTCAGTATTTGTCTTTTTCTGACTTTGTCTTTTCTCTTTTTCTGACTTTCTGTCTTTTCTCTGTATCTGACTTTGTCTTTTCTCTATTTCTGACATTGTCTTTTCTCTATTTCTCTGAGTTTGTCTTTTTTGTTTTTCTCTGAGTTTGTCTTTTCTCTATTTATGACTTTGTCTTTTCTCTTTTTCTGCCTTTCTGTCTTTTTCTGACTTTGTCTTTTCTCTATTTCTGACTTTGTCTTTTCTCTATTTCTGACTTTGTCTTTTCTGTATTTCTGACTTTGTCTTTTCTGTGTTTCTCTAAATTTGTCTTTTCTCTATTTCTGACTTTGTCTTTTCTCTATTTCTGACTTTGTCTTTTCTCTATTTCTCTAAATTTGTCTTTTCTCTATTTCTGACTTTGTCTTTTCTCTATTTCTGACTTCGTCTTTTCTCTATTTCTCTGGATTTGTCTGTTCAGTATTTGTCTTTTTCTGACTTTGTCTTTTCTCTTTTTCTGACTTTCTGTCTTTTCTTTTTTCTGACTTTCTGTCTTTTCTCTATATCTGAGTTTGTCTTTTCTCTATTTCTGACTTTGTCTTTTCTCTATTTCTGACTTTGTCTTTTCTCTATTTCTCTGAGTTTGTCTTTTTTGTTTTTCTCTGAGTTTGTCTTTTCTCTATTTATGACTTTGTCTTTTCTCTTTTTCTGCCTTTCTGTCTTTTTCTGACTTTGTCTTTTCTCTATTTCTGACTTTGTCTTTTCTCTATTTCTGACTTTGTCTTTTCTCTATTACTCTGAATTTGTCTTTTCAGTATTTGTCATTTTCTGACTTTGTCTTTTCTCTATTTCTCTGAGTTTGTCTTTTCTGTATTTCTGAGTTTGTCTTTTCTCTACTTCTGACTTTGTCTTTTCTGTATTTCAGACATTCTGTCTTTTTCTGACTTTGTCTTTTCTCTATTTCTGACTTTGTCTTTTCTGTATTTCTGACTCTCTGTCTTTTTCAGACTTTGTCTTTTCTCTATTTCTGACTTTGTCTTTTCTCTATTTCTGACTTTGTCTTTTCTCTATTTCTGACTTTGTCTTTTCTCTATTTCTCTGAGATTGTCTTTTATGTTTTTCTCTGAGATTGTCTTTTCTCTATTTCTGACTTTGTCTTTTCTCTATTTCTGACTTTATTTTCTCTATTTCAGACTTTGTCTTCTCTCTATTTCTGACATTCTGTCCTTTTCTGACTTTGTCTTTTCTCTTTTTCCGACTTTGTCTTTTCTCTATTTCGTTTGTCTTTTCTGTATTTCTCTAAATTTGTCTTTTCTCTATTTCTGACTTTGTTTTTTCTCTATTTCTCATTTTGTCTTTTCTCTATTTCTCACTTTGTCTTTTCTCTATTTCTCTGAATTTGACTTTTCAGTATTTGTCTTTTTCTGACTTTGTCTTTTCTCTTTTTCTGACTTTCTGTCATTTGTCTGTATCTGACTTTGTCTTTTCTCTATTTCTGACTTTGTCTTGTCTCTATTTCTCTGAGTTTGTCTTTTTTGTTTTTCTCTGAGTTTGTCTTTTCTCTATTTCTGACTTTGTCTTTTCTCTTTTTCTGACTTTCTGTCTTTTTCTGACTTTGTCTTTTCTCTATTTCTGACTTTGTCTTTTCTCTATTTCTGACTTTCTGTCTTTTTCTGACTTTGTCTTTTCCCTATTTCTGACTTTGTCTTTTCTCTATTTCTGACTTTGTCTTTTCGCAATTTCTGACTGTCTATTCTCTATTTCTGACTTTGTCTTTTCTGTATTTCTGACTTTCTGTCTTTTTCTGACTTTCTGTCTTTTCTCTTTTTCTGACTTTCTGTCTTTTCTCTATATCTGACTTTGTCTTTTCTCTATTTCTGACTTTGTCTTTTCTCTATTTCTCTGAGTTTGTCTTTTCTGTATTTCTCTGAGTTTGTCTTTTCTCTATTTCTGACTTTGTATTTTCTCTTTTTCTCACTTTCTGTGTTTTTCTGACTTTGTCTTTTCTCTATTTCTGACTTTGTCTTTTCTGTATTTCTGACTTTCTGTCTTTTTCTGACTTTGTCTTTTCTCTATTTCTGACTTTCTGTATTTCTCTAAATTTGTCTTTTCTCTATTTCTACCTTTGTCTTTTCTCTATTTCTGACTTTGTCTTTTCTCTATTACTCTGAATTTGTCTTTTCAGTATTTGTCTTTTTCTGACTTTGTCTTTTCTCTTTTTCTGACTTTCTGTCTTTTTCTGACTTTGTCTTTTCTCTATTTCTGACTTTGTCTTTTCTCTATTTCTGACTTTCTGTCTTTTTCTGACTTTGTCTTTTCTCTATTTCTGACTTTGTCTTTTCTCTTTTTCAGACTTTGTCTTTTCTCTTTTTCTGACTTTCTGTGTTTTCTCTATATCTGACTTTGTCTTTTCTCTATTTCTGACTTTGTCTCTTCTCTATTTCTGACTTTGTCTTTTCTCTATTTCTCTGAGTTTGTCTTTTCTGTATTTCTCTGAGTTTGTCTTTTCTCTATTTCTGACTTTGTCTTTTCTCTTTTTCTGACTTTCTGTCTTTTCCTGACTTTGTCTTTTCTCTATTTCTGACTTTGTCTTTTCTCTATTTCTGACTTTCTGTCTTTTTCTGACTTTGTCTTTTCTCTATTTCTGACTTTGTCTTTTCTGTATTTCTGACTTTGTCTTTTCTGTATTTCTGACTTTGTCTTTTCTCTATTTCTCTGAGTTTGTCTTTTTTGTTTTTCTCTGAGTTTGTCTTTTCTCTATTTCTGACTTTGTCTTTTCTCTTTTTCTGCCTTTCTGTCTTTTTCTGACTTTGCCTTTTCTCTATTTCTGACTTTGTCTTTTCACTATTTCTCTGAGTTTGTCTTTTCTGTATTTCTGAGTTTGTCTTTTCTCTACTTCTGACTTTGTCTTTTCTGTATTTCTGACTTTCTGTCTTTTTCAGACTTTGTCTTTTCTCTATTTCTGACTTTGTCTTTTCTGTATTTCTGACTTTGTCTTTTCTGTATTTCTGACTCTCTGTCTTTTTCAGACTTTGTCTTTTCTCTATTTCTGACTTTGTCTTTTCTCTATTTCTGACTTTGTCTTTTCTCTATTTCTCTGAGATTGTCTTTTTTGTTTTTCTCTGAGTTTGTCTTTTCTCTATTTCTGACTTTGTCTTTTCTCTTTTTCTTACTTTCTGTCTTTTTCTGACTTTGTCTTTTCTCTATTTCTGACTTTGTCTTTTCTCTATTTCTGACTGTCTTCTCTCTATTTCTGACTTTGTCTTTTCTGTATTTCTGACTTTCTGTCTTTTGCTGACCTTGTCTTTTCTCTATTTCTGACTTTGTCTTTTCTGTATTTCTGACTTTGTCTTTTCTCTATTTCTCTGAGTTTGTCTTTTTTGTTTTTCTCTGAGTTTGTCTTTTCTCTATTTCTGACTTTGTCTTTTCTCTTTTTCTGCCTTTCTGTCTTTTTCTGACTTTGCCTTTTCTCTATTTCTGACTTTGTCTTTTCTCTATTTCTCTGAGTTTGTCTTTTCTGTATTTCTGAGTTTGTCTTTTCTCTACTTCTGACTTTGTCTTTTCTGTATTTCAGACTTTCTGTCATTTTCTGACTTTGTCTTTTCTCTATTTCTGACTTTGTCTTTTCTGTATTTCTGACTTTGTCTTTTCTGTATTTCTGACTCTCTGTCTTTTTCAGACTTTGTCTTTTCTCTATTTCTGACTTTGTCTTTTCTCTATTTCTGACTTTGTCTTTTCTCTATTTCTCTGAGATTGTCTTTTTTGTTTTTCTCTGAGTTTGTCTTTTCTCTATTTCTGACTTTGTCTTTTCTCTTTTTCTTACTTTCTGTCTTTTTCTGACTTTGTCTTTTCTCTATTTCTGACTTTCTGTCTTTTTCTGACTTTGTCTTTTCTCTATTTCTGACTTTATTTTCTCTATTTCTGACTATGTCTTCTCTCTATTTCTGACATTCTGTCCTTTGCTGACTTTGTCTTTTCTCTTTTTCCGACTTTGTCTTTTCTCTATTTCGTTTGTCTTTTCTGTATTTCTCTAAATTTGTCTTTTCTCTATTTCTGACTTTGTTTTTTCTCTATTTCTCATTTTGTCTTTTCTCTATTTCTCACTTTGTCTTTTCTCTATTTCTCTGAATTTGACTTTTCAGTATTTGTCTTTTTCTGACTTTGTCTTTTCTCTTTTTCTGACTTTCTGTCATTTGTCTGTATCTGACTTTGTCTTTTCTCTATTTCTGACTTTGTCTTGTCTCTATTTCTCTGAGTTTGTCTTTTTTGTTTTTCTCTGAGTTTGTCTTTTCTCTATTTCTGACTTTGTCTTTTCTCTTTTTCTGACTTTCTGTCTTTTTCTGACTTTGTCTTTTCTCTATTTCTGACTTTGTCTTTTCTCTATTTCTGACTTTCTGTCTTTTTCTGACTTTGTCTTTTCCCTATTTATGACTTTGTCTTTTCTCTATTTCTGACTTTGTCTTTTCTCTATTTCTGACTGTCTTCTCTCTATTTCTGACTTTGTCTTTTCTGTATTTCTGACTTTCTGTCTTTTTCTGACTTTGTCTTTTCTCTATTTCTGACTTTGTCTTTTCTCTATTTCTGACTTTCTGTCTTTTTCTGACTTTGTCTTTTCTCTATTTCTGACTTTGTCTTTTCTCTTTTTCAGACTTTGTCTTTTCTCTTTTTCTGACTTTCTGTCTTTTCCCTTTTTCTGACTTTCTGTCTTTTCTCTATATCTGACTTTGTCTTTTCTCTATTTCTGACTTTGTCTTTTCTCTATTTCTCTGAGTTTGTCTTTTCTGTATTTCTCTGAGTTTGTCTTTTCTCTATTTCTGACTTTGTATTTTCTCTTTTTCTCACTTTCTGTGTTTTTCTGACTTTGTCTTTTCTCTATTTCTGACTTTGTCTTTTCTGTATTTCTGACTTTCTGTCTTTTTCTGACTTTGTCTTTTCTCTATTTCTGACTTTCTGTATTTCTCTAAATTTGTCTTTTCTCTATTTCTGACTTTGTCTTTTCTCTATTTCTGACTTTGTCTTTTCTCTATTTCTCTGAATTTGTCTTTTCAGTATTTGTCTTTTTCTGACTTTGTCTTTTCTCTTTTTCTGACTTTCTGTCTTTTTCTGACTTTGTCTTTTCTCTATTTCTGACTTTGTCTTTTCTCTATTTCTGACTTTCTGTCTTTTTCTGACTTTGTCTTTTCTCTATTTCTGACTTTGTCTTTTCTCTTTTTCAGACTTTGTCTTTTCTCTTTTTCTGACTTTCTGTGTTTTCTCTATATCTGACTTTGTCTTTTCTCTATTTCTGACTTTGTCTCATCTCTATTTCTGACTTTGTCTTTTCTCTATTTCTCTGAGTTTGTCTTCTCTGTATTTCTCTGAGTTTGTCTTTTCTCTATTTCTGACTTTGTCTTTTCTCTTTTTCTGACTTTCTGTCTTTTTCTGACTTTGTCTTTTCTCTATTTCTGACTTTGTCTTTTCTCTATTTCTGACTTTCTGTCTTTTTCTGACTTTGTCTTTTCTCTATTTCTGACTTTCTGTCTTTTTCTGACTTTGTCTTTTCTCTATTTCTGACTTTGTCTTTTCTCTATTTCTGACTTTCTGTCTTTTTCTGACTTTGTCTTTTCTCTATTTCTGACTTTGTCTTTTCTCTTTTTCAGACTTTGTCTTTTCTCTTTTTCTGACTTTCTGTCTTTTCTCTTTTTCTGACTTTCTGTCTTTTCTCTATATCTGACTTTGTCTTTTCTCTATTTCTGACTTTGTCTTTTCTCTATTTCTCTGAGTTTGTCTTTTCTGTATTTCTCTGAGTTTGTCTTTTCTCTATTTCTGACTTTGTATTTTCTCTTTTTCTCACTTTCTGTGTTTTTCTGACTTTGTCTTTTCTCTATTTCTGACTTTGTCTTTTCTGTATTTCTGACTTTCTGTCTTCTTCTGACTTTGTCTTTTCTCTATTTCTGACTTTCTGTATTTCTCTAAATTTGTCTTTTCTCTATTTCTGACTTTGTCTTTTCTCTATTTCTGACTTTGTCTTTTCTCTATTTCTCTGAATTTGTCTTTTCAGTATTTGTCTTTTTCTGACTTTGTCTTTTCTCTTTTTCTGACTTTCTGTCTTTTTCTGACTTTGTCTTTTCTCTATTTCTGACTTTGTCTTTTCTCTATTTCTGACTTTCTGTCTTTTTCTGACTTTGTCTTTTCTCTATTTCTGACTTTGTCTTTTCTCTTTTTCAGACTTTGTCTTTTCTCTTTTTCTGACTTTCTGTGTTTTCTCTATATCTGACTTTGTCTTTTCTCTATTTCTGACTTTGTCTCTTCTCTATTTCTGACTTTGTCTTTTCTCTATTTCTCTGAGTTTGTCTTTTCTGTATTTCTCTGAGTTTGTCTTTTCTCTATTTCTGACTTTGTCTTTTCTCTTTTTCTGACTTTCTGTCTTTTTCTGACTTTGTCTTTTCTCTATTTCTGACTTTGTCTTTTCTCTATTTCTGACTTTCTGTCTTTTTCTGACTTTGTCTTTTCTCTATTTCTGACTTTGTCTTTTCTGTATTTCTGACTTTGTCTTTTCTGTATTTCTGACTTTGTCTTTTCTCTATTTCTCTGAGTTTGTCTTTTTTGTTTTTCTCTGAGTTTGTCTTTTCTCTATTTCTGACTTTGTCTTTTCTCTTTTTCTGCCTTTCTGTCTTTTTCTGACTTTGCCTTTTCTCTATTTCTGACTTTGTCTTTTCTCTATTTCTCTGAGTTTGTCTTTTCTGTATTTCTGAGTTTGTCTTTTCTCTACTTCTGACTTTGTCTTTTCTGTATTTCAGACTTTCTGTCTTTTTCTGACTTTGTCTTTTCTCTATTTCTGACTTTGTCTTTTCTGTATTTCTGACTTTGTCTTTTCTGTATTTCTGACTCTCTGTCTTTTTCAGACTTTGTCTTTTCTCTATTTCTGACTTTGTCTTTTCTCTCTTTCTGACTTTGTCTTTTCTCTATTTCTCTGAGATTGTCTTTTTTGTTTTTCTCTGAGTTTGTCTTTTCTCTATTTCTGACTTTGTCTTTTCTCTTTTTCTTACTTTCTGTCTTTTTCTGACTTTGTCTTTTCTCTATTTCTGACTTTCTGTCTTTTTCTGACTTTGTCTTTTCTCTATTTCTGACTTTATTTTCTCTATTTCTGACTTTGTCTTCTCTCTATTTCTGACATTCTGTCCTTTTCTGACTTTGTCTTTTCTCTTTTTCCGACTTTGTCTTTTCTCTATTTCGTTTGTCTTTTCTGTATTTCTCTAAATTTGTCTTTTCTCTATTTCTGACTTTGTTTTTTCTCTATTTCTCTGAATTTGACTTTTCAGTATTTGTCTTTTTCTGACTTTGTCTTTTCTCTTTTTCTGACTTTCTGTCATTTGTCTGTATCTGACTTTGTCTTTTCTCTATTTCTGACTTTGTCTTTTCTCTATTTCTCACTTTGTCTTTTCTCTATTTCTCTGAATTTGACTTTTCAGTATTTGTCTTTTTCTGACTTTGTCTTTTCTCTTTTTCTGACTTTCTGTCATTTGTCTGTATCTGACTTTGTCTTTTCTCTATTTCTGACTTTGTCTTTTCTCTATTTCTCTGAGTTTGTCTTTTTTGTTTTTCTCTGAGTTTGTCTTTTCTCTATTTCTGACTTTGTCTTTTCTCTTTTTCTGACTTTCTGTCTTTTTCTGACTTTGTCTTTTCTCTATTTCTGACTTTGTCTTTTCTCTATTTCTGACGTTCTGTCTTTTTCTGACTTTGTCTTTTCCCTATTTCTGACTTTGTCTTTTCTCTATTTCTGACTTTGTCTTTTCTCTATTTCTGACTGTCTTCTCTCTATTTCTGACTTTTTCTTTTCTGTATTTCTGACTTTCTGTCTTTTTCTGACTTTGTCTTTTCTCTATTTCTGACTTTGTCTTTTCTCTATTTCTGACTTTCTGTCTTTTTCTGACTTTGTCTTTTCTCTATTTCTGACTTTGTCTTTTCTCTTTTTCAGACTTTGTCTTTTCTCTTTTTCTGACTTTCTGTCTTTTCTCTTTTTCTGACTTTCTGTCTTTTCTCTATATCTGACTTTGTCTTTTCTCTATTTCTGACTTTGTCTTTTCTCTATTTCTCTGAGTTTGTCTTTTCTGTATTTCTCTGAGTTTGTCTTTTCTCTATTTCTGACTTTGTATTTTCTCTTTTTCTCACTTTCTGTGTTTTTCTGACTTTGTCTTTTCTCTATTTCTGACTTTGTCTTTTCTGTATTTCTGATTTTCTGTCTTTTTCTGACTTTGTCTTTTCTCTATTTCTGACTTTCTGTATTTCTCTAAATTTGTCTTTTCTCTATTTCTGACTTTGTCTTTTCTCTATTTCTGACTTTGTCTTTTCTCTATTTCTCTGAATTTGTCTTTTCAGTATTTGTCTTTTTCTGACTTTGTCTTTTCTCTTTTTCTGACTTTCTGTCTTTTCTCTGCATCTGACTTTGTCTTTTCTCTATTTCTGACATTGTCTTTTCTCTATTTCTCTGAGTTTGTCTTTTTTGTTTTTCTCTGAGTTTGTCTTTTCTCTATTTATGACTTTGTCTTTTCTCTTTTTCTGCCTTTCTGTCTTTTTCTGACTTTGTCTTTTCTCTATTTCTGACTTTGTCTTTTCTCTATTTCTGACTTTGTCTTTTCTGTATTTCTGACTTTGTCTTTTCTGTGTTTCTCTAAATTTGTCTTTTCTCTATTTCTGACTTTGTCTTTTCTCTATTTCTGACTTTGTCTTTTCTCTATTTCTCTAAATTTGTCTTTTCTCTATTTCTGACTTTGTCTTTTCTCTATTTCTGACTTCGTCTTTTCTCTATTTCTCTGGATTTGTCTGTTCAGTATTTGTCTTTTTCTGACTTTGTCTTTTCTCTTTTTCTGACTTTCTGTCTTTTCTCTTTTTCTGACTTTCTGTCTTTTCTCTATATCTGACTTTGTCTTTTCTCTATTTCTGACTTTGTCTTTTCTCTATTTCTGACTTTGTCTTTTCTCTATTTCTCTGAGTTTGTCTTTTCTGTATTTCTCTGAGTTTGTCTTTTCTCTATTTCTGACTTTGTATTTTCTCTTTTTCTCACTTTCTGTGTTTTTCTGACTTTGTCTTTTCTCTATTTCTGACTTTGTCTTTTCTGTATTTCTGACTTCCTGTCTTTTTCTGACTTTGTCTTTTCTCTATTTCTGACTTTCTGTATTTCTCTAAATTTGTCTTTTCTCTATTTCTGACTTGGTCTTTTCTCTATTTCTGACTTTGTCTTTTCTCTATTTCTCTGAATTTGTCTTTTCAGTATTTGTCTTTTTCTGACTTTGTCTTTTCTCTTTTTCTGACTTTCTGTCTTTTCTCTGTATCTGACTTTGTCTTTTCTCTATTTCTGACTTTGTCTTTTCTCTATTTCTCTGAGTTTGTCTTTTTTGTTTTTCTCTGAGTTTGTCTTTTCTCTATTTATGACTTTGTCTTTTCTCTTTTTCTGCCTTTCTGTCTTTTTCTGACTTTGTCTTTTCTCTATTTCTGACTTTGTCTTTTCTCTATTTCTGATTTTGTCTTATCTGTATTTCTGACTTTCTGTCTTTTTCTGACTTTGTCTTTTCTATATTTCTGACTTTGTCTTTTCTCTATTTCTGACTTTCTGTCTTTTTCTGACTTTGTCTTTTCTCTATTTCTGTAATTGTCTTTTCTCTTTTTCAGACTTTGTCTTTTCTCTTTTTCTGACTTTGTCTTTTCTCTATTTCTGACTTTGTCTTTTCTCTATTTCTGACTTTCTGTCTTTTTCTGACTTTGTCTTTTCTCTTTTTCTGACTTTGTCTTTTCTCTATTTCTGACTTTGTCTTTTCTCTATTTCTGACTTTCTGTCTTTTTCTGACTTTGTCTTTTCTCTATTTCGTTTGTCTTTTCTGTATTTCTCTAAATTTGTCTTTTCTCTATTTCTGACTTTGTCTTTTCTCTATTTCTGACTTTGTCTTTTCTCTATTTCTCTGAATTTGTCTTTTCAGTATTTGTCTTTTTCTGACTTTGTCTTTTCTCTTTTTCTGACTTTCTGTCTTTTCTCTGTATCTGACTTTGTCTTTTCTCTATTTCTGACTTTGCCTTTTCTCTATTTCTCTGAGCTTGTCTTTTTTGTTTTTCTCTGAGTTTGTCTTTTCTCTATTTCTGACTTTGTCGTTTCTCTATTTCTGACTTTCTGTCTTTTTCTGACTTTGTCTTTTCTCTATTTCTGACTTTGTCTTTTCTCTATTTCTGACTTTCTGTCTTTTCTCTATTTCTCTGAGTTTGTCTTTTCTGTATTTCTCTGAGTTTGTCTTTTCTCTATTTCTGACTTTGTCTTTTCTCTTTTTCTGACTTTCTGTCTTTTTCTGACTTTGTCTTTTCTCTATTTCTGACTTTGTCTTTTCTGTATTTCTGAATTTCTGTCTTTTTCTGACTTTGTCTTTTCTCTATTTCTGACTTTCTGTCTTTTTCTGACTTTGTCTTTTCTCCATTTCGTTTGTCTTTTCTGTATTTCTCTAAATTTGTCTTTTCTCTATTTCTGACTTTGTCTTTTCTCTATTTCTGACTTTGTCTTTTCTCTATTTCTCTGAATTTGTCTTTTCAGTATTTGTCTTTTTCTGACTTTGTCTTTTCTCTTTTTCTGACTTTTTGTCTTTTCTCTGTATCTGACTTTGTCTTTTCTCTATTTCTGACTTTGTCTTTTCTCTATTTCTCTGAGTTTGTCTTTTTTGTTTTTCTCTGAGTTTGTCTTTTCTCTATTTCTGACTTTGTCTTTTCTCTTTTTCTGCCTTTCTGTCTTTTTCTGACTTTGCCTTTTCTCTATTTCTGACTTTGCCTTTTCTCTATTTCTCTGAGTTTGTCTTTTCTGTATTTCTCTGAGTTTGTCTTTTCTCTATTTCTGACTTTGTCTTTTCTGTTTTTCTGACTTTCTGTCTTTTTCTGACTTTGTCTTTTCTCTATTTCTGACTTTGTCTTTTCTGTATTTCTGACTTTGTCTTTTCTGTATTTCTGACTTTCTGTCTTTTTCTGACTTTGTCTTGTCTCTATTTCTGACCTAGTCTTTTCTCTATTTCTGACTTTGTCTTTTCTCTATTTCTCTGAGTTTGTCTTTTTTGTTTTTCTCTGAGTTTGTCTTTTCTCTATTTCTGACTTTGTCTTTTCTCTTTTTCTTACTTTCTGTCTTTTTCTGACTTTGTCTTTTCTCTATTTCTGACTTTGTCTTTTCTCTATTTCTGACTTTCTGTCTTTTTCTGACTTTGTCTTTTCTCTATTTCTGACTTTATTTTCTCTATTTCTGACTTTGTCTTCTCTCTATTTCTGACATTCTGTCCTTTTCTGACTTTGTCTTTTCTCTATTTCTGACTTTGTCTTTTCTCGATATCTGACTTTGTCTTTTCTCTTTTTCTGACTTTGTCTTTTCTGTATTTCTGACTTTGTCTTTTCTGTATTTCTGACTTTGTCTTTTCTCTATTTCTCTGAATTTGTCTTTTCAGTATTTGTCTTTTTCTGACTTTGTCTTTTCTCTTTTTCTGACTTTCTGTCTTTTCTCTGTATCTGACTTTGTCTTTTCTCTATTTCTGACTTTGTCTTTTCTCTATTTCTCTGAGTTTGTCTTTTTTGTTTTTCTCTGAGTTTGTCTTTTCTCTATTTATGACTTTGTCTTTTCTCTTTTTCTGCCTTTCTGTCTTTTTCTGACTTTGTCTTTTCTCTATTTCTGACTTTGTCTTTTCTCTATTTCTGACTTTGTCTTATCTGTATTTCTGACTTTCTGTCTTTTTCTGACTTTGTCTTTTCTATATTTCTGACTTTGTCTTTTCTCTATTTCTGACTTTCTGTCTTTTTCTGACTTTGTCTTTTCTCTATTTCTGTAATTGTCTTTTCTCTTTTTCAGACTTTGTCTTTTCTCTTTTTCTGACTTTGTCTTTTCTCTATTTCTGACTTTGTCTTTTCTCTATTTCTGACTTTCTGTCTTTTTCTGACTTTGTCTTTTCTCTTTTTCTGACTTTGTCTTTTCTCTATTTCTGACTTTGTCTTTTCTCTATTTCTGACTTTCTGTCTTTTTCTGACTTTGTCTTTTCTCTATTTCGTTTGTCTTTTCTCTATTTCTGACTTTGTCTTTTCTCTATTTCTGACTTTGTCTTTTCTCTATTTCTCTGAATTTGTCTTTTCAGTATTTGTCTTTTTCTGACTTTGTCTTTTCTCTTTTTCTGACTTTCTGTCTTTTCTCTGTATCTGACTTTGTCTTTTCTCTATTTCTGACTTTGCCTTTTCTCTATTTCTCTGAGTTTGTCTTTTTTGTTTTTCTCTGAGTTTGTCTTTTCTCTATTTCTGACTTTGTCGTTTCTCTATTTCTGACTTTCTGTCTTTTTCTGACTTTGTCTTTTCTCTATTTCTGACTTTGTCTTTTCTCTATTTCTGACTTTCTGTCTTTTCTCTATTTCTCTGAGTTTGTCTTTTCTGTATTTCTCTGAGTTTGTCTTTTCTCTATTTCTGACTTTGTCTTTTCTCTTTTTCTGACTTTCTGTCTTTTTCTGACTTTGTCTTTTCTCTATTTCTGACTTTGTCTTTTCTGTATTTCTGAATTTCTGTCTTTTTCTGACTTTGTCTTTTCTCTATTTCTGACTTTCTGTCTTTTTCTGACTTTGTCTTTTCTCCATTTCGTTTGTCTTTTCTGTATTTCTCTAAATTTGTCTTTTCTCTATTTCTGACTTTGTCTTTTCTCTATTTCTGACTTTGTCTTTTCTCTATTTCTCTGAATTTGTCTTTTCAGTATTTGTCTTTTTCTGACTTTGTCTTTTCTCTTTTTCTGACTTTTTGTCTTTTCTCTGTATCTGACTTTGTCTTTTCTCTATTTCTGACTTTGTCTTTTCTCTATTTCTGAGTTTGTCTTTTTTGTTTTTCTCTGAGTTTGTCTTTTCTCTATTTCTGACTTTGTCTTTTCTCTTTTTCTGCCTTTCTGTCTTTTTCTGACTTTGCCTTTTCTCTATTTCTGACTTTGCCTTTTCTCTATTTCTCTGAGTTTGTCTTTTCTGTATTTCTCTGAGTTTGTCTTTTCTCTATTTCTGACTTTGTCTTTTCTGTTTTTCTGACTTTCTGTCTTTTTCTGACTTTGTCTTTTCTCTATTTCTGACTTTGTCTTTTCTGTATTTCTGACTTTGTCTTTTCTGTATTTCTGACTTTCTGTCTTTTTCTGACATTGTCTTGTCTCTATTTCTGACCTAGTCTTTTCTCTATTTCTGACTTTGTCTTTTCTCTATTTCTCTGAGTTTGTCTTTTTTGTTTTTCTCTGAGTTTGTCTTTTCTCTATTTCTGACTTTGTCTTTTCTCTTTTTCTTACTTTCTGTCTTTTTCTGACTTTGTCTTTTCTCTATTTCTGACTTTGTCTTTTCTCTATTTCTGACTTTCTGTCTTTTTCTGACTTTGTCTTTTCTCTATTTCGTTTGTCTTTTCTCTATTTCTGACTTTGTCTTTTCTCTATTTCTGACTTTGTCTTTTCTCTATTTCTCTGAATTTGTCTTTTCAGTATTTGTCTTTTTCTGACTTTGTCTTTTCTCTTTTTCTGACTTTCTGTCTTTTCTCTGTATCTGACTTTGTCTTTTCTCTATTTCTGACTTTGCCTTTTCTCTATTTCTCTGAGTTTGTCTTTTTTGTTTTTCTCTGAGTTTGTCTTTTCTCTATTTCTGACTTTGTCGTTTCTCTATTTCTGACTTTCTGTCTTTTTCTGACTTTGTCTTTTCTCTATTTCTGACTTTGTCTTTTCTCTATTTCTGACTTTCTGTCTTTTCTCTATTTCTCTGAGTTTGTCTTTTCTGTATTTCTCTGAGTTTGTCTTTTCTCTATTTCTGACTTTGTCTTTTCTCTTTTTCTGACTTTCTGTCTTTTTCTGACTTTGTCTTTTCTCTATTTCTGACTTTGTCTTTTCTGTATTTCTGAATTTCTGTCTTTTTCTGACTTTGTCTTTTCTCTATTTCTGACTTTCTGTCTTTTTCTGACTTTGTCTTTTCTCCATTTCGTTTGTCTTTTCTGTATTTCTCTAAATTTGTCTTTTCTCTATTTCTGACTTTGTCTTTTCTCTATTTCTGACTTTGTCTTTTCTCTATTTCTCTGAATTTGTCTTTTCAGTATTTGTCTTTTTCTGACTTTGTCTTTTCTCTTTTTCTGACTTTTTGTCTTTTCTCTGTATCTGACTTTGTCTTTTCTCTATTTCTGACTTTGTCTTTTCTCTATTTCTGAGTTTGTCTTTTTTGTTTTTCTCTGAGTTTGTCTTTTCTCTATTTCTGACTTTGTCTTTTCTCTTTTTCTGCCTTTCTGTCTTTTTCTGACTTTGCCTTTTCTCTATTTCTGACTTTGCCTTTTCTCTATTTCTCTGAGTTTGTCTTTTCTGTATTTCTCTGAGTTTGTCTTTTCTCTATTTCTGACTTTGTCTTTTCTGTTTTTCTGACTTTCTGTCTTTTTCTGACTTTGTCTTTTCTCTATTTCTGACTTTGTCTTTTCTCTATTTCTGACTTTGTCTTTTCTGTATTTCTGACTTTCTGTCTTTTTCTGACTTTGTCTTGTCTCTATTTCTGACCTAGTCTTTTCTCTATTTCTGACTTTGTCTTTTCTCTATTTCTCTGAGTTTGTCTTTTTTGTTTTTCTCTGAGTTTGTCTTTTCTCTATTTCTGACTTTGTCTTTTCTCTTTTTCTTACTTTCTGTCTTTTTCTGACTTTGTCTTTTCTCTATTTCTGACTTTGTCTTTTCTCTATTTCTGACTTTCTGTCTTTTTCTGACTTTGTCTTTTCTCTATTTCTGACTTTATTTTCTCTATTTCTGACTTTGTCTTCTCTCTATTTCTGACATTCTGTCCTTTTCTGACTTTGTCTTTTCTCTATTTCTGACTTTGTCTTTTCTCGATATCTGACTTTGTCTTTTCTCTATTTCTGACTTTGTCTTTTCTGTATTTCTCTGAGTTTGTCTTTTCTGCATTTCCGACTTTGTCATTTCTCTATTTCGTTTGTCTTTTCTGTATTTCTCTAAATTTGTCTTTTCTCTATTTCTGACTTTGTCTTTTCTCGGTTTCTCACTTTGTCTTTTCTCTATTTCTCTGAATTTGACTTTTCAGTATTTGTCTTTTTCTGACTTTGTCTTTTCTGTTTTTCTGACTTTCTTTCTTTTGTCTGTATCTGACTTTGTCTTTTCTCTATTTCTGACTTTGTCTTTTCTCTATTTCTCTGAGTTTGTCTTTTTTGTTTTTCTCTGAGTTTGTCTTTTCTGTATTTCTGACTTTGACTTTTCTCTTTTTCTGACTTTCTGTCTTTTTCTGACTTTGTCTTTTCTCTATTTCTGACTTTGTCTTTTCTCTTTTTCAGACTTTGTCTTTTCTCTTTTTCTGACTTTCTGTCTTTTCTCTATATCTGACTTTGTCTTTTCTCTATTTCTGACTATGTCTTTTCTCTATTTCTGACTTTGTCTTTTCTCTATTTCTCTGAGTTTGTATTTTCTGTATTTCTCTGAGTTTGTCTTTTCCCTATTTCTGACTTTGTCTTTTCTCTTTTTCTGACTTTCTGTCTTTTTCTGACTTTGTCTTTTCTCTATTTCTGACTTTCTGTCTTTTTCTGACTTTGTCTTTTCTCTATTTCGTTTGTCTTTTCTGTATTTCTCTGAATTTGTCTTTTCAGTATTTGTCTTTTTCTGACTTTGTCTTTTCTCGGTTTCTGACTTTCTGTCTTTTCTCTATTTCTCTGAGTTTGTCTTTTTTGTTTTTCTCTGAGTTTGTCTTTTCTCTATTTCTGACTTTGTCTTTTCTCTTTTTCTGACTTTCTGTCTTTTTCTGACTTTGTCTTTTCTCTATTTCTGACTTTGTCTTTTCTCTATTTCTGACTTTGTCTTTTCTGTATTTCTGACTTTGTCTTGTCTGTATTTCTGACTTTCTGTCTTTTTCTGACTTTGTCTTTTCTCTATTTCTGACTTTGTCTTTTCTCTATTTCTGACTTTCTGTCTTTTTCTGACTTTGTCTTTTCTCTATTTCTGACTTTGTCTTTTCTCTTTTTCAGACTTTGTCTTTTCTCTTTTTCTGACTTTCTGTCTTTTCTCTATATCTGACTTTGTCTTTTCTCTATTTCTGACTTTGTCTTTTCTCTATTTCTGACTTTGTCTTTTCTCTATTTCTCTGAGTTTGTCTTTTCTGTATTTCTCTGAGTTTGTCTTTTCACTATTTCTGACTTTCTGTCTTTTTCTGACTTTGTCTTTTCTCTATTTCTGACTTTGTCTTTTCTGTATTTCTGACTTTCTGTCTTTTTCTGACTTTGTCTTTTCTCTATTTCTGACTTTGTCTTTTCTGTATTTCTGACTTTGTCTTTTCTGTATTTCTGACTTTCTGTCTTTTTCTGACTTTGTCTTTTCTCTATTTCTGACTTTGTCTTTTCTCTATTTCTGACTTTCTGTCTTTTTCTGACTTTGTCTTTTCTCTATTTCTGACTTTGTCTTTTCTCTTTTTCAGACTTTGTCTTTTCTCTTTTTCTGACTTTCTGTCTTTTCTCTATATCTGACTTTGTCTTTTCTGTATTTCTCTGAGTTTGTCTTTTCTGTATTTCTCTGAGTTTGTCTTTTCTGTTTTTCTCTGAGTTTGTCTTTTCTGTATTTCTCTGAGTTTGTCTTTTCTCTATTTCTGACTTTGTATTTTCTCTTTTTCTGACTTTCTGTCTTTTTCTGACTTTGTCTTTTCTCTATTTCTGTCTTTCTGTCTTTTTCTGACTTTGTATTTTCTCTATTTCGATTGTCTTTTCTGTATTTCTCTAAATTTGTCTTTTCTCTGTTTCTGACTTTGTATTTTCTCTATTTCTGACTTTGTCTTTTCTCTATTTCCTGAATTTGTCTTTTAAGTATTTGTCTTTTTCTGACTTTGTCTTTTCTCGGTTTCTGACTTTCTGTCTTTTCTCTGTATCTGACTTTGTCTTTTCTCTATTTCTGACTTTGTCTTTTCTCTATTTCTCTGAGTTTGTCTTTTTTGTTTTTCTCTGAGTTTGTCTTTTCTCTATTTCTGACTTTGTCTTTTTTCTTTTTCTGACTTTCTGTCTTTTTCTGACTTTGTCTTTTCTCTATTTCTGACTTTGTCTTTTCTCTATTTCTGACTTTGTCTTTTCTCTTTTTCAGACTTTGTCTTTTCTCTTTTTCTGACTTTCTGTCTTTTCTCTATATCTGACTTTGTCTTTTCTCTATTTCTGACTTTGTCTTTTCTCTATTTCTGACTTTGTCTTTTCTCTATTTCTCTGAGTTTGTCTTTTCTGTATTTCTCTGAGTTTGTCTTTTCACTATTTCTGACTTTCTGTCTTTTTCTGACTTTGTCTTTTCTCTATTTCTGACTTTGTCTTTTCTGTATTTCTGACTTTCTGTCTTTTTCTGACTTTGTCTTTTCTCTATTTCTGACTTTGTCTTTTCTGTATTTCTGACTTTGTCTTTTCTGTATTTCTGACTTTCTGTCTTTTTCTGACTTTGTCTTTTCTCTATTTCTGACTTTGTCTTTTCTCTATTTCTGACTTTCTGTCTTTTTCTGACTTTGTCTTTTCTCTATTTCTGACTTTGTCTTTTCTCTTTTTCAGACTTTGTCTTTTCTCTTTTTCTGACTTTCTGTCTTTTCTCTATATCTGACTTTGTCTTTTCTGTATTTCTCTGAGTTTGTCTTTTCTGTATTTCTCTGAGTTTGTCTTTTCTGTTTTTCTCTGAGTTTGTCTTTTCTGTATTTCTCTGAGTTTGTCTTTTCTCTATTTCTGACTTTGTATTTTCTCTTTTTCTGACTTTCTGTCTTTTTCTGACTTTGTCTTTTCTCTATTTCTGTCTTTCTGTCTTTTTCTGACTTTGTATTTTCTCTATTTCGATTGTCTTTTCTGTATTTCTCTAAATTTGTCTTTTCTCTGTTTCTGACTTTGTATTTTCTCTATTTCTGACTTTGTCTTTTCTCTATTTCCTGAATTTGTCTTTTAAGTATTTGTCTTTTTCTGACTTTGTCTTTTCTCGGTTTCTGACTTTCTGTCTTTTCTCTGTATCTGACTTTGTCTTTTCTCTATTTCTGACTTTGTCTTTTCTCTATTTCTCTGAGTTTGTCTTTTTTGTTTTTCTCTGAGTTTGTCTTTTCTCTATTTCTGACTTTGTCTTTTTTCTTTTTCTGACTTTCTGTCTTTTTCTGACTTTGTCTTTTCTCTATTTCTGACTTTGTCTTTTCTCTATTTCTGACTTTCTGTCTTTCTCTGACTTTGTCTTTTCTCTATTTCTGACCTTGTCTTTTCTCTATTTCTGACTTTGTCTTTTCTCTATTTCTGACTTTCTGTCTTTTTCTGACTTTGTCTTTTCTCTATTTCTGACCTTGTCTTTTCTCTATTTCTGACTTTCTGTCTTTTTCTGACTTTGTCTTTTCTCTATTTCTGACTTTGTCTTTTCTCTATTTCTGATTTTGTCTTTTCTCTATTTCTGACTTTCTGTCTTTTTCTGACTTTGTCTTTTCTCTATTTCTGACCTTGTCTTTTCTCTATTTCTGACTTTCTTGTCTGTATTTCTGACTTTGTCTTTTCTCTATTTCTGACGTTCTTTCTTTTTCTGACTTTGTCTTTTCTCTATTTCTGACTTTGTCTTTTCTCTTTTTCTGACTTTGTCTATTCTCTTTTTCTGACTCTCTGTCTTTTCTCTATATCTGACTTTGTCTTTTCTCTATTTCTGACTTTGTCTTTTCTCTATTTCTGACTTTGTCTTTTCTCTATTTCTGACTTTGTCTTTTCTCTATTTCTCTGAGTTTGTCTTTTCTGTATTTCTCTGAGTTTGTCTTTTCACTATTTCTGACTTTGTCTTTTCTCTTTTTCTGTCTTTCTGTCTTTTTCTGACTTTGTCTTTTCTCTATTTCTGACTTTGTCTTTTCTGCATTTCTGACTTTGTCTTTTCTCTATTTCTGACTTTGTCTTTTCTGTATTTCTGACTTTCTGTCTTTTTCTGACTTTGTCTTTTCTCTATTTCTGACTTTGTCTTTTCTCTATTTCTGACTTTCTGTCTTTTTCTGACTTTGTCTTTTCTCTATTTCTGACTTTGTTTTTTCTCTTTTTCTGACTTTCTTTCTATTCTCTATATCTGACTTTGTCTTTTCTCTATTTCTGACTGTCTTTTCTCTATTTCTGACTTTGTCTTTTCTCTATTTCTCTGAGTTTGTCTTTTCTGTATTTCTCTGAGTTTGTCTTTTCTCTATTTCTGACTTTGTCTTTTCTGTATTTCTGACTTTCTGTCTTTTTCTGACTTTGTCTTTTCTCTATTTCTGACTTTGTCTTTTCTGTATTTCTGACTTTGTCTTTTCTGTATTTCTGACTTTCTGTCTTTTTCTGACTTTGTCTTTTCTCTATTTCTGACTTTGACTTTTCTCTATTTCTGACTTTCTGTCTTTTTCTGACTTTGTCTTTTCTCTATTTCTGACTTTGTCTTTTCTCTATTTCTGACTTTGTCTTTTCTCTATTTCTGACTTTCTGTCTTAATCTGATTTTGTCTTTTCTCTATTTCTGACCTTGTCTTTTCTCTATTTCTGACTTTCTTTTCTCTATTTCTGACTTTGTCTTTTCTCTATTACTGACTTTGTCTTTTCTCTATTTCTCTGAGTTTGTCTTTTTTGTTTTTCTCTGAGTTTGTCTTTTCTCTATTTCTGACTTTGTCTTTTCTCTTTTTCTGACTCTCTGTCTTTTTCTGACTTTGTCTTTTCTCTATTTCTGACTTTGTCTTTTCTCTATTTCTGACTTTCTGTCTTTTTCTGACTTTGTCTTTTCTCTATTTCTGACTTTGTCTTTTCTCTATTTCTGACTTTGTCTTTTCTCTATTTCTGACTTTCTGTCTTTATCTGATTTTGTCTTTTCTCTATTTCTGACCTTGTCTTTTCTCTATTTCTGACTTTCTTTTCTCTATTTCTGACTTTGTCTTTTCTCTATTTCTGACGTTTTTTCTTTTTCTGACTTTGTCTTTTCTCTATTTTTGACTTTGTCTTTTCTCTATTTCTGACTTTCTGTCTTTTTCTGACTTTGTCTTTTCTCTATTTCTGACTTTGTCTTTCCTCTATTTCTGACTTTGTCTTTTCTCTATTTCTGACTTTCTGTCTTTTTCTGACTTTGTCTTTTCTCTATTTCTGACTTTGTCTTTTCTCTTTTTCTGACTTTGTCTATTCTCTTTTTCTGACTCTCTGTCTTTTCTCTAAATCTGACTTTGTCTTTTCTCTATTTCTGACTTTGTCTTTTCTCTATTTCTGACTTTGTCATTTCTCTATTTCTCTGAGTTTGTCTTTTCTGTATTTCTCTGAGTTTGTCTTTTGACTATTTCTGACTTTGTCTTTTCTCTTTTTCTGACTTTCTGTCTTTTTCTGACTTTGTCTTTTCTCTATTTCTGACTTTGTCTTTTCTGTATTTCTGACTTTCTGTCTTTTTCTGACTTTGTCCTTTCTCTATTTCCGACTTTGTCTTTTCTGTATTTCTGACTTTGTCTTTTCTGTATTTCTGACTTTCTGTCTTTTTCTGACTTTGTCTTTTCTCTATTTCTGACTTTGTCTTTTCTCTATTTCTGACTTTCTGTCTTTTTCTGACTTTGTCTTTTCTCTATTTCTGACTTTGTCTTTTCTCTTTTTCTGACTTTGTCTTTTCTCTTTTTCTGACTTTCTGTCTTTTCTCTATATCTGACTTTGTCTTTTCTCTATTTCTGACTGTGTTTTCTCTATTTCTGACTTTGTCTTTTCTCTATTTCTCTGAGTTTGTCTTTTCTGTATTTCTCTGAGTTTGTCTTTTCTCTATTTCTGACTTTGTCTTTTCTGTATTTCTGACTTTCTGTCTTTTTCTGACTTTGTCTTTTCTCTATTTCTGACTTTGTCTTTTCTGTATTTCTGACTTTGTCTTTTCTGTATTTCTGACTTTCTGTCTTTTTCTGACATTGTCTTTTCTCTATTTCTGACTTTGTCTTTTCTCTATTTCTGACTATGTCTTTTCTCTATTTCTGACTTTGTCTTTTCTCTATTTCAGACTTTCTGTCTTTTTCTGACTTTGTCTTTTCTCTATTTCTGACTTTGTCTTTTCTCTTTTTCTGACTGTGTCTATTCTCTTTTTCTGACTCTCTGTCTTTTCTCCATATCTGACTTTGTATTTTCTCTATTTCTGACTTTGTCTTTTCTCTATTTCTGACTTTGTCTATTCTCTATTTCTGACTTTGTCTTTTCTCTATTTCTGACTTTGTCTTTTCTCTATTTCTCTGAGTTTGTCTTTTCTGTATTTCTCTGACTTTGTCTTTCCACTATTCCTGACTTTGTCTTTTCTCTTTTTCTGACAATCTGTCCTTTTCTGACTTTGTCTTTTCTCTATTTCTGACTTTGTCTTTTCTGTATTTCTGACTTTCTGTCTTTTTCTGACTTTGTCTTTTCTCTAATTCTGACTTTGTCTTTTCTGTATTTCTGACTTTGTCTTTTCTGCATTTCTGACTTTCTGTCTTTTTCTGACTTTGTCTTTTCTCTATTTCTGACTTTGTCTTTTCTCTATTTCTGACTTTGTCTTTTCTCTATTTCTGACTTTCTGTCTTTTTCTGACTTTGTCTTTTCTCTATTTCTGACTTTGTCTTTTCTCTATTTCTGACTTTGTCTTTTCTCTATTTCTGACTTTGTCTTTTCTCTATTTCTGACTTTGTGTCTTTTTCTGACTTTGTCTTTTCTCTATTTCTGACTTTGTCTTTTCTCTTTTTCTGACTTTGTCTATTCTCTTTTTCTGACTCTCTGTCTTTTCTCCATATCTGACTTTGTCTTTTCTCTATTTCTGACTTTGTCTTTTCTCTATTTCTGACTTTGTCTTTTCTCTATTTCTGACTTTGTCTTTTCTCTATTTCTCTGAGTTTGTCTTTTCTGTATTTCTCTGAGTTTGTCTTTTCACTATTTCTGACTTTGTCTTTTCTCTTTTTCTGACAATCTGTCTTTTTCTGACTTTGTCTTATCTCTATTTCTGACTTTGTCTTTTCTGTATTTCTGACTTTCTGTCTTTTTCTGACTTTGTCTTTTCTCTATTTCTGACTTTGTCTTTTCTGTATTTCTGACTTTGTCTTTTCTCTATTTCTCTGAGTTTGTCTTTTCTGTATTTCTCTGAGTTTGTCTTTTCACTATTTCTGACTTTGTCTTTTCTCTTTTTCTGACAGTCTGTCTTTGTCTGACTTTGTCTTTTCTCTATTTCTGACTTTGTCTTTTCTGTATTTCTGACTTTCTGTCTTTTTCTGACTTTGTCTTTTCTCTATTTCTGACTTTGTCTTTTCTGTATTTCTGACTTTCTGTCTTTTCTCTATTCCTGACTTTGTCTTTTCTGTTTTTCTGACTTTGTCTTTTCTCTATTTCTGACTTTGTCTTTTCTGTATTTCTGACTGTCTTCTCTGTATTTCTGACTTTCTGTCTTTTTCTGACTGTCTTTTCTCTATTTCTGACTTTGTCTTTTCTCTATTTCTGACTTTCTGTCTTTTTCTGACTTTGTCTTTTCTCTATTTCTGACTTTGTCTTTTCTCTTTTTCTGACATTCTGTCTTTTTCAGACTTTGTCTTTTCTCTATTTCGTTTGTCTTTTCTGTATTTCTCGAAGTTTGTCTTTTCTCTATTTCTGACTTTGTATTTTCTCTATTTCTCTGAAATTGTCTTTTCAGTATTTGTCTTTTTCTGACTTTGTCTTTTCTCGGTTTCTGACTTTCTGTCTTTTCTCTGTATCTGACTTTGTCTTTTCTCTATTTCTCTGAGTTTGTCTTTTTTGTTTTTCTCTGAGTTTGTCTTTTCTCTATTTCGGACTTTGTCTTTTCTCTTTTTCTGACTTTCTGTCTTTTTCTGAATTTTTCTTTTCTCTATTTCTGACTTTGTCTTTTCTCTATTTCTGACTTTCTGTCTTTTTCTGACTATATCTTTTCTCTATTTCTGACTTTGTCTTTTCTCTATTTCTGACTTTGTCTTTTCTCTATTTCTGACTTTCTGTCTTTTTCTGACTTTGTCTTTTCTGTATTTCTGACCTTGTCTTTCTCTATTTCTGACTTTCTTATCTCTATTTCTGACTTTTTCTTATCTCCATTTCTGACTTTGTCTTTTCTCTATTTCTGACGTTCTTTCCTTTTCTGACTTTGTCTTTTCTCGATTTTTGACTTTGTCTTTTCTCTACTTCTGACTTTGTCTTTTCTCTATATCTGACTTTGCCTTTTCTCTATTTCTGACTTTCTGTCTTTTTCTGACTTTGTCTTTTCTCTATTTCTGACTTTGTCTTTTCTCTTTTTCTGACTTTGTCTATTCTCTTTTTCTGACTCTCTGTCTTTTCTCTATATCTGACTTTGTCTTTTCTCTATTTCTGACTTTGTCTTTTCTCTATTTCTGACTTTGTCTTTTCTCTATTCCTGACTTTGTCTTTTCTGTTTTTCTGACTTTCTGTCTTTTTCTGACTTTGTCTTTTGTCTATTTCTGACTTTGTCTTTTCTGTATTTCTGATTTTTTGTCTTTTTCTGACTTTGTCTTTTCTGTATTTCTGACTTTGTCTTTTCTGTATTTCTGACTTTGTCTTTTCTGTATTTCTGACTTTCTGTCTTTTTCTGACTTTGTCTTTTCTCTATTTCTGACTTTGTCTTTTCTCTATTTCCGACTTTCTGTCTTTTTCTGACTTTGTCTTTTCTCTATTTCTGACTGTCTTTTCACTATTTCTGACTTTGTCTTTTCTCTTTTTCTGACTTTCTGTCTTTTTCTGACTTTGTCTTTTCTCCATTTCTGACTTTGTCTTATCTATATTTCTGACTTTCTGTCTATTTCTGACTTTGTCTTTTCTGTATTTCTGAATTTGTCTTTTCTGTATTTCTGACTTTCTCTCTTTTTCTGACTTTGTCTTTTCTCTATTTCTGACTTTGTCTTTTCTCTATTTCTGACTTTCTTTCTTTTTCTGAGTTTGTCTTTTCTCTATTTCTGACTTTGTCTTTTCTCTTTTTCTGACTTTCTGTCTTTTTCTGACTTTGTCTTTTCTTTATTTCTGACTTTGTCTTTTCTCTTTTTCTGACTTTGTCTTTTCTCTATTTCTGACTTTGTCTTTTCTCTATTTCTGACTTTGTCTTTTCTCTTTTTCTCTGAGTTTGTCATTTCTGTATTTCTCTGAGTTTGTCTTTTCACTATTTCTGACTTTGTCTTTTCTCTTTTTCTGACTTTCAGTCTTTTTCTGACTTTGTCTTTTCTCTATTTCTGACTTTGTCTTTTCTCTATTTCTGACTTTCTGTCTTTTTCTGACTTTGTCATTTCTCTTTTTCTGACTTTGTCTTTTCTCTTTTTCTGACTTTCTGTCTTTTCTCTATATCTGACTTTGTCTTTTCTCTATTTCTGACTGTCTTTTCTCTATTTCTGACTTTGTCTTTTCTCTATTTCTCTGAGTTTGTCTTTTCTGTATTTCTCTGAGTTTGTCTTTTCTCTATTTCTGACTTTGTCTTTTCTATATTTCTGACTTTCTGTCTTTTTCTGACTTTGTCTTTTCTCTATTTCTGACTTTGTCTTTTCTGTATTTCTGACTTTGTCTTTTCTGTATTTCTGACTTTCTGTCTTTTTCTGACTTTGTCTTTTCTCTATTTCTGACTTTGTCTTTTCTCTATTTCTGACTTTGTCTTTTCTCTATTTCTGACTTTCTGTCTTTTTCTGACTTTGTCCATTCTCTTTTTCTGACTCTCTGTCTTTTCTCCATATCTGACTTTGTCCTTTCTCTATTTCTGACTTTGTCTTATCTCTATTTCTGACCTTGTCTTTTCTCTATTTCTGACTTTGTCTTTTCTCTATTTCTCTGAGTTTGTCTTTTCTGTATTTCTCTGAGTTTGTCTTTTCACTATTTCTGACTTTGTCTTTTCTCTTTTCCTGACTTTCTGTCTTTTTCTGACTTTGTCTTTTCTCTATTTCTGACTTTGTCTTTTCTCTATTTCTGACTTTGTATTTTCTGTATTTCTGACTTTGTCTTTTCTGTATTTCTGACTTTCTCTCTTTTTCTGACTTTGTCTTTTCTCTATTTCTGACTTTGTCTTTTCACTATTTCTGACTTTGTCTTTTCTCTTTTTCTGACTTTCTCTCTTTTTCTGAGTTTGTCTTTTCTCTATTTCTGACTTTGTCTTTTCTCTTTTTCTGACTTTCTGTCTTTTTCTGAGTTTGTCTTTTCTCTATTTCTGACTTTGCCTTTTCTCTTTTTCTGACTTTCTGTCTTTTTCTGACTTTGTCTTTTCGCTATTTCTGACTTTGTCTTTTCTGTATTTCTGACTTTCTCTCTTTTTCTGACTTTGTCTTTTCTCTATTTCTGACTTTGTCTTTTCTCTATTTCTGACTTTGTCTTTTCTCTTTTACTGACTTTCTGTCTTTTCTCTATATCTGACTTTGTCTTTTCCCTATTTCTGACTGTCTTTTCTCTATTTCTGACTTTGTCTTTTCTCTATTTCTGACTTTGTCTTTTCTGTATTTTTGACTTTCTGTCTTTTTCTGACTTTGTCTTTTCTCTATTTCTGACTTTGTCTTTTCTGTATTTCTGACTTTGTCTTTTCTGTTTTTCTGACTTTCTGTCTTTTTCTGGCTTTGTCTTTTCTCTATTTCTGACTTTGTCTTTTCTCTATTTCTGACTTTGTCTTTTCTGTATTTCTGACTTTGTCTTTTCTGTTTTTCTGACTTTCTGTCTTTTTCTGGCTTTGTCTTTTCTCTATTTCTGACTTTGTCTTTTCTCTATTTCTGACTTTGTCTTTTCTGTATTTCTGACTTTGTCTTTTCTGTTTTTCTGACTTTCTGTCTTTTTCTGGCTTTGTCTTTTCTCTATTTCTGACTTTGTCTTTTCTCTATTTCTGACTTTCTGTCTTTTTCTGACTTTGTCTTTTCTCTGTTTCTGACTTTGTCTTTTCTCTATTTCTCTGAGTTTGTCTTTTCTGTACTTCTCTGAGTTTGTCTTTTCTCTTTTTCTGACTTTCTGTCTTTTCTCTATTTCTGACTTTGTCTTTTCTCTATTTCTGACTTTGTCTTTTCTCTATTTCTCTGAATTTGTCTTTTCAGTATTTGTCTTTTTCTGACTTTGTCTTTTCTCTTTTTCTGACTTTCTGTCTTTTCTCGACATCTGACTTTGTCTATTCTCTATTGCTGACTTTGTCTTTTCTCTATTTCAGACTTTGTCTTTTCTCTATTTCTGACTTTGTCTTTTCTCTATTTCTGACTTTGTCTTTTCTGTATTTCTGACTTTGTCTTTTCTCTATTTCTCTGAATTTGTCTTTTCAGTATTTGTCTTTTTCTGACTTTGTCTTTTCTCTTTTTCTGACTTTCTGTCTTTTCTCGATATCTGACTTTGTCTTTTCTCTATTGCTGACTTGGTCTTTTCTCTATTTCAGACTTTGTCTTTTCTCTACTTCTGACTTTGTCTTTTCTCTATTTCCCTGAGTTTGTCTTTTCTGTATTTCTCTGAGTTTGTCTTTTCTCTTTTTCTGACTTTCTGTCTTTTCTCTTTTTCTGACTTTCTGTCTTTTCCCTATTTCTGACTTTGTCTTTTCTCTTTTTCTGACATTCTGCCTTTTTCTGACTTTGTCTTTTCTCTATTTCTGACTTTGTCTTTTCTCTATTTCTGACTTTGTCTTTTCTCTTTTTCTGACTTTCTGTCTTTTTCTGACTTTGTCTTTTCTCTATTTCTGACTTTGTCTTTTCTCTATTTCTCTGAGTTTGTCTTTTCTCTATTTCTCTGAGTTTGTCTTTTCTCTATTTCTGACTTTGTCTTTTCTCTTTTTCTGACTTTCTGTTTTTATCTGACTTTGTCTTTTCTCTATTTCTCTGAGTTTGTCTTTTCTGTATTTCTCTGAGTTTGTCTTTTCTCTATTTCTGACTTTGTCTTTTCTCTTTTTCTGACTTTGTGCCTTTTTCTGACTTTGTCTTTTCTCTATTTCTGACTTTGTCTTTTCTCTATTTCTGACTTTGTCTTTTCATTATCCACCCCCCGCAATTTCCCCTCCCGCAATTATTTCCCCCCCCCGCAATTATTTGCCCCCCCCAATTGCCCCCCCCCAAATTATCCCCCCACCAAATTATCCGCCCCCCCCAAATTATCCACCCCCCACAAATTATCTCCCCCCCGCAATTTATCTCCCCCCTGCAATTTAATCCCCCCGCAATTTATTCCCCCCCCGCAATTTATCCCCACAGCAAATTTAGTCCCCCTCCCCTGCAATTTTCCCCCCCTCCATTTCACGCCACCCTGCTGCAAAATTTCCTCCAACCGCAATTTATATCCACGATGCAAATTTTATCCCCTGCAATATTTCCCCCCCCCGGATAACATTCCCCCCTTGTACAGACCCCCACCCAATCTAAATAATCCTCATCTACAGACCCCTATCTGATATCTCCTGTTAACTGACCCCCATCTAATACCCTCACGATCAACAGACCCAGGAACAGACCCCCATCTAATTATCCCCTTCCCCCTGTTACAAGACAATCCATCTAGATACCCCCGCCCAGGGAAACAGACCCCCATCTAAATACATCCCAGGGGACAGACCCCCATCTAGATACCCCACTCGGGGACAGGCCCTCATTTAACTACCCCCCCCCGGAGACAGACACCCATCTAAATACATCCCCGGGGACAGACCCCTATTTAGATAGCCCACCCGGGTACAGACCCCCATCTAATTATACCCTTGTAATACCCCTGTTACAAATAACTGACGGGAACCGACCCCCATCTAAATACTAACCCCGGGGACAGAGCCCCATCTAAATAGATCCCGGGGGACAGACCCCGATCTTAATAGATCCCCGGGGACAGACCCCCATCTAAATACTAACCCCGGGGACAGACCCCCAACTACATACCCCCCCCCCCCCGGGACAGACCCCCATCTAAATACTAATCCCGGGAACAGACCCCCATCTAAACACTAATCGCGGGAACAGACCACCAACTAAATAAACCCCCCAGGACAGACCCCCATCTAAATACTAATCCCTGGAACAGACCCCCATCTCAATACATCGTCGGGGACAGACCCCCATCTAATTACTAATCCCGGGAACAGACCCCCATCTAAATACATCCCCGGGGACAGACCCCCATCTAATTATACCCTAATAATACCCCTATTACAAATACCTGACTGGAACAGACCCCCATGTAAATACCCCCACCGGGGACAGACCCCCATCGAAATACACCTCCGGGGACAGACCGCCATCTAAATAACTACCCCGGGGACAGACCCCCATCTAAATACCCCTCCGGGGACAGACCCCCATCTAAATACCATCTGAATATGCAGAGACAGAAAGAGGTGGAGGGGCAGAGATACAAAGTAAGATGTGTTCACAGAATAGAGAGGGGTGTCCCAGGACAGGTCGGAGGGAAATGCAGAGATAATCGTGCAGGAAAGGAGGAGCAGAGATGGAAAGATTCAGGGATTTGGAAGTCAGTGAGAGAAGAAATGGACTGAGAGAGACAGATAAAGATACAGAGAGTCGCAGAAAGAGAGTGACAATGGAAACTTGCGAGACTCCAGAGAGAGGCAAAGATAGAAAGGATGTTGAGAGATACAGAGATAGGGATTTAAAGATGTGAAGAAACAGAGTTAGGAACAAAGAGGAAGGTGCAGGGAACAAGTTGCAGCAAGAGATGGAGAGAGGGAAATCTATGGGATTACATTGACTGTTCTGGAGCAGCGATTCCCAAACTATTCCCTTTGGAGCACCATCCAGCCCCCTCCCTTGTGGTTAAAAAAAATCCACAGACACCCGAAAACACAAAATCAAAATACTGCGGATGCTGGAAATCTGAAATAAAAAACGTGCTGGAAATACTGAGCATTTCCAGCACTTTGTTTTTCTATCAGTCCCGAAATCACACAGTCTTCTTTTCTGGATCTAGAAATTAATTTGACAATGACAAATATATTTTTATTTTTACTTTCCCTCTCCGGTTAAAGCTCTTGTCGGAGAATTCCACGTGGCCAAAAGATTCTCCCTCTGCATCATCACAGCTGCAGCTTCCGAAAAGATTCTCCTTGGGAATAAGAGAAATAAAATTGATTCAAACAAAGCAAAGCATTTTTGCACAGAAATAAAACACAGCGAGAGCCCAGGACACTCTCTCAAACTCACTGACATAAAACAATCTCTCAGTGATTTACAAACACATCCCCTGACACAAAGCCAGAGACTGGGAAGTGTAGATGTGTTTACCCTGTCATTTCCTGCTGTCTCTCTCTCTCTCCCTCTCTCTCTCTATTTCTCTGTGTGTCTCTCTACATCTGTTTCTGCCTCATTGTAAAAGCGCACAAACACTGGTGACCCCATCCCCTCTCCTGCAGAAGAATAGAGAGAGAAATCCACATTCCCATCCCTGAAAAACTGAATTCAAATGGTCCCCCGGTGTTTCATTTCACTGTCAAATTCAGCCCACAGCCAAAAACACTAGCATTATTCGGGAATGAGAACAAGCCTTTACAAACCTTCACATTTCACCCATTTCATTGCTGATTCACAGAAGTATTTGACACTCAATGAATTAATTTTTAAAGTGGTCGTCACTGTTGCAACGTTGGAAATGCTGTCGGCCATTGATGCACAGCAAGATCCCACAAGCAGCAGTGTGCTTACAGCCGGCTACCCCGCTCTCCCCCTCTGATTCCCTCACTCTCCTGCATCTCTCTCCCTCCTGTTACTCTCATTCAGAGAGACAGATGGAGAGAGAGAGATAAATTCACGTCACTGCCCAAAACACCAGCATTATTTGGGAATTATACCGGCTTCAAGCTCCGGACTTAAATTCCAGGCCTTCAGGAGAGCTTTACACACAATGAATTCACTTCTAAAATGCAGTCACTGTCACAATGCAGGGAATTCTGCAGGCAAGCCGGGCACAGCAAGATCCCAGCAATGGTGACACTTCAAAATTCAGTTTACCAAGATTTTGAGTGTGGATTTCTCTCTCTCTCTGTCTTTCTCCATCTTTCTCTGCCTTCCCTCCCTCATCCACACTCCGCCTGTCTCTCTCTCTATCTCTCTTTACCTGTCACCTCCAGCTGTTTCTCTCTCTCCCTCTTTTTCTCTCCATATGTTTCTGCCTCAGTGTTGTAATGTAAGAATTGATGCAGGGAATTTATGCACAGCAGGATCCCACAATGTGATCATAGCCAGATATCCTATCACAGTCCTCAGAAAATGCTAAACTCCATCTTTAAATGTATAACAAGCCTTTATTCAGCTTCATGTTCCCCTCAGGAGCAGTTGACACTCAATGAATTAATTTTTAAAGTGGTCCTCAATGTTTCAATGCAGGAAACCTGCAGACAATTTGTGCACAGCAAGATCCCAAAGGCAACAATATGCTAATATGCAGATAATCGGTTTTCAGTGACGTAAGTTTCGAGAACCCAGAGGGAGGGACATTCCTGCAGTTTGAAAATCTCAAACACCCCACTCCCTGTCTTTCTCCTGCTCCCTCCCCGAACTCCTCCACATCTGTTTATTTCTCTCTCGATCTGGGATTTAATCCAGATTGAAACGTCTGCTGAAATGTTTCTGTCACCGTTTAAAATAACCACACATCACATTCGAGTCATAGAGAGATACAGCAGTAAAACAGTACCTTCGGCTCAACGCTGACCATCAGCCATCCATTTATGCTAATCCTACACTCATGTCATTTTTCCCCCTCTCACATCCCCACCTTCCCTTAATTCTCCGACCACCTACCTACACGAGGGGCAATTTTTATAATGGCCAATTTACCTATCAACCCGCAAGTCTTTGGCATGTGGCAGGAAACCAGAGCACCCGGAGCAAACCCACACGGAGAACTTGCAATCTCCGCACAGGCAGTACCCAGAACCCAACCTGGGTTGCTGGAGCTGTGAGGCTGCGGTACTAACCACTTTGCCGCTGCAGGAAAGTCCCTCCCTCTGCGATCCCGAAACTTACATCACTGAAAACACATTATCTGCATATTATCATATTGCTGCCTGTGGGATCTTGCTGTGCACACATTGTGGCACCTATTGATTAATGGTTAAAATAGAGAAAGTGCAGGGGAGAGAAAAGCAGAGGAAGGTGGAGAGAAAACACAGAGAAATCCACAATCTGACCCTCAAGAAGCTGAATTTTGAAGTGTCCTCATTACTGTGCAGGAAATGCTGCTGGGCACCAGATGCACAGCAAGATCCCACCAGCAGCAATGTGATAATAGCTAGATTTCAGTCCCCAGAAAGGGCAAAACTCCCTCTTTAAACTGGGAACAAGCTGCTAATTTTGTCTCACCATTTCAAATAACGACAAATCACATTGCTGTGTGTGGCATGTTTTTTATTTATTAAAGGTTTAATTGGAGAAGGAGAGTGTGAAACCGAGACAGAGAAGTGAAAGCATGGGGGGAGATAGAGACACAGGGAAAGAATCTGGAGACAGAGAGAAAGCTCAGACCTGCAGTAAAATGAATTAAAATGGGCACTGTGCATCTTATTTCACTGTTAGCTTGCGAGCATTGACCAAAACACCAGCAAACCTCACAGACAGGGCTGGAAGGAGCAAGGGGCAAATGGGACTCCCTCCTGGGGATGCTCCTTTAACCCCAGGCTTTCAATCTGTATAAAACACCAGGAGCCCCAATCCAACATGAAATGGTTAACCCAGGGCCGCAGAGAGGAAATTAAACCTCAGGCTAATAAACAGACACAACTCACGTGGGCCCTTTGGGTGCAGCCTGTGGACAAGGCCTCAGTCCATCCCCTCTGGAGGAAGCTCCTGTCCAAGGATTCCTTTTCCCAAACTTTCCCTCTTTTCATCTTCACCATGCAGTTTTCAGAAAGAAATTTCCTAAGGCAAGAGGGAGGGAGAGAAAATTGATGAAAAGGCATTGTTAAACAAAATAGCACAGCAAGAGCACAGGAATTGCCCTCGGTTACACAGACACTCTCTCAGGAACACCCAAATACAAACAAATCACAGTTAATAAACCAGAGGATAAAAGGATTGTGACAGCAACCTCCACCTCTGTGTGTGTGTGTGTGTGTATGTCTGTCTGTCTCTGTATCTCTCTCTCCCCTGTCTCTGTATCTCTCTCTGTTCCTGTCACATTCGTCCCCTGTCTCTCTTTCTCTTTGTCCATATCTGTTTTTGTCCCTCTATCTCAAATGTAATGTTGACTGAAAATAGCTGTGAAATATTTGTGTCTCACCATTGAAAACAACAACAAATCACACAGCTGTGTGTGTTTTTAACTATTAAAGGTTTAAAGAGAGAGACAGAGAGAGAAATCGAAACTCAGAACTTCAGTCAAATGAACTGAAATGAATTGGGAACATTTGACACTCAGTGAATTGTTTGTTAAAGTGTTCGTCACGATTGCAATGTTGGAAACACTGCGTGCCATTTGTGCACAGCAAGATCTCACAATTTCATTTCACCCTCAAATTCACGGCACTGCCCAAAACACCATCATTACTCGGGAATTATACCGGCATCAAGCTCAGGACTTTAATCCCAAGCCTTCAGATAATGCAAATATGCAGATAATCTGTTTTTAGTGCACAGCAAGATCCCAGCAATGGTGACACTTCAATATTCAGTGCACCAAGCTTTTGAGTGTGGATTTCTCTCTCTCTCTCTCTCTCTGTCTTTCTCGATCTTTCTCTGCATTCGCTCCATCACACACACTCTGCCTGTTTCTCCCTCTCTCTCTCTCTGTTTAACCTGCCACCTCCAGCTGTGACTCACTATCCCTCTTTTTCTCTCCATCTGTTTCTGCCTCAGTGTTGGATGTAAGAATTGATGCAGATAATGTATGCACAGCAGGATCCCACAATGTGATCATAGCCAGATATCCCATCACAGTCCTCAGAAAATGCTGAACTCCATCTTTAAACTTAGAACAAGTCTTTATCCAGCTTCACGTTCAGCTCTTGTAATTATTATAAAATTCTTGTAAAAACACAGAGAAATCCACATTTAGACCCTCAGGAAGCTGAATTTTAAACTGTTGTCATGGACAAAATGCTGGAGGGCACTAGATGCACAGCAAGATCCAACAAGCAGCAATGTGATAATAGACAGATTTCAGTCCCCAGAAAGAGCGAATCCCTCTTTAAACTGGGAACAAGCTGCTGATTCTGTCTCGCCATTTCAAATAATGACAAATCACATTGCTGTGTGTGTGGCATGTTTTTTATTCATTAAAGGTTTAAATGGAGAAGGTGAGTGTGAAACAGAGACAGAGAAGAGAAAGCATGGGAGGAGACATAGGGAAAGAATGTGGAGACAGAGAGAAAGCTAACCTCAGAACTACAGTAAAATGAATTAAAATGGGCACTGTGCATCTTATTTCATTGTTAGTAGCCGAGCATTGCCCAAAACACCAGCAAAGCTCACAGACAGGGCTGGAAGGAGCAAGGGGCAAATGGGACTCCCTCCTGGGGCTGCTCCTTTAACCCCAGGCTTTCAATCTGTATAAAACACTAGGAGCCCCAATCCAACATGAAATGGTTAACCCAGGACCCCAGAGAGGAAATTAAACCTCATGCTAATCAACAGACACAACTCACGTGGGCCCTTTGGGTGCAGCCTGTGGACAAGGCCTCAGTCCATCCCCTCTGGAGGAAGCTCCTGTCCAAGGATTCCTCGTCCCAAACTTTCCCTCTTTTCACCTTCACGGTGCAGTTTTCAGAATGAAAATTCCTCAGGGGACAGAAGGAGAAAAAAATTGGATTAAAATACAAAGCGAGGATATTTTTAATCAAAATTGCACATCAAGAGTCCAGTATTTCCTCTCTCAGTTACACAGACAATCAGCAATATTCAAATACAATCAAATCACAGTTATAAACCAGATTGAGACAGAGACAGCGCACACACAGATACACAGACACACACACTGAATCAGACTGGGGAATGTGTCCACTCTCTCTGGAGAGAGAGTGAAAGGTGGGTTTGTGATTGGAACTGAGATCTTCAAACCCAGTTTATATCCTGAGCGAGCTGTTTGCAAACTCCACCCCTTGAGCCTCTGACATGTTGGGCTGTCTCTCAATCTCCTGCCTCGGGGGCGGGGGAGGGGGCCTGTCCATTGATATGTTAATCCCAGGACAGGATCTTCCTGACTCTTCCAGTCCATTGATATGTTAATCCCAGCACAGCAATGCTTTCAGCCATCTCTTAGTTCATTTTAAACCTTTAATTCTTTCCCTGCAGTTTCAAAATATCAAACACTGATCCAACCCTACCCCCTCAAACCCTCACACTAAACCCACAAAAAAGACAGAGACGCAAGGGAAGAGCCAACTGTGTAACAGCCCCAACAATCACATTTCTCTGCAGCACCTGTGGAAGAGCTTGTCACTCTAGAATTGGCCTTTATACCCACTCCAGGCGCTGCTCCACAAACCACTGACCACCTCCAGGCACTTACCCATTGTCTCTCGTGATGAGGAGGCCAAAGAAGAAACCCACAATACAGGACTGGGCAGATAATGGGGATTGTTACTGAGGTTGTGTTTGGGGATTTTTACTGACATCAGTGTGGATTTTAAAGTGTGTCTCCCCTTCCCTCACATCTAAGGTCTCTCAGTGTTGTTGTTGTGAGTTGACAGCTTTTCCAGTGTCCAGTCCCTTTCAACTTTTAATAAAATCTGTGGAACACAAATAAATGTAAAGTTTTTCATACAAGCTGTTTTGTCCTCCCTCTTTCACTGTCTTTCTCTGTCACTGCCCTGTCTCTCTCTCTGTCTCTGTCAGGACCGGGCAGACACTGGGGATTGTTACTGAGGTTCTGTTGGTCATTTTTACTGACATCAGTGTGGATTGTAAAATCTGTGTGTGTGTGTGTGTGTGTTTCTGTGTGTGTCTCTGTGTGTGTCTCTGTCTGTCCCTTTATGTATGTGTCTGTGTGTGTCGGCATGTGTGTGTGTGTGAGATAGAGAATATCAGGGTCACCTCGCTACATCTCTATCTCTCCTTCTCTCTCTTTTTCTCCTTCTCTCTCCCTCACTCAATCCACCTCTCTCATAGAAACATAGAAAATAGGAGCAGGAGCAGGCCATTCGGCCCTTTGGGCCTGCTCCGTCATTCAATAATGATCATGACCGATGGTCTAATTCAGTACCCTGTTCCCACTTTCTCCCCATACCCCTTGATCCCTTTGACATTTAGAAATATATCTCTCTCCTCCATGAATATATTTAATGACGTGGCCTCCACTGCCTTCTGCGGTAGAGAATTCCACAGGTTCACCACCCTCTACCCCATCCATCTCTCCCCCTCTATCTCCGTCTCCACCCTCTATCTCCCAATCCCCCTCTATCTCCCTCTCCCCCTCTATCTCCCTCTCCCCCTCTATCTCCCTCTCCTCCTCTATCTCCGTCTCCACCCTCTATCTCCCTCTCCCCGCTCTATCTCCCGCTCCCCCTCTATCTCCCAATCCACCTCTATCTCCCTCTCCCACTCTTTCTCCCTCACCCCCTCTATCTCCCTCTCCACACTCTATCTCCCTCTCCCGCCTCTATCTCCCTCTCCCCCTCTATCTCCCTCTCCCCCTCTATCTCCCTCTCCCACTCTATTTCACACATCCCCTCGATCTCATTCTTCCCCTCTATCTCACTCTCTCCCTCTATCTGTCTCCCCCTCTATCTGTCTCTCCCCCCTCTATCTCCCTCTTCCCCTCTCTCTCCCTCTCCCCCTCTATCTCCCTCTCCCCCTCTATCTCACTCTCCCCCTCTATCTGTTTCTCGGACTCTATCAGTCTCTCACCCTCTATCTCCCTCTCCCCCTCTATCTCCCTCTATCCCTCTCCCGCTCTCTCTCCCTCTCCCGCTCTCTCTCCCTCTCCCCTCTATCTCCCTCTCCCCACTCTATCTCCCACTCCCCACTCTATCCCTTCTCTATCTCCCTCTCCTTCCTCGATCTCACTCTCCCCATCGATCTGTCTCTCACCCTTAATCTCACATTCTCCCTCTCCAGCTCTCTCTCCCTCTCCCGCTCTCTCTCCCTCTCCCCCCTATATCTCCCTCTCCCGCCTCTCCCTCTCTCCCCTTTATCCCCCTCTGCCCATCTATTTCCCTCTGCCCCTCATCTCCCTCTCCCCTCTATCTCACTCTCCCCCTCTATCTGTCTGTCTCCCCCTCTATCTGTCTGTCTCCCCCTCTATCTGTCTGTCTGTCTCTCTATCTGTCTGTCTCTCCCTCTATCTGTCTCTCTCCCTCTATCTGTCTCTCCCCCTCTATCTCCCTCTCCCCCTCCTCCTGACACTCCCTCTCTCTCCTTCTATCTCTGTCTCTGCCACTCTCTATGTCTCTCGCTCTGTCCCTCCTTCTGTCTTTCCCTCTCTGTCTCTATGTCTTTCTCCTTCTATCTCTCTCTCTTAATCTCTCTCTCTCTGCCCCTCCATCTGCCTTTTCCTCTCTGTTTCTCCCTCTCTCTCCTTCTCTCTCTGCCTCTGCTTCTCTCTCTGTCTCTGCCTCTCTCTCCTCTCTCTGTCTCTCCATCTGTCTTTCCCTTTCTGTCTCTCCCTCTCTCTCCTTCTCTCTCTGTCTCTGCCTCTCTCTCTGTCTCTCCCTCTCTCTCCTTCTATCTGTGTGTCTCTCTCTCTCTGTCTCTCCATCTGTCTTTCCCTTTCTGTCTCTCCCTCTCTCTCCTTCTCTCTCTCTCTCTGCCTCTCTCTCTTTGTCTCTCCCTCTCTCTCCTTCTCTCTCTGTCTCTCCATCTGTCTTTCCCTTTCTGTCTCTGCCTCTCTCTCCTTCTCTATCTGTCTCTGCCTCTCGCTCTGTCTCTCCCTTTCTCTCTGTCTCTGCCTCTCTCTCTGTCTCTCTCTCTGTCCCTCCATCTGTCTAACCCTCTTGGTCACTCCCTCTCTCTCCTTCTATCTCTGTCTCGATCTCTGTTCCTCCAACTGCCAATCCCTCTCTGCCAATCCCTCTCTCCTTCTCTCTGTCTCTCCCTCTCTCTCCTTCTCTCTCTCTGTCCCTCCAACTTTATCGCACCCTCCCCCCCAACCACCTGTCACTCCATCTCTCTCCTTCTCTCTGTTTCTTTCTCTCTATCCCTCCATCCTTCCTTCCCTCCCTGTCACTCCATCTCTCTCCTTCTCTCTCTGTCTCTCACTTTGTCCCTTCATCTGGCTTTCCCTTCCTGACACTCCCTCTCTCTCACTCTCTCTCTGCCATTCTCTCTGTCCCTCCATCTGTCTTTCCCTCTCTGTCACTCCCTCTCTCTCCTACTATCTCTGTCTCCGCCTCTCTCTCTGTCTCTCTCTCTGTCCCTTCATCTGTCTTTCCCTTCCTGACACTCCCTCTCTCTCCTTCTCTCTCTGTCCCTGCCACTCTCTCTGTCTCTCTCTCTGTCCCTCCATCTGTCTTTCCCTCTCTGTCTCTCCGCCTCTCTCCTTCTATCTCTGTATCTGCCTCTCTGTCTGTCTCCTTCCGTATCTCCATCTGTCTTTACCTCTCTGTCTCTGCCTCTGTCCCTCCATCTGTCTTTCACTCTCTGTCACCCTCTCTCTCCTTCTCTCTCTCTCTGTCCTTCCATCTGCCTTTCCCTCCGTCAATCCCTCTCTCCTTACATCTCTGCCTCTCTCTCTCTATCTCTCCATCTGTCTTTACCTCTCTGTCTCTCCCACTCTCTCCTTCTCCCTCTGTCTCTGCCTCTCTCTCTGTCTCTCTCTCTGTCCCTCCATCTGTCTTTCACACTCTGTCACTCCCTCTCTCTCCTTCATCTCTGTCTCTGTCTCTCTGTCTGTCCCTCCATCTGTCTTTCCCTCTCTGTCTCTCCACACCCTCCTTCTATCTCTGCCTCTCTCGCTCTCTGTCTTTCCAGCTGTCTTTCCCTCCCTGTCACTCCCTCTCACTCCTTCCATCGCTGCCTCTTTCACTCTCTGTCTCTCCAACTGCCTTTCCCTCTCTGTAGCTCCCACTCTCTCCTTCTCTCTCTGTCTCTGCCCCATCCCTCCATCTGTCCTTCCCTCCCTGTCACTCCATCTCTCTCCTTCTCTCTGTCTCTTCACTCTGTCCTTCCAAGTGTCTTCCTCTCTCTGACACACCCTCTCTCTCCTCTCTCTCTGTCTCTGAAACTCTCTCTGTCTCTCTCTCTGTCCCTCCATCGGTCTTTCCCTCTCTGTCACTCGCTCTCGCCTTCTCTCTGTCTCTCCCTCTCTCCTTCTCTCTCGCTCTGTCCCTCCATCTGTCTTCCTCCCCGTCACTCCCTCTCTCTCTGTCTCTCCCAGTCTATCCCTCCATCTGACCTTCCCTCCCTGTCACTCCATCTCTCTCCGTCTGTCTCTGTCTCTCACTTTGTCTCTCCATCTGTCTTTCCCTCTCTGTCTCTCCCTCTCACTACTTCTATCTCTGTCTCTCACTGTGTCACTCCATCTGTCTTTCCCTCTCTGTAAATCCCTCTCTCTCCTTGCATCTCTGCCTCTCTCTCTCTCTCTCTCTCCATCTGTCTTTCCGTCCCTGACACTCCCTTTCTCTCTTTCTATCTCTGTCTCTGCCACTCTCTCTGTCTCTCTCTCTGTCCCTCCATCTGTCTTTCCCTCTCTGGCTCTCCGTCTCTCTGCTTCTATCTCTGTCTCTGCCTCTCTCTCTCTGTCTCTCTGCCTGTCTCTCTCTGTCTCTCCATCTGTCTTACCCTCCCTGTCACTCTATCTCTCTCCTTCTCTCTCTGTCTCTCACTCTGTCCCTCCATCTATCTTTCCCTTCCTGAAACTCCCTCTCTCTTCTTCTATCTCTCTCTGTCCCTCCATCTGTCTTTCCCTCCCTGTTACTCCCTCTCTCTTCTTCTATCTCTGTCTCTCTCTCTGCTATCACTGACACTAGGAGAGAGACAGAGGGAGAGAGGGTTAGATATGACGGCATAGAGAGGGCTGTAGAGAGGGACAAACGTGGAGAGAGAGAGATTGTTGAGGTGGATGAAGAGGATAATGTAAGATATATTAACTTGATTTAATCCTTCACTGCTGTGTACACAAATGTATTTGAGATAGGTATGGAGAGAAAAAAAAACATCGGGAGATGGAGGAATGCAGATGAAGTTGGGGCCCAGGCGGACACTTTTGATGATCCAGAAGGAATAGCCTCCATTTTAAACATTCAGCAAGCTATTCCACTGTGGTAGCCATCACACCCTCATGATATTGTTTGTGGAAATTTGATGCTGGCTTATTGGTTAATTTTTAAACCTGTGATTGATAGATTCTTGTTAACCAAATGTATTAAGAGATAAGGGGAAAAGGTAGGATATATGGTGTAAGTTTGATCACAGATCAGCCATGATCTCATTGAAAGCCGGAACAGAGTTGTGGGGTTAAATTGCATCCTGCTCTTCCAATATCCCCTGTTAAATATCCTTCTTTCTCTGTCAGTCACCCTGTCAGTCTATGTCTCTCTGTTTCTCTCATTCTCTCTCTCTCTCTCTGTCTGTTTCGGACAGTGTAGAGTGAGATTCACTCTGTATCCACCCCATGATGTTCCTGTCCTGGGATTGTTGGATGGGACAGTGTAGAAGGAGCATTACTCTGTATCTAATCCATGCTTTACCTGTCTGGGGAATGTTGATGGGAGAGCGGAAACAGAGAGGTCTGGGACCAGGGTCCTCATGGGGAGGTTTTAATGGTGCCTCCTAATTGGCCAGTTAGCAATATTGGTGCTCCAGGGATGAAAGGGACATTGGCTGAGTGGATACGACAATGGCTGAGAGAGTGGACAATGGTTGTTTCAGACTGGAGGGAGGTATACAGTGGAGGTTTATATTTGGACCACTGCTCTTTCTGATATATACTAATGACTTGGACTTGTGTTTAGAGGGCATAACTTCAATGTTTGCCAATTTTTGTGACACCTGCAATGTAATAAACCGGGAAGGGACTAGTAGCAGACTTCAGGAGGATAGAGGCAGTCTGGTGAAATTGAACACACAAGAACAAATGAATTAGGAGCAGGAGTAGGCCATTCAGCCCCTCGAGCCTGCTCTGCCATTCAATGGCTGATCTGATTGTGAACTCAACTCCACTTCCCTGTCTGTGTCCCATCACCCTTGACTCCCCAATTGATCAAAAATCTATCTAACTCAGCCTTGAATTTATTCAATGATCCAGCCTCCATTGCTCTCTGGGGAAGAGAATTCCACAGACCGACCCCCCTCTGAGAGAAACACATTTCTCTTCAGCTCAGTTTTAAATGGAACGTCCCTAATTTTTAAACTGTGTCCCCTAGTTCTAGTCTCCCCAACAAGGGGAAACATCCTCTCAGCATCCACCCTGTCCAGTCCCCTCGGGACCTGAGATGTTTCATTCAGATGACCTCTCATTCTTCTAAACTCCAGTGGGTATAGACCAACCTGTTCAACCTTTCCTCATAAGATAACCCCTTCATCCCAGGAATCAGCCCAGAGAACCTTCTCTGAACTACTTCGAATGCAATTATATAATTTCTTCAGTAAGGAGACCAAAAGTGTCCACAATCCTGCAGACGTCGTCTAACTTATGCCCTGTACAGCTGTAACAACACTTCCCTACTTTGATATTCTATTCACCTTGCAATAAGCAACAACATTCCATTTGCCTTCCGAATCACTCGCTGTAGCTACACGGTAACATTTTGTGATTCATGTACCAGGACACCCAGATCCCTCTGTACCGTACAGTTCTGCAGTCTCTCTCCATTTCAATAATATACTGATTTTTATTCTTCCTGCTAAAGTGGACAAGCTCACATTTTCCCACATTGTACTCCATCTGCCAATTTTTTGCTCACTCACTTAACCTATGGAAATCTCTTTGTGGACACTTTATGGCCTCTTGACAGCTTACTATCCAACCTATCATTGGACAGACACAGGGCAGGTTAACTTCAATGCTGAGAAATGTGAAGTGATGCATTTTGGAAGGAAGACTGAGTGATATAAACTAAATGGTACAATGTTAGAATGGGTGACAGGACAGTGAGATCTGGGATTTCATCAATGTTACCTGTTCTCCCCAAAAGCTCAATTTGGGGCTTGGAATCTAAGTTGAATTTAGCTTCATCCTGAAAAATGTGAGCAAACTTGTTGGGAAATGTGTCAAAAGCTGTTTCCATTCAGACATTCATGCATGGTGGAAGTGCGAGCTATCTTTGCAGAGACAGGAAATAGAGTTGTTTGAATGGACCTGCAGGTTTTGGTTGATGCAATAAGGTGAGAATTTGAATTGTGTCCCTCCCAGATACACAGAATTGAAGGTATTTACAGAACACCACATGAAGTAGTTTACCAATGTCTGACAAACTTCAAAGACTTCAAACACATGGAAGAAAAGGAGAAGGGAACAATATACAAAACCTGAGACAGTCAGACAACAGCAGTAGGAAAATGAATCTCTTTTTATGGGTTTTAATTTGAAGGCCTGAGCTGATGATTGAAAAAGCAGGAGTTCAAATCCCACACTGGGCTGTTGTGAATTTGAATTTTGTTTTTTCTAAAAATAAACATAAATCTGGAATTGAAAAACCTCAAGGATGGAATCATTCACTGCTGTCTACTAGTGCAAAGCCCGTGTGTGTCTCAGTTTTGCTGTATTTATTAACGATTTAAGATGATGTGGTGGAATGCAACACACCCAAGTTTACCAATGACACAAAAATCGGCAGCATTGTAAGCAGTGTAGCTGGAAGCAGAACAATGCAAAGAGATATCTGAAGTGAATGATTAAAACTGTGGTAGATAGATTTCAATGTCAGTAAAAAAGACTAGAACAGAGTACTTTATAAATGGTCAAAAGATAGAAACACTGGAGGTTCAAAGAGACTTGAGGGGTCCATGTCCATTTGAGTGCAGTGTAGATTTACCAGAATGATAACTGGACTCCAAGGGTTAAATTACAAGGTGATATTACACAAACTGGGGAATTATTCCCTGGAATTTAGGAGGATCAAGGTGATTTGATCAAAGTTGTTGCGATATTAAGGGGAACTGATGGGGTAGTTTGCGAGAAACTATTTCGGCAGCTTTGGAATATAGGAACAGGAGTGGGCCATTCAGCCCATCGAGCCTGCTCCGCGATTCAAGACGATCATGGCTGATTAACCACTTCAATGTGTTTTACCCAGACTATCCTCGTACCCTTTATGTCATTGGTATTCAGCAATCTGTCAATCTCTGCTTTAAACATACTCAATGACTGAGCTTCCACAGCCCTCTGGGATAGAGAATTCCTAAGATTCACAACCCTCTGAGGAATGACATTTCTCCTCATCTCTGTCCCAAGTGGCTTCCCCCTTATTTTGAAATTGTGTCCCTTGGTTCTAGACTCCTCAACCAGGAGAATCATCTTACCTACATCTACCCTGTCTATCTATAGCGTTACCCCAGGGTCTCCACACAGCCTGTCTCCCCGTCCCCCTGCCTCTTTGGTGTCTCAAGGTCTCCTGGCACTTTCTCTCACTCTGCTTCTGTCTCTATCCCTCACTATCTCTCTGTTCTCTCTCCATTTCTATCTCTCCCTATCTCTCTGATACTCTACCTCTGTTCCTCTCTCTCTGTCGATCACTCTCTCCCACCATGTTGGTTATCGTTGGGGGTTGAGTTAAATCACAGACAAAATAAACACTTCACCTGTCTGCCCCTGAATAAATAGTAAAATTTGTGGATATTTTATGTCTGTACTCAGACAATATAGACAGGAGTGTATATTATATGATGGGATGCTGCAAATCGATTTACACTAGTACTGTCGGAAAAACAACTTAAAAAGAATTATTCACAAGTCTATTCCAACTTAACGACAGATTTGACCCGATAAGGTAATAAATGCCAGAAGTCTGGAGTTTTTTGGAGTACATTAAGCTTTACTCTGTCTGGCTTTCAGAAATTAAACATTACACATGCACTGCAAGATTAAAGATTATACATAGGTTAGGTGACATAGAATTTTGGAAGGAGTAAGAAGGCTAGGGAATATCCAATGAATGGTAGGAGCATAGGAAGTACTGAGTGTCAGAGGGATCTTGGTGTACTTGTCCATAGATCACTGAAGGCTGCAGCGCAGGTAGACAACGTGGTTAGGAAGGTATATGGGATTAGTTGAGGCATAGAATATAAGAGCAGAGAGGTTATGATGGATCTGCATAAAACACTGGTTAGGCCACAGCTGGAGTACTGTGTACAGTTCTAGGCACCACACTATAGGAAGAATGTGATTGCACTGGAGAGGATGCAGAGGAGATTGACCAGGATGTTGCCTGGGCTGGAGCATTTCAGCTATGAAGAGAGACTGAAAAGGCTGGAGTTGTTTTCCTTTGAGCAGAGAAGGCTGAGGGGGGACCTGATTGAGGTGTACAAAATTATGAGGGGCATTGATAGGTTAGATAGGAAGAAACTTTTTCCCTTAGCGGAGGGGCCAATAACCAGGGGGCATACATTGAAGGCAAGGGGCAGGAGGTTTCGAGGGGATTTGAGGAAAAGATTTTTCACCCGGAAGGTTATTGGGTGATTTGATGAAGGTTTACAAAATAATAAGGGAAACTGACAGGGTGGACTGAGAGTAAATATTCCCTTTGGCTGCGGAGTCAGGAACTTGGGGCATAGTCTAAAAATATAAACAGTGGCCACTTTGACTTCATCCCATTGTGTCGTATGTACATTCTCACATATAGCAGGTATAGCAGCACATATATAACAGGATAGCAGGTATAACTGTAGTCATAGTATTCAGCTGAAAATTGATCACTTACATTGTTATTTCAGTCCATATTTACAGTACACACGGTACCTTACTGTTGTAATAAAGTCATATAGTATCTATTCATCCCACTGGGGCAAAATGTCACTGGCTCAACATTCTCACCAAATACTAAAGCATTCCACAATGCAAGACTCACAAATTCAACACAAGTTTCCTTTTCTGATTCTCGCTGGTCTGTTCTGATTCTCTGAGGGATTACTGATGCTTATCCTCCACATGAGCAGTCGTCCTAATCCCGTGTGCCTGTCCTGCTCCCAAACCCGGAATCCGCTGACATTGAGGCAAGTGATACAGGAGCATCTCAGTGACTGAGGCAGGTGAGTCTTGAGGCTGAGACGGGCACAGTGAGTGACCCGGATTATTCCGACACTCCAGGGACAGTTGAAACTGATCTGTACTCTGTATCTAACCTGTGCTGTACCTTCTCTGAGATTGAATTTTGGGGCAGTGCAGACCAGGAGATTTATTCCTTACCCATTTTAAATATAGAGAAGTGAATATCCAAGAGATCGTTTTAAGTGTGATGAGGGTTTCTGCCTCTCCCATCCTTTGGAGTCAAAGAGAGATGCAGCACTTATACAGGCCCTTCGGCCCGCCCAGTCTGTGCCGGCCATCAACCACCCATTTTATACTAATCCTTTCAGGCAGTGAGTTCCAGACTCCCACCAGCCACTGGGTGAAGAAACTATTGATGTGTTTCGTTCAGTTATGTTTGATGTCAATGTTTCCCCAGGATGTTGACACTGAGGTATTCAGTGATGGGATAATGCTTTGAATGCCAAGGGGAGGTGGTTGGATTCTCTATTGTTGCAGATGGTCATTGCCTGGCACTTGTGTGACATGAATGTTACTTGCCACTGGTCGGCCCAAACCTGAATGTTGTCTGGGTCTTGGTGCATGTGGCTATGGATTGCTTCATTATCTGAGGCAAAATACTGTGGATACTGGAAATCTGGAAACCCTTGAGCTGAATCATTAACTCTGTTTCTCTCTCCGCAGATGCTGCTTGACCTGCTCAGTATTTCCATCATTCTCTCCTGTAATCTCAGATGAAGATGGTTGAGCCTCGGACTCTACCCTGAGGAACTCCTGCAGTGATGTCCTGGAACTGAGATGATTGACCTCCAACAACCACAACCATCTTCCTTTGTGCTCGGTATGACTCCAACCAGCGGATTCCCACTGACTTCAGTTTTACTCGGGCTCCTCGATGTCACACTCGGTCAAACGCTTCCTTGATGTTAAGGTCAGTCTCTCTTCCCAGTAGCAGACAGGAGTGAATCATTCCCTTTGACCCGTTGTACATTGAACAAGCTGTGTTTCTTCACAGCATGATACAGGACTGCACACGGCCGATTAATGTAGCCCATCAAACACTCCCAGAGCAGGTTCAGCACAGCTTTGGAATAGAGTATAGTTCCTTCAACATTCTTTCTCTGTCTTCCTCTCTTTGTCTCTCCCTCCTGCTATCTCTGATACGAGGAGAGAGACAGAGGGAGAGAGGGTTAGATATGCAGAGAGAGAGAGTGTTCTGGAGAGGGACAAGGTTGGATTGAGAGAGAATGCGGGGTAGATTGAAAGGGAGAATGTAAGAGAAATTAATTTGATTTAATCTTTCACTGCTGTGTGCACAAACATGTCTTCCACAAATGACCCCTCCCTATCTCTGCAATCTCCTCCAGCTCCACAATCCACCAATATCTGCGCTCCTCTAATTCTGGCCTCTTGAGCATCCTCAATTTGAAGAGTGGTAAGGGCGTGGAACACCCTGCCTGCAGCAGCAGTAGATTCGCCAACTTTAAGGGCATGTAAGTGGTCATTGGATAGACATATGGATGAAGGTGGAATGGTGTAGGTCAGATGGTTTCACTGGTCGGTGCAACATCGAGGGCCGAAGGGCCTGTACTGCGCTGTAATGTTCTAAGTTCTAAGTTCTAAGTTCTAAGAATCGTCCCACCATTGGTGTCCGTGCCTTCAAGCTGCCAAGACCCTAACTCTGGAATTCCTTTCCTAAACCTCTCCGTCTCACGAACTCTCTTTCCTCTTTGAAGACGCTCCCTCCAACCAATCTCTTTCACCAATTTTTTGTTCGTCTCGTCTAATAGCTCCTTAAGTGACTCGGTGTCAACTTTTTATTTGCCTCATTTATTTGTTGGATGTGTGCGTTACTGGCCAGCCCAGCATTTATTACCCATTCCTAATGGCCCTTGAGAAGGTGGTTTTGAGCCTCCTTCTTGAAACGCTGCAGTCCATGTGGGGTAGGTACACCCACAGTGCTGTGAGGAAGGGAGTTCCAGGATTTTGACCCAGTAACAGTGAAGGAACGGCGATATAGTTTCAAGTTAGGATGGTGTGTGACTTTAGTTGTGTGCGGACAGTATTTTCAGTGCGCAGTCCATTTATATTTTTAATGATTTATTTTTTTCACGTAGTTAGATGTAAAGTTTCACCTACAATCTGCCTGCCTCCTCGTATCTCCTCACTCTTTCTGCCCGTCTCTCCCACCTTCTCTAAATCCACTGCTTTACTCTGTATCTAAACTCACACTGTACCTGCCCTGGGAGGTCTCATTGTGGTGCTTAAGCAATGAGTTATACACTTCCAGCATAACCTCCCTGCTCTTATATACTTTAACAGCCTTGTTGGGAATGTCACTGCAGTTTGAAAATATGAAACACTGATCCAACATTCACCCCAAAAACACTCACACTAACCTCAAAAAACAGGACTGGGCAGATAATGAGGATTGTTAATGATTGTTACAACTTGTCTCATCCTCTCTCTGTCTCTCCCTCTCATGTCTGTTTCTTCCCATCTTTCTCTCTCTATCTCTCTCTCCCTCTCCCTCTCCCTCTTTCTCTGCCTCTTTCCATGACTCTGTCTCGAACACCATCACTCTCTCCTTGGACAGAAATGTTTTTATCCATTTCTTGGTTAATTTTGAACCTGTAAATCTTGCCCTTGCTGGGAACGTCACTGCAGTTTGAAAATACCAAACACTTTAGCACTCGCCCCCTAAACTCTCACACTAAACCCCCAATGCAGGACTATGCAGATAATGGGGATTGTTACTGAGGTTCTGTCAAAGTCCCCTCACACTCGGTATCCCATTTCCCCTGCCTCAAAGGTTTGTCAGAGTTTAATAATATTTTTTCAATAATATTAAATGTCACTTCAGTTTGAAAATATCAGTCACTGATCCACCAATTGTCCCAAAACACTCACACTAAACCCCTGATCATTCCTTTCAAAATTAGTTCTTGCACGCAGCCAGTTATACATTTTATCCTTTTTTGATCCTTTTTCAACATTATTAGATGTAAACTTTTTCCTTTAATCTCGCCCTGCCTCTCTCTCTGTATGTCTCTCCCTCTGTCTCTGTTTCTCCCTCTGCTTCTGTCTCTCTCCCTCTGTATCTGTCTCACTTGCTTTCTCCCTGTCTCTCTCCCTCTGCAGCTGCCTGCCTCCCTTTCTGTCTGTCTCACTCTGAATTTGCCTGCCTCCCTTTCTGTCTCTCTCCCTCTCCCTCTGTCTCTGTCCCACTCTGTCTGTGTCTCTCTCCATCTGTCTCTCACTCCCTCCATCTCTCTGTCCCTCTGTACATGGACAGCAATGCTTTGAGCAATTTCTTTGGTTAATTTTGAATCTTTAACTATTGCTTTTGTTGGGAATGTCAATGCTGTTTAAAAATATCAAACACTCATCTAACAATCATCCCTAAAACACTCACATTAAAGCCCAAATACCGACTGGGCAGACAATGGGGATTGTTACTGGGGTTTCGTCAAGGTCTCATTTCACTATCTCTTCTGTCACTCACTGTCTTCCACTTTGTCCCTCCCTCTCCATTTCCCCATTTGTTTCCGCTTTCCTCTCTTCTCTTTCCTTCATTGCGCCGAAATTTATAAATGGAGACAAAGCTCCCTCCACTTTATACATGGAGAGGGAGTTCCCTCCACTTTATAGCTGGAGAGCGAGCTCCCTCTACTTTATACACAGAAAGGGAGCTTCCTCTGGTTTATATAGCTGACGTGGTGAGATATGAACCCCTGTCCCCAGGCCATCAGGTTGGGCCTCTGGATTATGTGACCAGTGATATTATCACTATCCAACTGCCTCCCAAATGGATGCGGACAGTGTCTGTCCTGTAATGTCACACACAGTAGTTTCTGGGCTGTAACACTGAACATGTTTCCGAATCAGAGACCCAAATTACACATTTTAACTGGGAAAAGGCAGGAACAGAGTGAAACGGGATTGCTTTTGTCCCTGGATTCAGTGTCCACTGCAGACAGATCAGTTACATTTGCAATAGAAATGCCAGGAGTGAACAAGCTCAATACAATAATATGGAAAATGTAAATGATGCCTCTCATAATTGCCATCCATCCAGTATGAGTACAGATTTCAGGTTTATTTCAGAGAGAGGTCTTACTCAGAAAATGTCATTGACATTGAATTAATTGTGTTTTATCCACCACATTATTTACATCAGAGTCAAAGCTGCTGATGTAATGTGTTTGTTCAGGTGAGTGCAACTAATAGCAATGATCAGGGGTATAACCATGTCAGTGGAGACTTATCCCCTGTATAAATCAGGACCCATTGGAATGGATCAGCTCAGAGTGCCTGGTGGAGCTGTGGATTCCAGGCTAATAGAAGTGTCTGCTTCTCATAGAAATGGGATATCCAGTAATGTATCATATAGAACGCATTTATTATCCTGTACTTGCAGCAATTGGAGTTGCTGGTAAGCAGTATCTCCCCTGTTTATGGTCTAAATCGATGTTAACGATGTTGCTGTACTCGGTATTATTTCCCTCTGTGTGTGTTACACAGCCGCCTGTTCTTTTCCAGCAATTTACTGTTGGAATTCCCTCATTGTCCACTCTTTCATTCCTGTAGGAGTTGTGTTATGTATTTAATGGTATTGGTTTAAGTAACTGTGGCTTTGGTATTGGATTATTCTGTGTATTGAATGTATTGGAATGAGATGTTTCAGTTAGGATCAATAATCAGACCATTAGGACTTTTTAATATTTTCGTGATGTGGATCTAACCAGTCCTGGAATATTTTTATGATTTTTTTTTGATTGATAATGAGACATCTCACAATCTCAGTGTTACTAGGGGACAGAACAATGTCCTTCCTCCCCAATAACACGGCTCAGTTTAACTGGGATTTCAATGTGTTTATTGATTATCACTGTTATCAAATATTATTTCACTCTGTGTGTGTCTGACGCTGCTTCAGAAGTCTGGCTACTGAACTGAGTTTGCTGCTGACACTTTCACTTCTCCTTCTCTGCTTCACTGTGGACCTTCACTGTCACTGGAATACATTGTAAAATATAAAGTATTGATGTGATGTTTTACTGGTTTTCACTCTGTCAGTTGGAATCAAGAGTCTTTCCATTTATCTGTAGATTATCAGCTGCAGCGCTGATGTTGGTGTTTTATTAATTAAACAATCCCACATTCTAACAGTTTACAGGGTGTGAGTACTCCAGAGAGATAGGGAAGGAGAAAAGGAGCAGGGAGAACGAAACAGAGGGAAAGAGATAAGCAGAAGTCAAGAGAAAGAGAACGAAGCAGCAGTGTAAATAATTCACTATCATAAAGTGCTGGAATGTCCAGAACAATTAGTGAGAGAAACTGTGAGTTGAAGTTGTCTGTTGTCAGATTGTGTTCATTTTCCTTTTGGACTTGATCCTCTGTGTTGATTTCTGTCAGGTCCTCAATTTGTTTTGCAGAAAGTTCCTATTCCTTACATAGTGACTGAATAAACAGAATAGAATCAGTTCATCACTGATGGTAATTCATTATTTAAATACTGCACTTTAAAATCTCTGTGACTGCTGAATTCAATAAAGAGCGAGGCTGATATCAGAAATATATTTACATTTATATTTAATAGCCTGTACAAACTAAATATATTGACTATATTGGAGAAACAATGAACTGTTCTCCAACACCAATAACCACAGGGATTATTGTTAGAATGTATTAATTGAGTTGTATTACTGGGATCTATAGATTAGATTTCCTCTAACACTCTGCTGCAGTCTCTCCCTGTGAATCTCACCCTCTCCTCTCACTGTATTGAATCCTCAGTCTCCTGATCCATTGCTACAGTTTATCCACTTTCCCAAACCATCTGCTCCGGTCTCCCCTCCTGCTCCAACATGTCCTTTCCCTGGAATTTAGAAGATTTTGGGGTGATTTAATGAATGTTTTCAAGATAATGAGATTTTTGTTAACCAAAGGTATTAAGGGGCAAAGATAATTACATGGAGTTAGATCACACATCAGCCATGAGCTCATTGAATTACAGAACAGGGTTGAGGGGCCAAATGGCCTCCTCCTCTTCCTCTGTCCAATGACAAAAATCTTGCTATCACTCTCTGTGTCTTGGTCTGTGTCGCTCTCTTTGTCTCTCTTTCTGTCTGTCTGTCTGTCTCTCTCTCCTCTCTCAAACATCTGAGGAAATCCACAAACATTAGTCAGCCATTTTAGGCTTGTTCTCGGTGGCCATTTTATGTTACCACAGCACTGGGACATTTATTCCGGAGACCGACTCCTCATCAATGTCAGTCGCACAGACATGGAGACACTGAGACACACAATACGAGGAAGGAATTAATTATTCCCTTGTGCCCAATGATTTGCCCTCCACTGTGATTAGGCTGGGTGGCCTGTAATTACTCAGTCTATTACTTTCTCCCTTGTTAATCAATAGTACAACACGCGCAGTCCTCCAGTCCTCTGGCAGCACGACTGTAACCAGAGAGGATTTGGAAAATGATGGTCAGAGCCTCTGCTATTTCCTCCCTTGCACCTCTAAACAGTCTGAGCCTGGTGAATTATCAGCTTTCAAAGATGCTAAACCCCTTAATATTTCCTCTCTCACTGTTTATCCCATTCAATATTTCAAACTCCTCCTCACTGACTACAATGTCTGTGTCGTCCCCTCTTTTGTGAAGACAGTCGCTATGTATTCATTAAGAACCATGCCCGCATCTTCCGCCTCCACGGTTAGGAAAAAGGAGGAGAGACGATATAAAGTAAGGGATATAATTCTAAAGGAGGTGCAGGAACAGACACATCTGGGGAGTATTTGTGCACCAATATCTGAAGGAGGCAGGACAGGTTCAGAAAGTGGTTAAATGGCAGATGGTGTCCTGAGATTATAAATAGAGACATTGAATACAAAAGCAAGGAAAATGCGACCTTTGTAAAACGCTGCTTTGACTTCAACTGGAGCATTGTCCAATTCTGGACACCGTACTTCAGGACGAATGTGGATGCATTAGAGAGGGTGCTGAAAAGATTCACAAGTATGGTTCCAGGGATGCAGGACTTCAGTTACGTGGATAAATTGGAGAAGGTGGGATTGTTCTCTGTGTCTCTCTCTGCCTTTCTCTCTCTGTCTCTCCCTCCTGCTATCTCTGACACTAAGAGGGAGACAGAGGGAGAGAGGCTTAGATGTGCAGGCAGAGAGAGGGTTTTGGAGAAGGACAAGGTTGGAGACAGAGAGACTGTTGGGGTGGATTGAAAGGGATAATGTAAGATATATTAATTTGATGTAATCCTTCACTGCTGTGTACGCAAACAGAGAAAGATAGGTATGTAGAGTGAAATATTGGACAAGTGGGAGAAATGTGGATGAAGTTGGAGCCCAGGCGGCGAGTTTTAATGATCAGGAAGTAAAACGCTCCATTGTAAACATCCAGCAAGGTATTCCACAATGGAAGCCATCACACCCTCATGATATTGTTGTGGAAATCTTGTAATCTATGGCCACGGTTATTGACCCCTCTGTTAAGGGAAATGGGTCCTTCCTATCCACTCTATCCGGGCCCGTCATTATTTTATACACCTCAATTAAATCTTTCTTTCAACCTTCTCTGTTCCAAAGAAAACAATTCCTTTCTATCCAATCTTTACTCATAGTTAATATTCTCCATTCCTGACAACATCCTCTGTAAATCTCCTCTGCACCCTCTCTAGTGTGATCACATCCTTCCTGTAATTTGGTGACCAGAACTGCACACAGTACTCTTGCTGTGGTCTAACTACTGTTTTATGCAGTTCTAACATAACCTCCCTGCTCTTATATTCTCTACATCGGCCAATAAAGGGAAGTATTCCGTAATCCTTCTTAACCACCTCATGCACCTGTCCTGTTTATCTGAGGAATCAGTGGACATTCACTCCAAGGCCCCTCTGCTCACAGTCTGACAGATTGTTCAGTTAGATTGAAAGGACAAATGTAAAACATAATAATTTGATGTAATCCTTCACTGCAGTATGCACAGACATACGAGCGAGAGGCATGGAGTGTGAAACATTGGGTTTTAAGGAGAAAATTTGTTGGAGATGGTAACAAATTGGAAAGGAGTGATAGGGACTGAGAGAGAGGTAATCTCTGGTAAACTCTCTTGCTGGTAATCTCTCTCCATCTCTCTCTCTCTCTCCCAATCTCTTCTGCTGTCTGAAACCCTATTTCTTCACTCAGTTGCTCACTTTCCAACTTTATCTCTCTACTTTTCTCCCTCCATCTCTATCTCCCTCGGCACACTATCTCAATCTTTCCCTCTTGCTCTCAGGATGGGAAGAGGTAGAAAGAGAGGCAGAGAAAGGGTGTTGCAGGCAGTGAGAGATGAGGGGAAAGAGACAGAGGAACAGTGAGTCTGGCATTGGTAGATGGATCTTTACTCTGTATCTAGCCCCATGCTTACCTGTCCTGTGAGTATTCGATGGGGACAGACTGAGACGGGGGGGACTGTCTAAAAACCAAAAATTAGTCGAAAGCCCTTTCAAAGATGAAATTTAGAAACACTTCTCCATACAAAGGGTGGTAGAAGATTGGAACTATCTTCCACAAATGACCCCTCCCTATCTCTGCAATCTCCTCCAGCTCCACAATCCCCCAATCTCTGCTATCCTCTAATTCTGGCCTCTTGAGTATACCCAATTTGAACTGTTCCAACATTGGTGGCCGTGCCTTCAAGCTGCCAAGACCCTAACTCTGGAATTCCTTTCCTAAACCTCTCCGCTCACTAACTGTCTTTCCTCTTTGAAGACGCTCCCTCAAATCAACCTCTCTGACCACGTTTTTGTTCGTCTCGTGTAATATCTCCTTAGGTCACTCGAAGACAACTTTTTATTTGCCTTATTTATTTGTTGGATGTGTGCGTTACTGGCCAGCCCAGCATTTACTGCCCATTCCTAATTGCCCTTGAGAAGGTGGTTTTGAGCCTCCTTCTTGAACCGCTGCAGTCCATGTGGGGTAGGTATACCCACAGTGCTGTTAGGAAGGGAGTTCCAGGATTTTGACCAAGTAACAGTGACGGAATGGCGATATAGTTTCAAGTTAGGATGGTGTGTGACTTTAGTTGTTGTGTGTGGACAGTATTTTCAGTGCGCAGCCCATTTATATTTTTAATTATTTATTTTTTTCACGTGGTTAGATGTAAAGTTTCTCCTACATTCGGACTGCCTTCCCGTACCTCCTCACTCTTTCTGCCCGTCTCTCCCTCCTTCTCTAAATCCACTGCTTTACTCTGTATCTAAATTCACACTGTACCTGCCCTGGGAGGTCTCATTCTGGTGCTTAAGCAATGACTAATACACTTCCAGCACAACCTCCCTGCTCTTATATACTTTGACAGCCTTGTTGGGAATGGCACTGCAGTTTGAAAATATGAAACACTGATCCAACATTCACCCCTAAAACACTAACACTAACCTCCAAAAACTGGACTGGGCAGATAATGAGGATTGTTAATGATTGTTACAACTTGTCTCATCCTCTCTCTGTCTCTCCCTCTCATGTCTGTTTCATCCCATCTTTCTCTCTCTCTCTCTCTCCCTCGCCCTCTCCCTCTTTCTCTGCCTCTTTCCATGACTCTGTCTCTAACACCATCTCTCTCTCCTTGGACAGAAATGTTTTTATCCATTTCTTGGTTAATTTTGAACCTGTAAATCTTGCCCTTGCTGGGAACGTCACTGCAGTTTGAAAATATCAAACACTGATCAACACTCGCCCCCTAAACTCTCACACTAAACCCCCAATACAGGACTCTGCAGATAATGGGGATTGTTACTGATGTTCTGTCAAGCTCCCCTCACACACTGTATCCCATTTCTCCTGCTTCTAAAGATTGTCAGTGTTTAATAGTTTTTTTTCAATAATATTAAATGTCACTTCAGTTTGAAAATATCAATCACTGATCCAACACTTGCCCCCAAAACACTTCACACTAAACCCCTGATCATTCCTTTCAAAATTAGTTCTTACACACAGCCAGTTTTACTTTTTAATTCTATCTTTTTTCAACATTATTAGATGTAAAGTTTTTCCAGGAACATCGCTCTCCCTCTCTCTCTCTGTGAGTCTATCCCTCTGTCTCTGTTTCTCCCTCTGTTTGTCCCTCTTCCTCTCTCTCTCTCTCTGTCCCTTTCTCCCTCTGCATCTGTCTGTCTCCCTCTGCATCTGCTTGCCTCCCTTTCTGTCTGTCTCACTCTGCATTTGCCTGCCTCCCTTTCTGTCTCTCTCCCTCTGTCTCTGTTTCTCCTTTTTTCTCTATCATTCTAGCTCTGTCTCTCTCCCTCTCCCTCTTTCTCTGTCCCACTCTTTCTGTTTCTCTGTCTGCCTGTGTCTCACTCCCTCCATCTCTCTGTCCCTCTGTGCATGGACAGCAATGCTTTGAGCATTTGTTTGGTTAATTTTGAATCTTTAACTCTTGCTTTTGTTGGGAATGTCAATGCAGTTTGAAAATATCAAACACTCATCTAACACTCATCCCTAAAACCCTCACATTAAACCCCATATACCAGACTGGGCAGACAATGGAGATTGTTACTGGGGTTCCGTTAAGGTCTCCTTTCGCTATCTCTTCTGTCTAACACTGTCTTCCACTTTGTCCCTCCCTCTCCATTTCCCCATTTGTTTTCGTTTCCCTCTTCTCCTCTTTCCTTCATCGCCCCCAACATTATAAATGGAGAGGGTGCACCTCCCAATTTATAAATAAAGATGGAGCTCCCTCCACTTTTTGCATAGAGAGGGAACTCCCTCCACTTTATACATAGAGAGGGCGCTCCCTCCACTTTATACATAGAGAGGGCGCTCCCTCCACTTGATACATAAAGAGGGAGCTCCCTCCACTTTATACGTAGAGGCGGAGATCCCTCTACTTTATACACAGAAAGGGAGCTCCCTCTGTTTTATATAGCTGACGTGGTGGGATTTGAACCCCTGTCCCCAGGCCATCAGGTTGGGCCTCTGGATTTCGTGACCAGTGATATTAACACTACCCAACTTCCTCCAAAATGGATGCGTACAGTGTCTGTCCCGTAATATCACTCACAGTAGTTTCTGGGCTGTAACCCTGAACATGGTCCCGAATCAGAGACTCAAAGTTCACGTTTTAATTGGGAAAAGGCAGGAACAGAGTTAAACGGGATTGCTTTTGTCCCTGGATTCAGTGTCCACTGCAGACAGATCAGTTACATTTACAATAGAAAAGCCAGGAGTGAACAAGGTCAATACAATAATGTGGAAAATGTAAATGACGCCTCTCATAATTGCCATCCATCCAGTATGAGTACAGATTTCAGGTTTATTCCCGCGAGAGGTCTTACTCAGAAAATGTCATTGAAATTGAATTGACTGTGTTTTATCCACCACATTATTTACATCAGAGTCAAAGCTGCTCATGTAATGTGTTTGTTCAGGTGTAACTAATAGCAATGATCAGGGGTATAATCGTGTCAGTGGAGACTTATCCCCTGTATAAATCAGGACCCATTGGAATGGATCAGCTCAGTGTGCCTGGTGGAGCTGTGGATTCCAGGCTAATCGAAGTCCCTGCTTCTCACAGAAATGGGATATCCAGTAATGCATCAGATAGAAGACATTTATTATCGTGCACTTGCAGCAATTGGAGTTGCTGGTAAGCCAGTATCTCAGCTGTTAATGGTGTAAATCGATGTTAACTGAGCTGCTGTAATCGGTATTATTTCCCTCTGTGTGCGTGACACAGCTGCCTGTTCTTTTCCAGCAATTTACTGATGGAATCTCCTCATTGTCTACTCTTTCATTCTTGCAGGAACTGTATTACGTATTAAATGGTAATGTTTTAAGTAACTGTGGCATTGTTACTGGATTATTCTGTGTATTGAATGTATTTGAATGCGATGTTTCAGTGAGGATCAATAATCAGACCATTAGGAGTTTTTACCAGTTTCATGATGAGGATCTAACGGGTCCTGGAATATTTTTATGATTTTGTTTTCAGTGATTGATAATGAGACATCTCACGGTCTCAGTGTTACAAGGGGACAGAACAATGTCCTCCCTCCCCAATAACATGGCTCAGTTTAACTGGGATTTCAATGCATTTATTGATTATCACTGTTATCAAATATTATTTCATTCTGTGTGTGTCTGACGCTGCTTCAGAAGTCTGGCTACTGAACTGAATTTGCTGCTGACACTTTCACTTCTCCTTCTCTGCTTCACTGTGGACCTTCACTGTCACTGGACTACATTGTAAAATAGAAAGTATTGATGTGATGTTTTACTGGTTTTCACTCTGTCAGTAGGAATCAAGAGACTTTCCATTTATCTGTAGATTATCAGCTGCAGCGCTGATGTTGGTGTTTTATTAATTAAACAATCCCACATTCAAACAGATTACTTTATAATTCCAGGGGAAGGAATTTCAATAATTGTGAGGTTTGTCTGGAAGTAGCTTTCGATCCTGTTTATTCCATGTATTGTAGATGAAGTGAAGAGTGTAGGTGAACAGGTGGAGACTTGAGTGTTCGGTACATACATTAAATTATTCACAGAGGTTTCACCATTGAACAAACTGATTCTGAGAATAGAATAATTGAACCTGGGGCTGGTGAACAGAACACAGGCACATAATGGTAGGAATAAATCATATGTGAAAAGCAGCATTAAGTAACAATTTACAGGGTGTGAGTACTGCAGAGAGATAGGGAAGGAGAAAGGAGCAGGGAGAACGAAATCGACGGGAAAGGAAAAGCAGAAGTAAAGAGAAAGAGAAAGAAGCAGCAGTGTAAATAATTCACTATCATAAAGTGCTGGAATGTCCAGAACAATTAGTGAGAGAAACTGTGAGTTGACGTTGTCTGTTGTCAGATTGTGTTCATTTTCCTGTTGGACTTGATCCTCTGTGTTGATTTCTGTCAGGTCCTCATTTTGTTTTGTAGAAAGTTCCTATTCCTTACTTAGTGACTGAATAAACAGAATAGAATCAGTTCATCACTGATGGTAATTCATTATTTAAATACTACACTTTAAAATCTCTGTGACTACTGAATTCAATAAAGAGCGAGGCTGATATCAGAAATATATTTAAATTTATATTTAATAGCCTGTACAAACTAAATATATTGACTATATTGGAGAAACAATGAACTGTTCTCCTACACCAATAACCACAGGGATTATTGTTTGAATGTATGAATTGAATTGTATTACTGGGATCTATAGATTAGATTTCCTCTAACATTCTGCTGCAGTCTCTCCCTGTGAATCTCAGCCTCTCCTCTCACTGCATTGAATCCTCAGTCTCCTCATCCATTGCTTCAGTTTATCCACTTTCTCAAACCATCTGCTCCAGTCTCCCCTCCTGCTCCAACATGTACTTTTCCTTCTCTCCATCCCAATCTCACTCACTGGCTCCACCTCCAGCTGCCACGTCCAACCTGATAGGAATACAGTTACATGGGAGCAGGAGGAGGCCATTCAGCCCTTTGAGCTTGCTCCACCATTCTAGATCATGGCTGATACTCAAACTTCGCGCTGCAGTTTTCTGCCTTTTCCCATTTGATAACATTTCCTGTCGGTTCCCTGAACCCAGAGCAACAAACCAGCTACACATCCCGGTCTCCCCAAACCTTCCCAACCAACAGTTTGGAGACACATTCTCAATTAACACATTGGATTCCAACTCTGTAAAACAGCTTCTCATTTCCCCACTGACACTGCATCCTCACTCAGTACTTCCAGTCGATCCGGTGCTGACTTTATTCACTTTCGGCATCAATTTCCCAATTCATTATTAATAACTGTGTTTTCAAACATTTCACTGTGACAAAGCACTGCCCGGGTCAATGAATCAGTTTTCACTGCTCGATGCAGCAACAAAGCTCGAAATTTCAGCCCAGATCGTGTCAAACTGCTGCTTTGTCTCCAGGTCTGATCAGTAATTTCTCTGCTTCCTTTTCTCTCTCTCTTCCAGTTAACTTGGTGGCGATTGTGATCCTGTCCCGAGGAAAGTGCGGTCTCACCAAATGTATCAGTGTCTCCCTGGTGGGAATGGCAGTGTCTGATCTCCTGGTCGTTGTCACGAATCCCATATTGAACTGGATTGTTCCAATTTATTTCCCATATTCATTCCTGAACATTACTCCTGTGTGTTCTCTCATTACCGTTCTGCTTTCTGCATCCACAGTTGTTTCTGTCTGGCTCACAGTCACTTTCACCTTTGATCGATTTGTGGCCATTTGTTGTGAGAAGCTGAAAACAAAATATTGCAGCGAGAAAAGGGTGGCTGTGGTTGTGGGAACAGTGAGTGTGCTGGGCTGTCTAGAGTCTCCCCCCTTGTACTTTACACTGGAACAACAATACATTATTGATAATGTTCCCATGGGTTGTCGTTATAAACTGAGCTTCTTTACTTCCCCCATATGGAAGGCATATGAATTGTTTAACCTCATTTTAACCCCTTGTGTCCCGGTCTTTCTCATTTTGCTGCTCAATGTTCTGACTGTCAGACGGATTTTATTCTCCAGTAAAGTCCGCAGGGGATTCCGGCGCCACAGCAATGCAGAGAATCACAAGGACCCAGAGATGGAGAATCGCAGGAAATCAATTATTTTACTCATCAGTATATCCGGCAGTTTTATCCTGTTATGGGTGACCTGGGTTGTGTTTATGATTTATACTCGAATTACAGATAATTATTATTATTCCTCCTACACTGACCCTCTCTATATCACAGATCAAACATCAAAGATGCTGCAGATTCTCAGTTCCTGCACCAACACATGTATTTACATTGTGACCCAGACTAAATTCAGACAGGAGCTGAAGAAGGGTGTGAAATACCCTCTCAATCTCATTGTTAAATTAGTGAAATCATAGAAAGAGCTGAAGGGTTTCAAACACCGGAACTAAATCCCTCCTCCCCCCCGCCCCAAGACCCCCAGCTCCACCTCCCACCCTCCACCCGCCTCTGTGATTATTTGACTGGCGCCATCTTTAGTCCTGGCAGTGAATGAACGTGCAGACCCTGACGGTTCACGGGAATAGGATACGTTTGCGCATGTGCCAGTGCAGCGCCACCTCGTGGTTGCTGTTGTCAACAACAGCAGCCAGTGGACAAAGCTGCAAATCGGAGTGAATGTGAGGTCGTGAGCAGGGCAGTAACTGCAGTGTGTCAGGGACACCAGCAGATGGAGATGGACAGAGGGGAGCAGTAACTGCAGTGAGGCAGTGGCACCAGCAGATGGAGATGGTGAGGAGGGACAGTCGCTGCAGTGAGGCAGTAACACCAGCAGATGGAGATGGTGAGTGGGCCAGTAGCTGCAGTAAGACAGGGATACCAGCAGATGGAGATGGTGAGAGGGGGCAGTAACTGCAGTGACACAGGGACACCAGGAGATGGAGATGGTGAGGAAAGGACAGTAACTGAAGTAACACAGGGACACCAGCAGATGGATATGGTGAGGACAGGACAGTAACTGAAGTGACACAGGGACACCAGCAGATGGATATGGTGAGAGGGGGACAGTAACTGCAGTGAGGCAGGGGTACCAGCCTATCGAGATGGTGAGAGGGGGACAGTAACTGCAATGAGACAGGGACACCAGCAGATGGAGATGGTGAGAGAGGGACATTAACTGCGGTGAGACGGGGTATCAGCCTATCGAGATGGTAAGAGGGGGACAGTAACTGCAATGAGACAGGGACACCAGGAGATAGAGATGGTGAGAGGGGGACAGTAACTGCAATGAGACATGGACACCAGCAGATGGAGATGCTGAGCCATTACTGATGGAAGATTCCCTTGCTGAGTTTGAAAGTTTCCACAAGTCTGAAGAATTTACTTTATTGTAAACTTGAGATGCTGAATAAAATAATTTCAATGCAACTTTTGTAAAATGGCTATTTTTCTACTGTGTGAACATTTGTAACATGAAACTCGTTCCTGTTTGGAAAGTTATATTGAGTGATTAACTGTAATGTAAGAATGAAACAACAGGATCAAATAAAACTGAAACAGCTTTTTAGAAGTAAAAACTCTCAATATAAGTTGTGTAGAGTTCTTGATCACCTACGTTATGACATCTCTCTCTCTCACACTTCTCTTTCTATGCTGGTATCTTCTCTACCATAACTACGAGTAGTTGAAATTTTACTCCAATTGACCTTTGAAAGTTAATATTGAATCTGCTTTCAGAAACCTGTCAGACAGTGAATTCCAGACCATAATAACTCCCTGCCTATTTGTTACACACCTCTACTGGTGTAAACAGTCTCTCCTCATATCTCCAAAATGAGGGAAAGATTTTGAATGCAATGCAATGAATTTCTCCAGGACAGCAGCTGCAGAGGATCTGGAACCTCCTGAATGTGGACAAACAATGAACAAAAATCCCTCTGAATCCCTCAGGAGAGCAGAGGATAGAAACAGTCTGGAAGCAAATGGAAACAAGTGACACTTTATTGCAGCAGTAAAAACTCTTTGTCAGAAAGTAGAGGTCATTATTGCTGAACTTTATATAAACTGGAGGTGAAAAGTGGAAGATCTTTAATACCATTTGTGTTAAATGGCCATTTCCCAGCTTTGTGAACCCTTGTAACATTAAACTGGTGAATGTTAAGAAGGTTTTATTGATTGATTACAGTTAATACATAAATACAGCAGCATCAAATACAGGGCAAAGAATCATTGACGAATACAACTGTAAATATGGGTAAGAATTGTTGTGTGAAATGTCATTGGTTATAAAAGTTCTCTTGGCTGCCTCATTAACCTGGCTCTAGTTTCAGTCTTTGTCACACAGTGGAAATGAAAAACCGAATAAAAACCGCATGTTTGTACTGCATTCAAACAGGCCTCTCCAGCAATAACACTTTGTCAGAATTTCAAGTTAATTGCAATGAGTCATTTTCTGAACTTTCTGTTAACTGGAGGTGAATAGTGAAAGACATTTATTACAATTAGTGTTAAATGGTTATTATCCTAACCGGCCCCTCCAGGTTTTAAATTACAGCAGTTTTTCTGTTCTGTTAATGAGGTTTTTGGGGGAGGGAGAGAGAGAGAGAGAGACGGACAGGTTTCTATCTGGAATGGTCCATTTGGGATATGTCTGGAATATCCCTTCTCCCCCATTCGCTGTTTACACAGAGACTCACCTTGGACTGTCCCATACCTGGGAGGGAGTGTCCAGATGGAGGAAGCTGAGAGCTGGTTGGTTAAGCTGCATTTTGGGTAGACTGTCTGTTTTGAGTGACAGGTTCTGGGATATATGAGGACAACATCAGACCACATTCTTTCCTTCCATGCAGCTGGTTTCTGAAGGTGAGTTTCTGTGTCTCAATCTCTGTGCCCAGGTGAATTGGAACTGATTACAGTGTGTGTGTGTGTGTGTGTGTGTGTGTGTGTGTGTGTGTGTGTGTGTGTGTGTGTGTGTGTGTGTGTTTGTGTGTGTGTGTGTGTGTGTGTGTGTGTGTGTGTGTGTGTGAGAGAGAGAGAGTCCAGTCTGAATCCCCCACTCTCTCTGTCCCAGTCCTGACGCTTTTCTCCAAATCCCACCACAATGCCCCTCTCCAGGATCTTTTCCCCATGGATGAGCTGATGGAGGGAAGGTGTTCGAATCCAACGATGGAAAGCAGACGGTGTGGGATGGTGAGTATCACATCTTTATTGTCTGTTTCTGCTTTTCCCCCTTCTTCTGACTCAGTCTCTTTCACTAAGTCACTCTCACTGAATCTCTCTCTCACTCAATCTCTCTCTCACTGAATCTCTCTCTGAATCACTCTCCCACTGAATCTCTCTCTCACTGAATCTCGCTTCCACTGAATCTCTCTCTCACTGAATCTCTCTCCCACTGAATCTCTCTCCCACTGAATCACTCTCCCACTCAATCTCTCTCCCACTCAATCTCTCTCCCACTCAATCTCTCTCCCACTCAATCTCTCTCCCACTGAATCTCTCTCCCACTCAATCTCTCTCCCACTCAATCTCTCTCCCACTGAATCTCTCTCCCACTCAATCTCTCTCCCACTCAATCTCTCTCTCACTGAATCTCTCTCTCACTCAATCTCTCTGTCATTGAATCTCTCTCTCACTCAATCTCTCTCTCACCGAATCTCTCTCTCACTGAATCTCTCTCTGAATCACTCTCTCTCTCACTCAATCTCTCTCTGAATCACGCAATCTCTCACTCAATCTCTCTCCCACTAAATCTCTCTCCCACTGAATCTCTCTCCCACTGAATCTCTCTCTCACTGAATCTCTCTCGCACTGAATCTCCCACGCACTGAATCTCCCTCTCACTCAATCTCCCTCTCACAGACTCTCCCTCTCACAGACTCTCCCTCGCACTCAATCTCTCTCCTCACTCAATCTCTCTCTCACTCAATCTCTCTCTGAATCACTCAATCTCTCACTCAATCTCTCTCCCACTAAATCTCTCTCCCACTGAATCTCTCTCTCACTGAATCTCTCTCTCACTGAATCTCTCTCGCACTGAATCTCCCACGCACTGAATCTCCCTCTCACTCAATCTCCCTCTCACAGACTCTCCCTCTCACAGACTCTCCCTCGCACTCAATCTCTCTCCTCACTCACTCTCTCCTCACTCAATCTCTCCTCACTCAATCTCTCCTCACTCAATCTCTCTCTCACCCAATCTCTCTCCCACTGAATCTCTCTCTCACTTAATCTCTCTCGCACTGAATCTCTCTCTCACACTGAATCGCTCTCTCTCACACTGAATCTCTCTCTCACTCAATCTCTCTCTCACTGAATCTCTCTCTCACTGAATCTCTCACTCACTGAATCTCTCTCTCACTGAATCTCTCTCTCACTGAATCACTCTCTCTCGCACTGAATCTCTCTCTCTCGCACTGAATCTCTCTCTCTCGCACTGAATCTCTCTCGCACTCAATCTCTCTCGCACTGAATCTCCCACGCACTGAATCTCCCTCTCACACAATCTCCCTCTCACAGACTCTCCCTCTCACAGACTCTCCCTCGCATTCAATCTCTCTCCTCACTCACTCTCTCCTCACTCAATCTCTCCTCACTCAATCTCTCCTCACTCAATCTCTCTCTCACCCAATCTCTCTCCCACTGAATCTCTCTCTCACTGAATCTCTCTCGCACTGAATCTCTCTCTCGCACTGAATCGCTCTCTCTCACACTGAATCTCTCTCTCACTCAATCTCTCTCTCACTGAATCTCTCTCTCACTGAATCTCTCACTCACTGAATCTCTCTCTCACTGAATCTCTCTCTCACTGAATCACTCTCTCTCGCACTGAATCTCTCTCTCTCGCACTGAATCTCTCTCTCTCGCACTGAATCTCTCTCTCTCGCACTCAATCTCTCTCGCACTCAATCTCTCTCGCACTCAATCTCTCTCACTCAATCTCTCTCGCACTCAATCTCTCTCTCCCTGAATCTCTCTCGCACTCAATCTCTCTCTTTCGCACTGAATCTCTCTCTCACTCTCTCTATTTCTCAATCTCTCCCTCACCTTGTATTTCTGTCTCTGTTTTTCTCTCTCTCTCTCTCTGTTCCTCCATCTCTCTCTCTCTCCCTCACTTTGTATTTCTCTCTCTCTCTCTGAGTGATTGTGCCTCTTTCTGTCTCAATGGCTTTCTCTGTCCTCTCTCTCAATCTCTCTGTGATTCTCTGTCCTCTCTCTCAATCTCTTTGTGATTCTCTGTCCTCTCTCTCAATCTCTCTGTGATTCTCTGTCCTCTCTCTCAATCTCTCTGTGTTTCTCTGTCTTCTCTCTCAATCTCTCTGTGATTCTCTGTCCTCTCTCTCAATCTCTTTGTGATTCCCTGTCCTCTCTCTCAATCTCTCTGTGATTCTCTGTCCTCTCTCTCAATCTCTCTGTGTTTCTCTGTCCTCTCTCTCAATCACTCTGTGATTCTCTGTCCTCTCTCTCAATCTCTCTGTGATTCTCTGTCCTCTCTCTCAATCTCTCTGTGATTCTCTGTCCTCTCTCTCAATCTCTCTGTGATTCTCTGTGTCTTTCTCACTGGCTTTCTGTCTTTCTCTTTGGTGCCTTCAATTTCTTTGTGTCTCTGTTATTTCCCTCCACTTTTTTCCCTCCACTTTTTTCCCTTCTCTCTTTCTTTGTATCTTTCTGTCTTCTCTATTTCTCTTACCATCATTTCTCTCTCTCTTTCAAAATTTTTCTGTCTTTTCCTGACCCTTCCCACCGCCCGCAATTTATCCACCGCCCTCAATTTATCCACCGCCCTCAATTTATCCACCGCCCGCAATTTTTATCCACCAAGAAAATCTTTTTCCTGCAATTCCCCCCGCCTGAAAACATCCCCCCCCCCTTGGACAGACACCCCCGATCTAAATAATCCTCATCTGCACACAACTGTCTGATATCCCCTGTTAAATGACCCCCATCTAATACCCTCATTATCAACAGACCCCCATCTAATTATCCCCTTCCCGCTGTTACAAGACAACCCATCAAACGACCACCCGCCCAGGACAGATTCCCATCGAAATAGACCCCGGGAAAAAACGCCCATTTAAATTCCCCCCCGGGAATAAACTCCCATCTGAATAACCCACCCCCCCCCCCCCCAGGAACAGACCCCCATCTAAATACCCCCCGGGAACAAACTCCCATCTTAATACCCCCACCCCGGAACAGACTGCCATCTAAATACACCCCCGGGAACAAACTCCCATCTAAATACCCCCCGGGAACAAACTACCATCTAAATACCCCCCGGGAACAAACTGCCATCTCAATACCCCCCGGGAACAAACTACCATCTAAATACCACCCCAGGAACAAACTCCCATCTAAATACCCCCGGGAACAAACGCCCAACTGAATACGCCCCCAGGAACAAACTCCCATCTAAATACCCCCGGGAACAAACACCCATCTAAATACCCTTCCAGGAACAAACTCCCATCTAAATACTCTCCCAGGAACAAACTCCCATCTAAATACCCCCCGGGAACAAACTCCCATCTCAATACGCCCCGGGAACATCCTCCCATCTCAATACTCCCCGGGAACAAACGCCCAACTGAATACACCCCCAGGAACAAACTCCCATCTAAATACCTGCCCATGAACAAACTACCATCTATATACCCCCGGGAACAAACTCCCCTCTGAATAACCCCCCAGGAACAAACTCCCATCTCAATACCCTCCTGGAACAAACTCCCCTCTGAATACCCCCCGGGAACAGACTCCCATCTCGCGACCCGCCCGCAACAGACCCCCATCTAAATACCCCCCGTTCTGTGAACAGACTCCCATCTAAATACACCCCCCCATTAACTGAACCCAATCTAATTCTCCCCCCGCTCTCCACTGTAAACTCTCCCGGTTTCTAAATACCCTCCCTGTCCTGTATAAGCCCCCTCTACTAATTCCCACCCTGTATCATCACCCCCGTGAAAAGCCCCCGACCCCCCTCACTCCCCACCGTGTTATTCCCACGTCCATCACTTTCCTGGGTTTGGCTCCATCTCCCGACAATCTTTCGTTCATTTTAATTCCAGATCTGGATAAGCCACTGGAATTCCAACAACTTGCTCCCAGAACCCCGGCACCTTTAACTCCTGTCCGGCCAAAATCAGGGCCGGGCATAGAGCAAGGACCTTCAGAGGCTAACTGGCATTCTGAGCCTTTAACGTCCAGGACACAGCCCTCTCTGCAGAAAGGTGTTTCACCTGCTCTCCCCATCGGCTTCAGGGAATCAAACAGAGGGAGACACACACAAACACTCACAAATTGATTTTGCACAGGGACGGGAAGAGGCTATTCAGCCCTTTGATCCTGTCCCACCCATGTTAGATAATGGCTGACTTGCCCCTTCCCCCATTGAACCACAAGGAGACAGGCAGAGACAGTCTGGGAGCAGATACAGAGAGTCAAAGATACACTGGGCTGGACTTGGACTTGGTGCCAATGGTGCAAACCAGGGTGGAGGGGAGGAGAGTGGTTGTGTATCGGCTGTCCGTTCAGCATCACTCCCCTGTTTTTAACTCAATGGGAGCAAAAATGGGCAGAGATGGAAAGCAGTATCTCACTTCACAATCACCCTGTACAACACCAAGGCTGCGAGTTCAAATCCACCACCTGACAGAGGGACAGAAACACAGAAAACAGATCCAGGGATTAGGACAGAACAGTGAGAGAGAGAAAAATAAATGGAAAGGGACCTGGAGAATGAGATGCAGGGAGTCCGACACCAGTGAGAGAAACTGAGAACAGAGGGTCGGAAACGCTGAGAAGGGCAGAGAGAGAGAGAGAAATGGAGATAATGAGAGAGATCCCAGACCAAGAGAGAGATGCAGAGACAGAAAGATGTGGAGGGGCAGAGATACAAAGTAAGATGCATTTACAGAATAGAGAGGGATGCTGCGGGATGGGGGAAATGCAGAGATAATCTTGCAGGAAAGGAGGAGCAGCGATGAAAAGATTCAGGGATTTGGAAGTGAGTGAGAGAAGAAATGGAGTGAGAGAGAGACAGATAAAGATGCAGAGAGTCGCAGAGGGAGAATGACAATGGAAACCTGTGAGACTCCAGAGAGAGGCAGAGATAGAAAGGATGTTGAGAGATACAGAGATAGAAATTTAAAGATGTGAAGAAACAGATTTAGGAACAAGGAGGAAGGTGCAGGGAACAAGTAGCAGCAAGAGATGGAGAGAGGGAAATCTATGGGATTACATTGACTGTTCTGGAGCAGCGATTCCCAAACTATTCCCTTCGGAGCACCATTTAGCCCCCTCCCTTGTGGTAAAAAAATTCCACAGACCCCCAAAAAACAAAATCAAAATACTGAGGATGCTGTAAATCTGAAATAAAAACCGTGCTGGAAATACTGAGCATTTCCAGCACTTTGTTTTTCTATCAGCCCCGAAAACACAATCAGTTTTCTTTTCATATTTAGAAATGAATTTGACAATGACAAATATATATGTATTATTATTTTCCCTCCCTGGTTAAAGCTCTTGTCTGTGAATTCCACGTGGCCAAAAGATTCTCCCTCTGCATCATCACAGCTGCAGCTTCCGAAAAGATTCTCCTTGGGAATAAGAGAAATAAAATTGATTCAAACAAAGCAAAGCATTTTTGAACAGAAATAAAACGCAGCAAGAGCCCAGGACTCTCTCTCAAACTCACTGACATAAAACAATCTCTCAGTGACTTACAAACACATCCCCTGACACAGAGCAAGAGACTGGGAAGTGTGGATGTGTTTACCCTGTCATTTCCTGCTCTCTCTCTCTCTCTCTCTCTCTCTCTCTCTCTCTCTCTCTCTCTCTCTCTCTCTCTCTCTCTCTCTCTCTCTCTCTCTCTCTCTCTCTCTCTCTCTCTCTCTCTCTCTCTCTCTCTCTCTCTCTCTCTCTCTCTCTCTCTCTCTATTTTTCTCTGTGTGTCTCGACATCTGTTTCTGCCTCATTGTAAAAACACACAAACACTGGAGACCCCCATCCCCTCTCCTGTAGAAGGATAGAGAGAGAAATCCACATTCCCATCCCTGAAAAACTGAATTCAAATGGTCCCCAGGTGTTTCATTTCACTGTCAAATTCAGCCCACAGCCTAAAACACCAGCAATATTCGGGAATGAGAACAAGCCTTTGCAAACCTTCACATTTCACCCATTTCATTGCTGATTCACAGAAGTATTTGACACTCAATGAATTAATTTTTAAAGTGCTCGTCACTGTTGCAATGTTGGAAATGCTGCTGGTCATTGGTACACAGCAAGATCCCACAAACAGCAGTGTGATAACAGCCTGCAAGCTGTGCTCAGCAAGATCCCAGCAATGGTGACACTTCAACCAAGGTTTGAGTGTGGATTTCTCTCTTTCTGTGTCTTTCTCCATCTTTCTCTGCCTTCCCTCCCTCAGCCACACTCCGCCTGTCTCTCTCTCTCTCTCTCTCTCTCTGTTTAACTTGCCACCTCCAGCTGTTTCGCACTCTCCCTCTTTTTCTCTCCACCTGTTTCTGCCTCAGTGTTGTAATGTAGAAATTGATGAAGGGAATGTATGCACAGCAGGATCCCACAATGCGATCATATCCAAATATCCCATCACAGTCCTCAGAAAATGCTAAACTCCATCTTTAAACTGAAAACAACCTTTATGCAGCTTCACGTTCAGCTCTTGTAATTATTGGCCCTCAGGAGCAGTTGACACTTAATGAATTCATTTTGAAAGTGGTCCACTGTTGCAATGCAGGAAACCTGCAGGCAGTGTGTGCACAGCAAGATCCCAGCAATGGTGACACTTCAATATTCAGTTTACCAATGTTTTGAGTGTAGATTTCTCTCTCCCTCTCTCTCTGTCTCTGTCCACCTTTCTCTGCCTTCCCTCCCTCACTCACCTGTCTCTCTCTCTCTCTGCATTTAACCTGCCACGTCCAGCTGTTTCGCACTCTCCCTCTTTTTCTCTCCACCTGTTTCTGCCTCAGTGTTGTAATGTAGGAATTGATACAGGGAATGGATGCACAGCAGGATCCCACAATTGTTAAGCCCTCAGTGACACAGACACTCTCTCAGCAACACCCAAATACAGACAAATCACATTTAATAAACCAAAGGATAAAAGCGTTCAGACAGCAACCACCACCTCTCTGTGTCTGTCTCTGTATCTCTCTCCCTGTCTCAGTATCTCTCTCCCCTGTCTCTGTATCTCTCTCCCTGTCTCTGTATCTCTCTCCCCTGTCTGTGTATTTCTCTCCCCTGTCTGTGTATTTCTCTCCCCTGTCTCTCTCTCTCTCCATCCATATCTGTTTTTGTCCCTCTATCTCATATGTAATCTTGACTGAAAATAGCTATGAAATATTTCTGTCTCACCTTTAGCTATTAAAGGTTTAAATAGAGAGACAGAGGGAAAGAATTCTGGAGAAAGACAGAGAGAATTCGAAACTCAGAACTTCAGTAAACTGAATTGTTTGAATCGGGAACATTTGACACTCAGTGAACTGTTTAAATGCTCGTCACGATTGCAATGTTGGAAACACTACATGCTATATGTGCACAGCAAGATCCCACAATTTATTTCACCCTCAAATTCACGTCACTGCCCTAAATACCAGCATCACTCTGGAATTATACCGGCTCCAAGCTCAGGACTTTAATTCCAGGCCTTCAGGGGAGCTTTACACAAAATGAATTCACTTCTAAAATGGTGTGACAGGGAGGGAAGTGTCCTCATTGTTGTCATGTAGGAATGCTGCAGGGCACTAGATGCACAGCAAGATCCCACAAGCAGCAATGTGATAATAGCCAGATTTCAGTCCCGAGAAAGGGTGAAACTCCCTCTTTAAACTGGGAAGAAGCTGCTGATTCCGTCTCACCATTTCAAATAACGACAAATCGCATTGCTGTGTGTGGTATGTTTATTTTTATTTATTAAAGGTTTAAATGGCGATGGAGAGTGTTTAACCGAGACACAGTGTGGATTGTAAAATCTGTGTGTGTGTGTGTGTGTCTGTGTGTCGCTTTATGTATGTGTCTGTGTGTGTCTGTGTGTGTGTCTCTGTCTGTCCCTTTATGTATGTGTCTGTGTGTGTCTGGATGTGTGTGTGTGAGAGAGAGAGAATATCAGGGTCACCTCGCCACATCTCTATCTCTCCTTCTCTCTCTGTTTCTCCTTCTCTCTCCCTCTCTCAATCCGCCTCTCTCACAGAAACATAGAAAATAGGAGCAGGAACAGGCCATTCGGCCCTTTGGGCTTGCTCCGTCATTCAACAAAGATCATGACCGATGGTCTAATTCAGTACCCTGTTCCCACTTTCTCCCCATACCCCTTGATCCCTTTGACATTAAGAAATATATGTCTCTCCTCCATGAATATATTTAATGACTTGGCCTCCACTGCCTTCTGCGGTAGAGAATTCCACAGGTTCACCAACCTCTACCCCATCCATCTCTCCCCCTCTATCTCCGTCTCCACCCTCTATCTCCCTCTCCCCCTCTATCTCCTCTCCCCCTCTATCTCCCAATCCCCCTCTATATCCCTCTCCCGCTCTCTCTCCCTCACCCCCCTCTATCTCCCTCTCCCCTCGATCTCCATCTTCCCCCTCTATCTCCCTCTCCCCCCTCTATCTCCCAATCCCCCTCTATCTCCCTCACCCCCTCTATCTCCCTCACCCCCTCTATCTCCCACTGCCCCTCTATCTCACTCTTCCCCTCTATCTCCCTCTCCCCCCTCTATCTCCCAATCCCCCTCTATCTCACTCTCCCCCTCTATCTCACTCTCCCCATCTATTTTTCTCTCCCCCTCTATCTCCCTCTCTCCCTCTATCTGCCTCTCCCCCTCTATCTCACTCTCCCCATCTCTCTCACACTCCCTCTATATCTCACTCTCCCCCTCTATCTGTCTCTCGCCCTCTATCTGTCTCTCGCCCTCTATCTGTCTCTCCCCCTCTATCTGTCTCTCGCCCTCTATCTGCCTCTCCCCCTCTATCTGTCTCTCGCCCTCTATCTGTCTCTCGCCCTCTATCTGTCTCTCCCCCTCTATCTCACTCTCCCCCTCTATCTGTCTCTCTCCCTCTATCTGTCTCTCGCCCTCTATCTGTCTCTCCCCCTCTATCTCACTCTCTCCCTCTATCTGCCTCTCCCCCTCTATCTCACTCTCCCCATCTCTCTCACACTCCCCCTATATCTCACTCTCCCCCTCTATCTGTCTCTCGCCCTCTATCTGTCTCTCGCCCTCTATCTGTCTCTCCCCCTCTATCTCACTCTCCCCCTCTATCTGTCTCTCCCCCTCTATCTGTCTCTCGCCCTCTATCTGTCTCTCCCCCTCTATCTGTCTCTCGCCCTCTATCTGTCTCTCGCCCTCTATCTGTCTCTCCCCCTCTATCTCACTCTCCCCCTCTATCTGTCTCTCCCCCTCTATCTGTCTCTCGCCCTCTATCTGTCTCTCCCCCTCTATCTCACTCTCTCCCTCTATCTGCCTCTCCCCCTCTATCTCACTCTCCCCATCTCTCTCACACTCCCCCTATATCTCACTCTCCCCCTCTATCTGTCTCTCGCCCTCTATCTGTCTCTCGCCCTCTATCTGTCTCTCCCCCTCTATCTCACTCTCCCCCTCTATCTGTCTCTCCCCCTCTATCTGTCTCTCGCCCTCTATCTGTCTCTCCCCCTCTATCTCACTCTCTCCCTCTATCTGCCTCTCCCCCTCTATCTCACTCTCCCCATCTCTCTCACACTCCCCCTATATCTCACTCTCCCCCTCTATCTGTCTCTCCCCCTCTATCTGTCTCTCGCCCTCTATCTGTCTCTCCCCCTCTATCTGTCTCTCGCCCTCTATCTGTCTCTCCCCCTCTATCTGTCTCTCGCCCTCTATCTGTCTCTCCCCCTCTATCTGTCTCTCGCCCTCTATCTGTCTCTCCCCCTCGATCTCCCTCTCTCCCTCTATCTGCCTCTCCCCCTCTATCTCACTCTTCCCCTCTATCTCACTCTTCCCCTCTATCTCACACTCCCCCTCTATCTCACATTCCCCCTCTATCTCACACTCCCCCTCTATCTCACTCACGCCCTCTATCTCACACTCCCCCTCAATCTCATACACCCCCTCTATCTCACACTCCCCCTCTATCTCACACTCACCCTCTATCTCACTCTCCCCCTCTATCTCACTCTCCCCCTCTATCTCACTCTCCCCCTCTATCTGTCTCTCGCCCTCTATCTGTCTTTCCCCCTCTATCTGTCTCTCCCCCTCAATCTGTCTCTCCCCCTCTATCTCCCACTCCCCCTTTATCTCCCTCTCTCCCTCTATCTCTCTCTCTCCCTCTATCTGCCTCTCCCCCTCTATCTCACACTTCCCCTCTATCTCCCACTCCCCCTCTATCTCACACTCCTCCTCTATCTCACTCTCCCCCTCTATCTCACACTCCCCCTCTATCTCACACTCCCCCTCTATCTCACACTCACCCTCTATCTCACTCTCCCCCTCTATCTCACACTCCCCCTCTATCTCACACTCCCCCTCTATCTCACACTTCCCCTCCATCTCACTCTTCCCCTCTATCTCACACACCCCCTCTATCTCACACTTCCCCTCTATCTCCCACTCCCCCTCTATCTCACACTCCTCCTCTATCTCACTCTCCCCCTCTATCTCACACTCCCCCTCTATCTCACACTCCCCCTCTATCTCACACTTCCCCTCCATCTCACTCTTCCCCTCTATCTCACACACCCCCTCTATCTCACACTTCCCCTCTATCTCCCACTCCCCCTCTATCTCACACTCCTCCTCTATCTCACTCTCCCCCTCTATCTCACACTCCCCCTCTTTCTCCCTCTCCCCCTCTATCTCACTCTCCCCCTCTGTCTGTCTCTCGCCCTCTATCTGTCTCTCCGCCTCTATCTGTCTCTCCCCCTCTATCTCCCTCTCCCCCTCTATCTCCCTCTCTCCCTCTATCTCCCTCTCTCCCTCTTTCTGCCTCTCCCCCTCTATCTCACTCTTCCCCTCCATCTCACTCTTCCCCTCTATCTCACACACCCCCTCTATCTCACACTCCCCCTCTATCTCACACTCCCCCTCTATCTCACACACCCCCTCTATCTCACACTCCCCCTCTATCTCACTCTCCCCCTCTATCTCTCTCTCCCTCTCTCTGTGTCTCTCTCACTGCCTCTCTCTCTATCTCTTCCTGTCTCTCTGTTTCTCTCTCTCTCTTTCTGTCTCTCTGTCTGTTGCTCTCTCTCTGTCTCTCCTCTCTCTTTCTGTCCATGACTCTGTTTGTGTCTCTCTCACACCATTACTCTCTCTCTGCCTCTGTCTCTGCCTCTCCCTGTCTCTATGTCTCTCTCTGTGTCGCACTTTCCCCAATCTCTCACCAAAGGACAGTCCCGTCATCCCGGGAACAAGTCTGGTGAACCTTCATTGCACTCCCTCTCTGGCAATAATATCCTACCTAAGGTAAGGGGACGAAAACTGCACACAGTACTCCAGGTGCGGTCTAACCAAGGTTCTATGTGATTGAAGCAAGACTTCACTACTCCTGCACTCAAATCCTCTTGTGATAAAGACTGAAATCCCAATAGCCTTCTGAATTGCATTCTGCAACTGCATGTTAGTTTTCAGTGACTGATTGACGGGGACAGCCAGGTCGCTTTGTACATCTACGCTTTCTAATCTCTTACCATTTAATATATACTCAATTCCACCATCCCAGGTGTGATCAGATACTCTGTCCCTTCGTAAACCATTTCCTGTCCCTCCAACAGCTTGTGCCACTGCCCTATTTATCGGTGTGTTTTTTTCCCCTTCTGATGATGTTGAATTTGTTATTGGCTTTTCTCCTGCTGAAGTTGTTGTATTGTTAGGTTTTTTTAGTCCTCGGGAAGCTGTTCTTTTCCTGTTGAGATTGTTGCATTTGTTGGTGTTTTTTTCTCCTGTTCAGGTTGTTGCTGCATTTGTTGGTGTTTTTTCTCCTGTTGAGGTTGTTGTTGCATTTGTTGGTGGTTTTTTCTCATGTTGAAGTTGTTGTTGCATTTGTTGGTGTTTTTCCTCCTTTTGAGGTTGTTGTTGCATTTGTTGATGTTTTTCCTCTTGTTGAGGTTGTCGTGGAATTGATTTGAAAAACACGTTTGCTAACACTTTTCGGGATGAGAAGCTACATTCAACTGAACCCCAGGACCCGTTTCTCTGTCACGTTTAAAGCACTAACCTTGCATTAGTGAGGAGTCAGTCTCTGAAATAAATGTCCCAGTGCTGCTGTAACATAAAATGGCCACCGTGAACAAACCTAAAATGACTGACTGATGTTCTGAGAGAGAAGGGAACGAGAGACAGACAGACAGACAGAAAGAAAGACAATCTGTAACCTCATGGCCCGGCATATCCCCCACTCTACCATTACCATCAAGCCAGGAGACCAACCCCGGTTCAGTGAAGTGTGCAGGAGGGCATGCCAGGAGCAGCACCAGGCATACCTCAAAATGAGGTGTCAACCTGGTGAAGCTACATCCCAGGACTATCTGCATGCCAAACTGCGTAAGCAGCATGCGATAGACAGAGCTAAGCGATCCCATAACCAACGGATCAGATCTAAGCTCTGCAATCCCGCCACATCCAGAGAAAAGGAGTGATCAGCATGAAGAGACTGCTGGAGATTTATGTTCCTGGTAATCTCTCCATCTCTATCTCTCCTTCCTCTGTCTTTTACTCTCTCAAGCCCTGTCTCACCTCTCTGTTCCTCTTTATCCATGTGTTACGAACACTGGACATTGTCTTTCTCCCATCTTCACTCTTCATCGCTACTTCTCCCTCTGTTACCCTCTGAATCACAGTCTCTCCCACTCCGTTACCCTCTGAATCACAGTCTCTGCCTCTCTGTTACCCTTAGAATCCCAGTCTCTCCCTCTCTGTTACCCTCTGAATCCCAGTCTCTCCCTCTCCGTTAACCTCTGAATCCCAGTCTCTCCCTCTCTGTTACCCTCTGAATACCAGTCTCTCCCTCTGTGTTACCCTCTGAATCCCAGTCTTTCCCTCTCTGTTAACCTCTGAATCCCAGTCTCTCCCTGTCTGTTACCCTCTGAATCCCAGTCTCTCCCTCTCTGTTACCCTCTGAATCCCAGTCTCTCCCTCTCTGTCTCTCTCTCCCTCCCTCTCTGTTTCTTTCTCTCTCTCTGGCTCTCAGTGTCTCTCCCTCTCTCTCTCTCTGCCTCTGTCCATGCCTCTGTCTCTCTCACACCATCTCGCCATCCCTCTCTCTGCCTCTCCATCTCTCTCTTCCTGTTACTTTGTCTCTCCCTATCGCTCTTTCCCACTCTCTTTCCATGACTCTGTTTACATCTCTCTCATTCTCTGTCTCTGCCTATCTCTCTCTCTCTCTCTCTGTCTCTTTCCATGACTCCATTTGTGCCTCCCTTACACCATCTCTCCCACTCTCTCTGTCTCTGTCTCTCTCTCTCTCTCTCTCTGTCTCTCTCTCTGTCCCTTCATCTGTCTTTCCCTCTCTGTCACTCCTCCTCTCTCCTTCGATCTCTGTCTCTCTCTCTCTATCCCTCCATCTTTCCTTCCCTCCCTGTCACTCCATTTCTCTCCTTCTCTCTCTGACTCTCACTTTGTCTCTCCATCTGTCTTTCCCTTCCTGACACTCCCTCTCTCTCCTTATCTCTCTGTCCCTGTCACTCTCTCTGGCTCCCTCTCTGTCCCACCAACTGCCTTTCCCTCTCTGTCTCTCCCAATCTCTCCTTCTCTCTCTGTCTCTGCCCCCCCATCTGTCTTTCCCTGCCTGTCACTCCATCTCTCTCCCTGTCTCTCTCTCTCTGTCCCTCCATTTGTCTTTCCCTCCCTGTCTCTCCCTCTCTCTCCTTCCATCTCTGCCGTTCTCTCTGTCTTTCCATCTGTCTTTCCCTCCCTGTCACTCCCTCTTTCTCCTTCCATCTCTGCCTCCATCTCTCTCTGTCTCTCCAACTGCCTTTCCCTCTCTGTCTCTCCTTCTCTCTCTGTCACTCCCTCTCTCTCTGTCCCTTAATCTGTCTTTCCCTCCCTGTCACTCCATCTCTCTCCTTCCATCTCTGCCTCTCTCTCTCTATCTCTCCATCTGTATTTCCCTCCCTGTCACTCTATCTCTCTCCTTCCATCTCTGCCTCTTTCTCTCTGTCTCTCCATCTGTATTTCCCTCTCTGTCACTCCCTCTCTGTCCTTCTATCTCTGCCTCTTTCTCTCTGTCCCTCCATCTGTCTTCCCTTCCCCGTCACTCCCTCTCGCTCCTTCTATCTCTGTCTCTGCCACTCTCTCTGCCACTCTCTCTGTCCCTACATCTGTCTTTCCCTCTCTATCGCTCCATCTTTCCTCCCCCCCGTCACTCCCTCTCTCTCCAACTATCTCTGTCTCTGCCACTCTCTCTGTCTCTCTCTCTGTCCCTTCATCTGTCTTTCCCTCTCTATCGCTCCATCTTTCCTTCCCCCCCTGTCATCTCCCTCTCTCTCCTTCTCTCTCTGTCTCTGCAACTCTCTCTGTCTCTCTCTCTCTGTCCCTCCATCTGTCTTTCCCTCTCTGTCTCTCCGTCTCACTCCTTCTATCTCTGTCACTCACGCTCTCTCTCTGTCTCTCTCTCTCTGTCTCTCCATCTGTCTTTCCACCTCTGTCTCTCCCCCTCTCTCTGTCTCTCTCTCTCTGTCCCTCCATCTGTCTTTCACTCTCTGTAACTCCCTCTCTCTCTTCTTTCTCTGTCTCTGTCTCTCTGTCTGTCCCTCCGTCTGCATTTCCCTCTCTGTCACTCCCTCACTCTCCAATCTCTGATTCTCTCTCTCTATCCCTCCATCTGTCTTTCCCTCCCTGGAACTCCATCTCTCTCCCTGTCTCTCTCTGTCTGTCCCTCCATCTGTCTTTCCCTCTCTGTCTCTCCACACTCTCCTTCTTTCTCTGTCTCTCTCGCTCTCTGTCTTTCCATCTGTCTTTCCCTTCCTGTCACTCCCTCTCTCTCCTTCCATCGCTACCTCTCTCACTCTCTGTCTCTCCAACTGCCTTTCCCTCTCTGCCTCTTCCACTCTCTCCTTCTTTCCCTGCCTCTGCCTCTCTCTATCCCTCCATCTGTCCTTCCCTCCCTGTCACGACATCTCTCTCCTTCTCTCTGTCTCTCACTTTGTCCTTCCATCTGTCTTCCCCTCTCTGACACACCCTCTCTCTCAGTCTCTCTCTGTCTCTGCCACTCTCCAACTGTCTCTCTGTCTGTCCCTCCATCTGTCTTCCCCCCGTCACTCCCTCTCTCTCCGTCTCTCTCTCTCTATCCCTCCATCTGACCTTCAATCCCTGTCACTCCATCTCTCTCCTTCCCTCTCCGTCTCTCACTTTGTCCCTCCATCTGTATTTCCCTCTCTGTCTCTCCCTCTCACTCCTTCTATCTCTGTCTCTCACTGAGTCCCTCCATCTGTCTTTCCCTCTCTGACTCTCCCTCTGTCTCCTTCTATCTCTCTGCCCATCTGTCTTACCCTCTCTGTCTCTCCCTCTCTCTACTTCTCTCAGTCTCTGCCTCTCTCTCTGTCTCTCTCTCTCTGTCCCTCCATCGGTCTTTCCCTCTCTGTCACTCCCTCTCTCCTTCTCTCTGTCTCTCCCTCTCTCTCCTTCTCTCTCTCTCTCCCTCCATCTGACCTTCCCTCCCTGTCACTCCATCTCGCTCCTTACATCTCTGCCTCCCTCTATCTGTCTCTCCATCTGTCTTTCCGTCCCTGATACTCCCCCTCTCTCTTTCTGTCTCTCTCTCTGTTTCTCCATCTATCTTTCCCTCCCTGTCACTCCCTCTCTCTCTGTCTCTCTCTCTGTCCCAACATCTGTCTTTCCCTCCCTGTCACTCCCTCTCTCTCTGTCTCTTTCTCTGTCCCTCCATCTGTCTTTCCCTCCCTCACACTCCCTCTCACTCCTTCGCTCTCTGTCTCTGCGTCTCTCTCTGTCTCTCTCTCTGTCCCTGCATATGTCTTTCCCTCCCTGTCGCTCCCTCTCTCTCCTTCTCTCTCTCTGTCCCTCCATCTGTCTTTCCCTCCGTCACTCCCTCTCTCTCTGTCTCTCTCTCTGTCCCTCCATCTGTCTTTCCCTCCCTGACACTCCCTCTCACTCCTTCTCTCTCTGTCTCTCTCTCTCTGCTATCACTGAGACTAGGAGAGCGACAGAGGGAGGGAGGGTTCGATATGACGGCATAGCGAGGGCTGTAGTGAGGGACAAACGTGGAGAGAGGGAGATTGTTGAGGTGGATGAAGAGGATAATGTAAGATATATTAATGTGATGACATCCTTCACTGCTGTGTACACAAACATATAAGAGATAGGTATGGAGAGAAAACGAACATCGGGAGAGGGAGGAATGCAGATGAAGTTGGGGTCAGGCGGACACTTTTGATGATCCAGAAGGAATAGCCTCCATTTTAAATATTCAGCAAGCTATTCCACTGTGGTAGCCATCACACCCTCATGATATTGTTTGTGGAAATTTCATGATGGCTTATTGGTTAATTTTAAACCTGTGATTGATAGATTCTTGTGAACCAAATGTATTAAGAGATAAGGGGCAAAGGCAGGATATATGGTGCAAGTTACATCACAGATCAGCGAAGATCACATTGGATGCTGGAACAGGATTGTGGGGTTAAATTGCATCCTGCTCTTCCAATATCCCCTGTTAAATATCCTTCTTTCTCTGTCTGTCACCCTGTCAGTCTATGTCTCTCTGTTTCTCTCTTTCTGTCTCTCTCTCTGTCTCTATCGGACAGTGTAGAGTGAGATTCACTCTGTATCCACCCCATGATGTTTCTGCCCTGGGAGTGTGTGATGGGACAGCGTCGAGGGACATTTACTCGGTGTCAAACCCAACCTTGTGCTTGGCTTGGGAACGTTTAATGGGACAGTGTAGCTGGAGATTTACTCTGTATCCCTGGAATTTAGAAGGTTATGGGGTGATTAAATGAATGTTTTCAAGATAATAAGGGAAACTGATAGGGTGGACAGAGAGTAACAATTCCCACTGGCTGCGGAGTCAGGAACTTGTGGGCATAGTCTAAAAATCTAAACTTAGTCTCAAGACCTTTCAGGAGTGAAATGAAGAAACACTTCAACACACCAGGTGTGGTATCAGTTTGGAACTTTCTTTCACAAACAGCAATTGATGCTGAGACACTTGTTAATTTTTAAATCTGAGAATGACAGATTTTTTTAACCAGCGGTATTAAGAGACAAAGGGCAAAGGTGGGATATATGGTGTTAGTTAGATCACAGTTTAGCCCTGATCTCATTGAATGCTTGAACAGGGTCGAGGGGTTAAATTGCCTCCTCATCTTCTTATGTCTGATGTTAAATTTCCTTCTTTCTCTCTCCGACACCCTGTGTCTGCGTCTCCCTCTATTTCTCTCATTCTCTCTCTCTCTCTCTCTCTCTGTTTCGGACAGTGTCGAGTGAGATTCACTCTGTCTCCACCCCATGATGTTCCTGTTCTGGGACTGTTGGATGGGAGAGTGCAGAAGGAGCATTACTCTGTATCTAATCCATGCTGTACCTGTCTGCGGAATGTTGATGGGAGAGTGCAAACAGAGAGGTGTGGGACCAGGGTCCTCATGGGGAGGACTTAATGGTGCCTCTAATTGACCAGTTAGCAATATTGGTGCTCCAGGGATGAAAGGGACATTGGCTGAGTGGATACGACATTGGCTGAGAGAGTGGACAATGGTTGTTTCAGACTGGAGGGAGGTATACAGTGGAGGTTGATATTCGGACCACTGATCTTTTTGATATATACTAATGACTTGGACTTGTTTATGCACTTCATAACTTCAATGTTTGCCAATGTTTGTGACATCTGCAATGTAATAAAAGGGAAGGGACTAGTAGCAGACTTCAGGAGGATAGAGGCAGTCTGGTGAAATGGAACACACAAGAACAAATGAATTAGCAGCAGGAGTAGGCCATTCGGCACCTCGAGCCTGCTCTGCCATTCAATGGCTGATCTGATTGTGAACTCAACTCCACTTTCCTGTCTGTGTCCCATAACCCTTGACTCCCTAACTGATAAAAAATCTATCGAACTCAGCCTTGAATATATTCAATGATCCAGCCTCCACTGCTCTCTGGGGAAGAGAAGTCCACAGACTGACCCCCCTCTGAGAGAAAAACATTTCTCCTCAGCTCAGTTTTAAATGGAACGTCCCTAAATTTTAAACTGTTTCCCCGAGTTCTAGTCTCCCCAACAAGGGGAAACATCCTCTCAGCATCCACCCTGTCCAGTCCCCTCGGGACCTGAGATGTTTCACTCAGATCAGCTCTCATTCTTCTAAACTTCAGTGGGTACAGACACAACCTGTTCAACCTTTCCTCATAAGATAACCCCTTCATCCCAGGAATCAGCCCAGTGAACCTTCTCTGAACTACTTCGAATGCAATTATATAATTTCTTCAGTAAGGAGACCAAAAGTGTCCACAATCCTGCAGACGTCGTCTAACTTATGCCCTGTACAACTGAAACAACACTTCCCTACTTTGATATTCTATTCACCTTGCAATAAACAACAACATTCCATTTGCCTTCCGAATCACTCGCTGTCGCTACACCGTAACATTTTGTGATTCATGTACCAGGACACCCAGATCCCTCTGTACCATACAGTTCTGCAGTCTCTCTCCATTTCAATAATGTACTGATTTTTATTCTTCCTGCTAAAGTGGACAAGCTCACATTTTCCCACATTGTACTCCATCTCCCAATTTTTTGCTCGCTCACTTAACCAATGGAAATCTCTTTGTCGACACTTTATGGCCTCTTGACAGCTTACTATCCAACCTATCATTGGGCAGACACAGGACAGGTTAACTTCAATGCTGAGAAATGTGAAGTGATGCATTCTGGAAGGAAGACTGAGTGATATAAACTAAATGGTACAATGTTAGAATGGGTGACAGGACAGAGAGATCTGGGATTTCATCAATGTTCCCTGTTCTCCCCAAAAGCTCAATTTGGCGCTTGGAATCTGTGAGTTGAATTTAGCTTCATCCTGAAAAGTGTTAGCAAACGTGTTGGGAAATGTGTCAAAAGCTGTTTCCATTCAGACATTCCTGCATTGTGGAAGTGCGAGCTGTCTTTGCAGAGACAGGAAATAGAGTTGTTTGAATGTACCTGCAGGTTTTGGTTGATGCAATAAGGTGAGAATTTGAATTGTGTCCTTCCAGATACACAGAATTGAAGGCATTTACAGAACACCACATGAAGTAGTTTACCAATGTCTGACAAACTTCAAAGACTTCAAACACATGGAAGAAGAGGAGAAGGGAACAATATACAAATCCTCAGTCAGTCAGACAACAGCAGTAGGAAAATGAATCTCTTTTTATGGGTTTTAATTTGAAGGCCTGAGCTGATGATTGAAAAAGCCGGAGTTCAAATCCCACACTGGGCTGTTGTGAATTTGAATTCTCTTCTTTCTAAAAATAAACAAAAATCTGGAATTAAAAAACCTCTAGGATGGAATGATTCACTCCTGTCTACTAGTGCAAAGCCTGTGCGTGTCTCAGTTTTGCTGTATTTATTAATGATTTAAGATGATGTGGTAGAATGCAACATACTCAAGTTTACCAACGACACAAAAATAGGCATCATTGTAAGCAGTGTAGCTGGAAGCAGAACAATGCAAAGAGATATCTGAAGGTAATGGGCAAAACTGTGGTAGATAGATTTCAATGTCAGTAAAAAAGACTAGAGGAGAGTACTTTCTTAATGGTGAAAAGATAGAAACATGGGAAGTCCAAAGAGACTTGACTGGTCCGTGTCCATTTGAGTGCAGTGTAGATTTACCAGAATGATAACTGGACACCAAGGGTTAAATTACAAGGTGATATTACACAAACTCGGGATTTATTCCCTGGAATTTAGGAGGATCAAGGTGATTTGATCAAAGTTGTTGAGATATTAAGGGGAACTGATGGGGTAGTTTGAGAGAAACTATTTCGGCAGCTTTGGAATATAGGAACAGGAGTAGGCCATTCAGCCCAGAGAGCCTGCTCCGCCATTCAAGACGATCATCGCTGATCATCCACTTCAATGTGTTTTTCCCAGACTATCCTCATACCCATTATGTCATTGGTATTCAGCAATCTGTCAATCTCTGCTTTAAACATGCTCAATGACTGAGCTTCCACAGCCCTCTGGGATAGAGAATTCCGAAGATTCACAACCCTCTGAGTATTGAAATTTCTCCTCATCTCTGTCCCAAGTGGCTTCCCCCTTATTTTGAAATTTTGTCCCCTGGTTCTAGACTCCTCAACCAGGAGAAACATCTTACCTACATCTACCCTGTCTATCTGTAACGTTTTCCCAGGGTCCCCACACAGCCTGTCTCCCCGTCCCCCTGCTTCTAAAGTGTCTCAGGGTCTCCTGGCACTTTCTATCTCTCTGCTTCTGTCTCTATCCCTCACTATCTCTCTGTTCTCTCTCCATTTCTATCTCTCCCTATATCTCTGTTACTCTACCTCTGTTCCACTCTCTCTGTCCATCACTCTCTCTCACCATGTTGGTTATCATTGTGGGTTGACAAAAATCACAGACAAAATAACCACTTCACCTGTCTGCCCCGAAATAAATAGCAAAAGTTGTGGATATTTTATGTCTGTATTCAGACAATATAGCCAGGGGTGTCTATTATATGATGGGATGCTGCAAATCGATTTACACCAGTACTGTCGGAAATACAACTTAAAAAGATTTATTCACAAGTTCAGTCCAACTTAACGACAGATTTGACCCGATAAGATAATAAATGCCAGAAGTCTGGAGTTTTTTGGAGTACGTTAAGCTTTACTCTGTCTGGCTTTCAGAAATTAAACATTACACATGCACTGCAAGATTAAAGATTATACATAGGTTAGGTTACATAGAATTTTGGAAGGAGTAAGAAGGCTAGGGAATATCCAATGAATGGTAGGATCATCGGAAGTACCGAGCGTCAGAGGGATCTTGGTGTACTTGTCCATAGATCACTGAAGGCTGCAGCGCAGGTAGACAAGGTGGTTAGGAAGGTATATGGGATACTTGCCTTTATTAGTTGAGGCGTAGAATATTAGAGCAGGGAGGTTATGATGGAGCTACATAAAACACTGGTTAGGCCACAGCTGGAGTACTGTGTACAGTTCTGGGCACCGCACTATAGGAAGGATGTGATTGCACTGGAGAGGATGCAGAGGAGATTGACCAGGATGTTGCCTGGGCTGGAGCATTTCCGCTATGAAGAGAGACTGAAAAGGCTGGAGTTGTTTTCCTCAGAGCAGAGAAGGCTGAGGAGGGACCTGATTGAGGTGTACAAAATTATGAGGGGCATTGATAGGTTAGATCGGAAGAAACTTTTTCCCTTAGCGGAGGGGTCAATAACCAGGGGGCATACATTGAAGGCAAGGGGCAGGAGGTTTAGAGGGGATTTGAGGAGAAGATTTTTCACCTGGAAGTTTATTGGGTGATTTGATGAAGGTTTACAAAATAATAAGGGAAACTGATAGGGTGGACTGAGAGTAAATATTCCCACTGGCTGCGGAGTCAGGAACTTGGGGCATAGTCTAAAAATATAAAGAGTGGCCACTTTGACTTCATCCCAACGTGTCGGATGGACATTCCCACATATAGCAGGTATAGCAGCACATATATAACAGGATAGCAGGTAGAACTGTAGTCATAGTATTCAGCTGAAAATTGATCAGTTACATTGTGATTTCAGTCCATATTTACAGTACACACGTTACCTTCCTGTTGTAATAAAGTCATACAGTATCTAATCTTCCCACTGGGGCAAAATGTCACTGGCTCAACATTCTAACCAAATACTAAAGCATTCCACAATGCAGGACTCACAAATTCAACAAAAGTTTCCTTTTCTGAGTCTCGATGTTCTGTTCTGATTCTCTGAGGGATTACTGATGCTTATCCTCCACATGAGCAGTCGTCCTAATCCCGTGTGCCAGTCCTGCTCCCAAACCCGGCATCCGCTTACATTAAGGCAAGTGATACAGGAGCGTCTCAGTGACTGAGGCTGAGCAGGGGTCAGTGAGAGACGCGGGTTAATCCGACACTCCAGGGACAGTTTAAACGGAGCTTTACTCTGTATCTAACCCGTGCTGCACCTTCTCTGAGATTGTTTGATGGGGCAGTGCAGACGAGGAGAGTTATTCCTTAGCCATTTAAAATATAGATAAGTGAATATCCAAGAGATTGTTTTAAATGTGATGAGGGTTTCTGCCTCTACCATCCTTTAGAGTCAGAGAGAGATACAGCACTTATACAGGCCCTTCGGCCCGCCTAGTCTGTGCCGGCCATCAACCACCCATTTTATACAAATCATTTCAGGCAGTGAGTTCCAAACACCCACCAGCCACTGGTTGAATAAACTATTGATGTGTTTCGTTCAGTGAAGTTTGATGTCACTGTTTCCCCAGGATGTTGATGCTGGGGGATTCAGCGAAGCGATAATGCTTTGAATGCCAAGGAGAGGTGGTTGGATTCTCTCTTGTTGCAGATGGTCATTTCCTGGCACTTGTGTGACATGAATGTTACTTCCCACTGGTCGGCCCAAACCTGAATGTTGTCCGGGTCTTGGTGCATGTGGCTATGGATTGCTTCATTATCTGAGGCAAAATACTGTGGATGCTGGAAATCTGGAAAGCATCGAGCTGAATCACGAACTCTGTTTCTCTCTCCACAGATGCTGCTTGACCTGCTCATTATTTCCAGCATTCTCTCCTGTGATCTCAGCTGAAGATGGTTGAGTCTCGGACACTACCCTAAGGAACTCCTGCAGTGATGTCCTGGGACTGAGATGATTGACCTCCAACAACCACAACCATCTTCCTTTGTGCTCGGTATGACTCCAACCAGCGGATTCCCACTGACTTCAGTTTTACTCGGGCTCCTCGATGTCACACTCGGTCAAACGCTGCCTTGATGGGAAGGTTAGTCTCTCTTCCCAGTAGCAGACAGGAGTGAATCATTCCCTTTGACCCGTTGGACACTCAACAAGCTGTGCTTCTTCACAGCCTGATACAGGACTGTACACAGCCAATTAATGTAGCCCATCAAACACTCCCAGAGCAGGTTCAGCACAGCTTTGGAATAGAGTATAGTTCCTTCAACATTCTTTCTCTGTCTTCCTCTCTCTGTCTCTCCCTCCTGCTATCCCTGACACGAGGAGAGAGACAGAGGAAGAGAGGGTTAGATATGAAGGCAGAGAGAGGGCTGTAGAGAGGGACAAAGTTGGAGAGAGAGAGATTGTTGAGGTGGATGAAAAGGATAATGTAAGATATATTAATTTGATGTAATCCTTCACTGCTGTGCACACAAACAGAAAGAGATACATATGGAGAGAAATCAACATCGGCAGAGGGGGAAATGTAGATGAAGTTAGGGCCCAGGCAGTTACGTTTGATGATCCAGAAGGAACAGACTCCATTTTAAACATCCATCAAGCTATTCCACTGTGGGAGCCATCACACCCTCATGACTTTTTTTGTGCAAATTTCTTGCTGGCATATTGGTTAATTTTTGAAGCTGTGATTGATAGATTCTTGTTAACCAAGGGTATTAGGAGATCAGGGGCAAAGGCGGGATATATGGTGTAAGTTACATCACAGATCAGCCAAGATCACATTGAATGCCGGACCAGGGCTTTGGGGTTGAATTGCATCTTCCTCTTCCAGTATCCCCTGTGAAGTATCCTCTTTCTCTTTTAGTCACCCTGTCATCCAATGTCTCTCTGTTTCTCTCTTTCTGTCTCTCTCTCTGTCTCTATCGGACAGTGTAGAGTGAGATTCACTCTGTATCCACCCCATGATGTTCCTGCCCTGGGAGTGTGTGATGGGACAGTGCAGAGGGAAATTTACTCTGTGTCAAACCCAACATTGTGCTTAGCTTGGGAATATTTAATGGGACAGTGTAGCTGGAGATTTACTCTGTATCCCTGGAATTTTGAAGGTTCAGGTGTGATTTGATGATTGTTTTCAAGATAATAAGGGAAACTGATGGGGGAGACAGAGAGTAACAATTCCCACTGGCTGCAGAGTCTAGAACATGGGGGCATAGTCTAAAAATATAAACCTAGTCTAAAAACCTTTCAGGAGTGAAATGAAGAAACACTTCAACACACCAGGTGTGGTATCAGTTTGTAACTCTCTTCCACAAACAGCAATTGATGCTGAGAAACTTGTTAATTTTTAAATCTGTGTTTGATAGATTTTTGTTAACCAAAGGTATTAAGGGGCAAAGATAGGTACATGGAGTTAGATTACACATCAGCCATGAGCTCATTGAATGACAGAACAGCGTTGAGGGGCTAAATGGCCTCCTCCTCTTCCTCTGTCCGACGACAAATATCCTGCGATCACGCTCTGTGTCTTGCTCTCTCTCTCCCTCTTTGTCTCTCTTTATGTCTGTCTGTCTGTCTTTCTCTCTCCTCTCATCTGTGGAAATCCGCACACATCAGTCAGCCATTTTAGGTTCATTTTCAGTGGCCATTTTATGTTACCACAACACTGGGACATTTATCGCTGTCTATCCCAAAACATCTCTCTTTGGAGTCTATTTGTGTCCTCCTCACAGCTTATTGTCCCACCTAACCTAGCATCTCTCTCCTTTGCTCCGTCTCACTCACGCACTCTCCCCCCTCTCTTTCCCCCCCATTTCTCTCTCCCCCCATTTATCTCTTTCTCCCCCACCCCCCCGCAATCTCTCTTTAAGTGTCCTGTAATCACATCCTTTATTATAGATTCGACCATTGTCCCTATGACTGATGTTAGACGAACAGGTCTTTAGTTCCCCATTTTCTCCCTCCGTCCTTTTGTAAATAGTGGGGTTACATTCTGATCTGCCTCTCTCACTCTGCCTCTCTCACACTGCCTCTGTCCCTCGCTATCTGTCTTTCCCCCCTCTCTCTCCATCTCTCCCTCTCTGTCTTTTTCTCTCTGTCGCTCGATCTCTCCCTCTCTCTTTCTACCTCTGTCCACGTCTCAATTTGTGCCTCCCTCACACCATCGCTCCCTCTCTCTCAGTCTCTCTCTAAGTTCATGTCTGCCTCTCTCTCTGCCTCTCTCTCTCTCTCTCTCTGCCTCTCTCTCTCTCTCTGTCTCTCCCTCTCTTTCGTTCGCTGCCTCTGTCCACGTCTCAGTTTGTGTCGCCTCCACACCATCTCTCCCTCCCTCCCTCCATCCCTCCCTCCCTCTCTCTCTCTCTTTCTCCCTCTCTCCCTCCCTCCCTCTCTCTGTCTCTGTCTCAGAGTTGCAGCTCAGATGATTAACCTCTTTATCCATGTGTTATGAACACTGGACTTTGTCTCGGATGTTGCCAGGACTGGAGAATTGTAGCTATGAGGATAGGCAGGGGTTGTTGTCCTTGGAACAGAGAAGGCTGAGGGGCGATCTGATTGAAATGTACAAAATTTTGAGGGTCCTGGATAGAGTGGAGGTGAAGGGCAGAGAACAATAGCAGAAAGGTCAGTGACGAGGGGGCAGAGATTTAAAGTGATTGGTAGAAAAATTAGAGGGGAGTTGAGGAAAATCTTTCTCACCCAGAGGGTCGCAATGGTCTGGAACTCACTGCCTGAAAGGGTAGTTGAGGCAGAGACCCTCAACTCATTCAGAAGGAGTCTGGATAGGCACCTCACGTGCGGTAAGCTGCAGGGCTCCAACCAAATGCTGGAAGGTGGGATTAGAATAGGTTGATCGTTTTTCGGCTGGCACAGAGAGCAAGAGTCAAGTGGCCTCATTCTGTGCCTTAAAATTTCTATGTTGCCCTCGCCAACTCTATTTTTCCCTCTGTTACCCTCTGACTCCCAGTCCCTCCCTCTCTGTTTCCCTCTGAATACCAGTCTCTCCCTCTCTGTTTCCCTCTGAATCCCAGTCTCTCCCTCTCTGTTACCCTCTGAATCCCAGTCTCGCCCTCTCTGTTACCCTCTGAATGCAAGTCTCACCCTCTCCATTACCCTCTTTTACTACAGTGTCACCGCAGGGAGAGTCACTGAGTGGTGCTTTTATTATAATATCACCAGAGGGAGAGTCACTGAGTGGGTCTGTTATTATAGTATCTCCACAGGGAGAGTCACTGAGTGGGTCTGTTATTATAGTATCACCACAGGGAGAGTCACTGAGTGGGTCTGTTATTATAGAATCTCCACAGGGAGAGTCACTGAGTGGGTCTTTTATTTTAGTATCACCGCAGTGAGAGTCACTAAGTGGGTCAGTTATTACAGCATCTCCACAGGGAGAGTCACTGAGTGGGTCTGTTATTATAGTATCTCCACAGGGAGATTCACTGAGTGGGTCTGTTATTATAGTATCTCCACAGGGAGAGTCACTGATCGGTTCTGTTATTACACTATCTCCACAGAGAGATTCATTGAGTGGGTCTGTTATTATAGTATCACCACGGGGAGAGTCACTGAGGGGGTCTTTTATTATACTATCACCGCAACGGAGAGTCACTAAGTGGGTCAGATATTATAGTATCTCCACAGGGGGAGTCACTAAGTTGGTCTGTTATTATCGAATCTCCACAGGGAGAGTCACTAAGTGGGTCTGTTATTATAGTATCTCCACAAGGAGAGTCTCTGAGTGAGTCTGTTATTATAGTATCTCCACAGGGAGAGTCACTGAGTGGGTCTTTTATTATAGTATCACCACATAGAGAGTCACTGAGTGGGTCTGTTATTATAGAATCACCACAGGGAGAGTCACTGAGTGGGTCTGTTATTATCGAATCTCCACAGGGAGAGTCACTGAGTGGGTCTGTTATTATAGAATCACCACAGGGAGAGTCACTGAGTGGGTCTGTTATGATAGAATCACCACAGGGAGAGTCACTGAGTGGGTCTGTTATTATAGAATCTCCACAGGGAGTGTCACTGAGTGGGTCTGTTATTATAGTATCTCCACAGGGAGAGTCACTGAGTGGGTCTTTTATTATAGTATCTCCACAGGGAGATTCACTGAGTGGTTCTGTTATTATAGTATCACCACAGGGAGAGTCACTAAGTGGGTCAGTTATTAAAGTATCTCCACAGGGAGAGTCACTGGGTGGGTCTGTTATTACAGTATCACCACAGGGAGAGTCACTGAGTGGGGCTGTTATTATAGTATCACAACAGGGAGTGTCACTGAGTGGGTCTGTTATTATAGAATCTCCACAGGGAGAGTCACTGAGTGGGTCTGTTATTATAGTATCTCCAGAAGGAGAGTCACTGAGTGGGCCTATGATTATAGTATTTCCACAGGGAGAATCACTGAGTGGGTCTGTTATAATAGAATCACCACAGGGAGAGTCACTGAGTGGGTCTGTTATTATAGTATCTCCACAGGGAGAGTCACTGAGTGTGTCTGTTATCATAGTATCACCACAGGGAGAGTCACTAAGTGGGTCAGTTATTACAGCATCTCCACAGGGAGAGTCACTGAGTGGGTCTGTTATTATAGTATCACCACAGGGAGAGTCGCTGAGTGGGTCTGTTATTATAGTACACCACAGGGAGAGTCACTGAGTGGGTCTGTTATTATAGTATCTCCACAGGGAGAGTCAATAAGTGGGTCAGTTATTATAGTATCTCCACAGGGAGAGTCACTGAGTGGTTCTGTTATTTTAGTATCTCCACAGGGAGAGTCACTGAGTGGGTCTGTAATTATAGTATCTCCACAGGGAGAGTCACTGAGTGGGACTGTTATTATAGTATCTCCACAGGGAGAATCACTGAGTGGGTCTGTTATAATGGTATGTCCACAAGGAGAGTCACTGAGTGTGTCTGTTATAATAGTATCTCCACATTGAGAGTCACTGATTGGGTCTGTTATTGTAGTGTCTCCACATGGAGAGTCACTGAGTGGGTCTGTTATTATAGTATCTCCACATGGAGAGTAACTGAGTGGGTCTGTTATTATAGTATCTCCACAGGGAGAGTCACTCAGTTGGTCTGTTATCATAGTATCTCCGCAAGGAGAGTCACTGAGTGGGTCTGTTATTATATTGTCTCCACAGGGAGAGTGACTGAGTGGGTCTGTTATTATAGTATCTCCACAGGGAGAGTCACTCAGTTGGTCTGTTATCATAGTATCTCCGCAAGGAGAGTCACTGAGTGGGTCTGTAATTATAGTATCTCCACAGGGAGAGTCACTGAGTGGGACTGTTATTATAGTATCTCCACAGGGAGAATCACTGAGTGGGTCTGTTATAATAGTATCTCCACATTGAGAGTCACTGATTGGGTCTGTTATTGTAGTGTCTCCACATGGAGAGTCACTGAGTGGGTCTGTTATTATAGTATCTCCACATGGAGAGTAACTGAGTGGGTCTGTTATTATAGTATCTCCACAGGGAGAGTCACTCAGTTGGTCTGTTATCATAGTATCTCCGCAAGGAGAGTCACTGAGTGGGTCTGTTATTATATTGTCTCCACAGGGAGAGTGACTGAGTGGGTCTGTTATTATAGTATCTCCACAGGGAGAGTCACTCAGTTGGTCTGTTATCATAGTATCTCCGCAAGGAGAGTCACTGAGTGGGTCTGTTATTATATTGTCTCCACAGGGAGAGTGACTGAGTGGGTCTGTTATTATAGTATCTCCACAGGGAGTGTCACTGAGTGGGTCTGTTATTATAGTATCTCCAGTGGGAGAGTCACTGAGTGTCTCTGGTATTACAGTATCTTCACAGGGAGAGTCACTGACTGGTTCTGTTATCGGTGTATCTCCAGTGGGAGTTTCACTGAGTGTTTCTGCTATTACATTATCTGCACAAGGAGAGTCACTGAGTGTGTCTGTTATTATAGTATCTCCACATTGAGAGTCACTGATTGGGTCTGTTATTGTAGTGTCTCCACATGGAGAGTCACTGAGTGGGTCAGTTATTATAGTATCTCCACTTGGAGAGTTACTGAGTGGGTCTGTTATTATAGTATCTCCACTTGGAGAGTTACTGAGTGGGTCTATTATTATAGTATCTCCACAGGGAGAGTCACTCAGTGGGTCTGTTATCGGTGTATCTCCAGTGGAAGATTCACTGACTGTCTCTGCTATGACAATATCTGCACAGGGAGAGTCACTGAGTGGGTCTGTTATTATAGTATCTCCACAGGGAGTGTCTGTGAGTGGGTCTGCTTTTATAGTATCTCCACAGGGAGAGTCACTGAGTGTGTCTGTTGTTATAGTATCTTCAGTGGGAGTGTCACTTAGTGTCTCTGCTTTTGCATTATCACCACAGGGAGAGTCACTGAGTGGGTCTGTTATTATAGTATCTCCACAGGGAGAGTCACTGAGTGGGTCTGTTATTATGGTATCACCACAGGGAGAGTCACTGAGTGGGTCTGTTATTATAGAATCACCACAGGGAGAGTCACTGAGTGGGTCTGTTATTATAGAATCTCCACAGGGAGAGTCACTGAGTGGGTCTGTTATTATAGTATCTCAACAGGGAGAGTCACTGAGTGGGTCTTTTATTATAGTATCTCCACAGGGAGATTCACTGAGTGGGTCTGTTATTATAGTATCTCCACAGAGAGAGTCACTGAGTAGGTCTGTTATTACAGTATCACCACAGGGAGAGTCAATGAGTGGGTCTGTTATTATTGTATCTCCACAGGGAGAGTCACTGAGTGGGTCAGTTATTAAAGTATCTCCACAGGGAGAGTCACTGAGTAGGTCTGTTATTACAGTATCACCACAGGGAGATTCAATGAGTGGGTCTGTTATTATTGTATCTCCACAGGGAGAGTCACTGAGTGGGTCTGTTATTATAGTATCTCCACAGGGAGAGTCACTGATCGGTTCTGTTATTATAGTATCTCCACTGAGAGATTCATGGAGTGGGTCTGTTAATATAGTATCACCACAGGGAGAGTCACAGAGTGGGTCTGTTATTATAGTATCACCACAGGGAGAGTCACTGAGTGGGTCTGTTATTATAGTATCTCCACAGGGAGAGTCACTGAGTGGGTCTGTTATTATTGTTTCTCCACAGGGAGAGTAACTGAGTCGGCCTGTTATTATAGTATCTCCACAGGGAGAGTCACTGATCGGTTCTGTTATTATAGTATCTCCACTGAGAGATTCATGGAGTGGGTCTGTTAATATAGTATCGCCACAGGGAGAGTCACTGAGTGGGTCTTTTATTATAGTATCTCCACAGGGAGAGTCATTAAGTGGTTCTGTTATTATAGAATCTCCACAGGGAGAGTCACTAAGTGGGTCTGTTATTATAGTATCTCCACAAGGAGAGTCTCTGAGTGGGTCTGTTATTATAGTATCACCACAGGGAGAGTCACTGAGTGGGTCTTTTACTATAGAAACACCACAGGGAGAGTCACTGAGTGGGTCTGTTATTATAGTATCTCCACAGGGAGAGTCAGTGAGTGGGTCTTTTATTATTGTATCTCCACAGGGAGAGTCACTGAGTGGGTCTTTTATTATAGTATCACCACAGGGAGAGTCACTGAGTGGATCTGTTATTATAGAATCACCACAGGGAGAATCACTGAGTGGGTCTGTTATTATAGTATCACCACGGGGAGAGTCACTGAGTGGGTCTTTTATTATACTATCACCGCAACGGAGAGTCACTAAGTGGGTCAGTTATAAGAGTATCTCCACAGGGAGAGTCACGAAGTGGGTCTGTTATTATAGAATCTCCACAGGGAGAGTCACTAAGTGGGTCTGTTATTATTGTATCTCCACAGGGAGAGTCACTGAGTGGGTCTGTTATTATAGTATCTCCACAGGGAGAGTCACTGAGTGGGTCTGTTATTATAGTATCACCACAGGGAGAGTCACTGAGTGGGTCTGTTATTATAGTATCTCCACAGGGAGAGTCACTGAGTGGGTCTGTTATTATTGTTTCTCCACAGGGAGAGTAACTGAGTCGGTATTTTATTATCGTATCTCCACAGGGAGAGTCACTGATCGGTTCTGTTATTATAGTATCTCCACTGAGAGATTCATGGAGTGGGTCTGTTAATATAGTATCACCACAGGGAGAGTCACTGAGTGGGTCTTTTATTATAGTATCTCCACAGGGAGAGTCATTAAGTGGTTCTGTTATTATAGAATCTCCACAGGGAGAGTCACTAAGCGGGTCTGTTATTATAGTATCTCCACAAGGAGAGTCTCTGAGTGGGTCTGTTATTATAGTATCACCACAGGGAGGGCCACTGAGTGGGTCTTTTACTATAGAATCACCACAGGGAGAGTCTCTGAGTGGGTCTGTTATTATAGTATCACCACAGGGAGAGTCACTGAGTGGGTCTTTTACTATAGAATCACCACAGGGAGAGTCACTGAGTGGGTCTGTTATTATAGTATCACCACAGGGAGAGTCACTGAGTGGGTCTGTTATTATAGTATCTCCACAGGGAGAGTCAATGAGTGGGACTTTTATTATTGTATCTCCACAGGGAGTGTCACTGAGTGGGTCTTTTATTATAGTATCACCACAGGGAGAGTCACTGAGTGGGTCTGTTATTATAGAATCACCACAGGGAGAGTCATTGAGTGGGTCTGTTATTATAGTATCACCACGGCGAGAGTCACTGAGTGGGTCTTTTATTATACTATCACCGCAACGGAGAGTCACTAAGTGGGTCTGTTATTATAGAATCTCCACAGGGAGAGTCACTAAGTGGGTCTGTTATTATAGTGTTTCAACAGGGAGAGTCACTGAGTGGGTCTGTTATTATAGAATCTCCACAGGGAGAGTCACTGAGTGGGTCTGTTATTATAGTATCTCCACAGGGAGAGTCACTGAGTGGGTCTGTTATTATGGTATCACCACAGGGAGAGTCACTGAGTGGGTCCGTTATTATGGAATCACCACAGGGAGAGTCACTGAGTGGGTCTGTTATTATAGAATCTCCACAGGGAGAGTCACTAAGTGGGTCTGTTATTATAGTATCTCCACAAGGAGAGTCTCTGAGTGGGTCTGTTATTATAGTATCACCACAGGGAGAGTCACTGAGTGGGTCTTTTACTATAGAAACACCACAGGGAGAGTCACTGAGTGGGTCTGTTATTATAGTATCTCCACAGGGAGAGTCAGTGAGTGGGTCTTTTATTATTGTATCTCCACAGGGAGAGTCACTGAGTGGGTCTTTTATTATAGTATCACCACAGGGAGAGTCACTGAGTGGATCTGTTATTATAGAATCACCACAGGGAGAATCACTGAGTGGGTCTGTTATTATAGTATCACCACGGGGAGAGTCACTGAGTGGGTCTTTTATTATACTATCACCGCAACGGAGAGTCACTAAGTGGGTCAGTTATAAGAGTATCTCCACAGGGAGAGTCACGAAGTGGGTCTGTTATTATAGAATCTCCACAGGGAGAGTCACTAAGTGGGTCTGTTATTATTGTATCTCCACAGGGAGAGTCACTGAGTGGGTCTGTTATTATAGTATCTCCACAGGGAGAGTCACTGAGTGGGTCTGTTATTATAGTATCACCACAGGGAGAGTCACTGAGTGGGTCTGTTATTATAGTATCTCCACAGGGAGAGTCACTGAGTGGGTCTGTTATTATTGTTTCTCCACAGGGAGAGTAACTGAGTCGGTATTTTATTATCGTATCTCCACAGGGAGAGTCACTGATCGGTTCTGTTATTATAGTATCTCCACTGAGAGATTCATGGAGTGGGTCTGTTAATATAGTATCACCACAGGGAGAGTCACTGAGTGGGTCTTTTATTATAGTATCTCCACAGGGAGAGTCATTAAGTGGTTCTGTTATTATAGAATCTCCACAGGGAGAGTCACTAAGCGGGTCTGTTATTATAGTATCTCCACAAGGAGAGTCTCTGAGTGGGTCTGTTATTATAGTATCACCACAGGGAGGGCCACTGAGTGGGTCTTTTACTATAGAATCACCACAGGGAGAGTCTCTGAGTGGGTCTGTTATTATAGTATCACCACAGGGAGAGTCACTGAGTGGGTCTTTTACTATAGAATCACCACAGGGAGAGTCACTGAGTGGGTCTGTTATTATAGTATCACCACAGGGAGAGTCACTGAGTGGGTCTGTTATTATAGTATCTCCACAGGGAGAGTCAATGAGTGGGACTTTTATTATTGTATCTCCACAGGGAGTGTCACTGAGTGGGTCTTTTATTATAGTATCACCACAGGGAGAGTCACTGAGTGGGTCTGTTATTATAGAATCACCACAGGGAGAGTCATTGAGTGGGTCTGTTATTATAGTATCACCACGGCGAGAGTCACTGAGTGGGTCTTTTATTATACTATCACCGCAACGGAGAGTCACTAAGTGGGTCTGTTATTATAGAATCTCCACAGGGAGAGTCACTAAGTGGGTCTGTTATTATAGTGTTTCAACAGGGAGAGTCACTGAGTGGGTCTGTTATTATAGAATCTCCACAGGGAGAGTCACTGAGTGGGTCTGTTATTATAGTATCTCCACAGGGAGAGTCACTGAGTGGGTCTGTTATTATGGTATCACCACAGGGAGAGTCACTGAGTGGGTCCGTTATTATGGAATCACCACAGGGAGAGTCACTGAGTGGGTCTGTTATTATAGAATCTCCACAGGGAGAGTCACTGAGTGGGTCTGTTATTATAGTGTTTCAACAGGGAGAGTCACTGAGTGGGTCTTTTATTATAGTATCTCCACAGGGAGATTCACTGAGTGGGTCTGTTATTATAGTATCACCACCGGGAGAGTCACTAAGTGGGTCAGTTATTAAAGTATCTCCACAGGGAGAGTCACTGAGTGGGTCTGTTATTACAGTATCACCACAGGGAGAGTCACTGAGTGGGTCTGTTATTATAGTATCACCACAGGGAGTGTCACTGAGTGGGTCTGTTATTATAGAATCTCCACAGGGAGAGTCACTGAGTGGGTCTGTTATTATAGTATCTCCACAAGGAGAGTCACTGAGTGGGCCTGTAATTATAGTATCACCACAGGGAGAGTCACCGAGTGGGTCTGTTATTATTGAATCACCACAGGGAGAGTCACTGAGTGGGCCTGTTATTATAGTATCTCCACAGGGAGAGTCACTGAGTGTGTCTGTTATTATAGTATCACCACAGGGAGAGTCACTAAGTGGGTCAGTTATTACAGTATCTCCACAGGGTGAGTCACTGAGTGGGTCTGTTATTATAGTATCACCACAGGGAGAGTCGCTGAGTGGGTCTGTTATTATAGTATCTCCACAGGGAGAGTCAATAAGTGGGTCAGTTATTATAGTATCTCCACAGGGAGAGTCACTGAGTGGGTCAGTTATTATAGTATCTCCACAGGGAGAGTCACTGAGTGGGTCTGTTATTATAGTATCTCCACAGGGAAAGTCACTGAGTGGGTCTGTTATTATAGTATCTCCACAAGGAGAGTCACTGAGTGGGTCGGTTATTATAGTATCTCCACATTGAGAGTCACTGATTGCGTCTGTTATTGTAGTGTCTCCACATGGAGAGTCACTGAGTGGGTCTGTTATTATAGTATCTCCACAGGGAGAGTCACTCAGTGGGTCTGTTATTATAGTATCTCCGCAAGGAGAGTCACTGAGTGGGTCTGTTATTATAGTGTCTCCACAGGGAGAGTCACTGAGTGGGTCTGTTATTATAGTATCTCCACAGGGAGAGTCACTGAGTGTGTCTGTTATCGGTGTATCTCCAGTGGGCGAGTCACTGAGTGTCTCTGGTATTACAGTATCTTCACAGGGAGAGTCACTGAGTGGTTCTGTTATCGGTGTATCTCCGGTGGGAGATTCACTGAGTGTCTCTGCTATTACATTATCTGCACAGGGAGAGTCACTGAGTGGGTCTGTTACTATAGTATCTCCACAGGGAGTTTCTGTGAGTGGGTCTGCTTTTATAGTAACTCCACAGGGAGAGTCACTGAAAATGTCTGTTGTTATAGTATCTTCAGTGGGAGAGTCACTTAGTGTTTCTGCTTTTGCATTATCACCACAGGGAGAGTCACTGAGTGGGTCTGTTATTATAGTATCTCCACAGGGAGAGTCACTGAGTGGGTCTGTTATTATGGTATCACCACAGGGAGAGTCACTGAGTGGGTCCGTTATTATAGAATCACCACAGGGAGAGTCACTAAGTGGGTCAGTTATTACAGTATCTCCACAGGGTGAGTCACTGAGTGGGTCTGTTATTATAGTATCACCACAGGGAGAGTCGCTGAGTGGGTCTGTTATTATAGTATCACCACAGGGAGAGTCGCTGAGTGGGTCTGTTATTATAGTATCTCCACAGGGAGAGTCAATAAGTGGGTCAGTTATTATAGTATCTCCACAGGGAGAGTCACTGAGTGGGTCAGTTATTATAGTATCTCCACAGGGAGAGTCACTGAGTGGGTCTGTTATTATAGTATCTCCACAGGGAAAGTCACTGAGTGGGTCTGTTATTATAGTATCTCCACAAGGAGAGTCACTGAGTGGGTCGGTTATTATAGTATCTCCACATTGAGAGTCACTGATTGGGTCTGTTATTGTAGTGTCTCCACATGGAGAGTCACTGAGTGGGTCTGTTATTATAATATCTCCACATGGAGAGTTACTGAGTGGGTCTGTTATTATAGTATCTCCACAGGGAGAGTCACTCAGTGGGTCTGTTATTATAGTATCTCCGCAAGTAGAGTCACTGAGTGGGTCTGTTATTATAGTGTCTCCACAGGGAGAGTCACTGAGTGGGTCTGTTATTATAGTATCTCCACAGGGAGAGTCACTGAGTGTGTCTGTTATCGGTGTATCTCCAGTGGGCGAGTCACTGAGTGTCTCTGGTATTACAGTATCTTCACAGGGAGAGTCACTGAGTGGTTCTGTTATCGGTGTATCTCCGGTGGGAGATTCACTGAGTGTCTCTGCTATTACATTATCTGCACAGGGAGAGTCACTGAGTGGGTCTGTTACTATAGTATCTCCACAGGGAGTTTCTGTGAGTGGGTCTGCTTTTATAGTAACTCCACAGGGAGAGTCACTGAAAATGTCTGTTGTTATAGTATCTTCAGTGGGAGAGTCACTTAGTGTTTCTGCTTTTGCATTATCACCACAGGGAGAGTCACTGAGTGGGTCTGTTATTATAGTATCTCCACAGGGAGAGTCACTGAGTGGGTCTGTTATTATGGTATCACCACAGGGAGAGTCACTGAGTGGGTCCGTTATTATAGAATCACCACAGGGAGAGTCACTGAGTGGGTCTGTTATTATAGAATCTCCACAGGGAGAGTCACTGAGTGGGTCTGTTATTATAGTGTTTCAACAGGGAGAGTCACTGAGTGGGTCTTTTATTATAGTATCTCCACAGGGAGATTCACTGAGTGGGTCTGTTATTATAGTATCACCACAGGGAGAGTCACTAAGTGGGTCAGTTATTAAAGTATCTCCACAGGGAGAGTCACTGAGTGGGTCTGTTATTGCAGTATCACCACAGGGAGAGTCACTGAGTGGGTCTGTTATTATAGTATCACCACAGGGAGAGTCACTGAGTGGGTCTGTTATTATAGAATCTCCACAGGGAGAGTCACTGAGTGGGTCTGTTATTATAGTATCTCCACAAGGAGAGTCACTGAGTGGGCCTGTAATTATAGTATCACCACAGGGAGAGTCACTGAGTGGGTCTGTTATTATAGAATCTCCACAGGGAGAGTCACTAAGTGGGTCTGTTATTATAGTATCTCCACAGGGAAAGTCACTGAGTGGGTCTGTTATTATAGTATCTCCACAAGGAGAGTCACTGAGTGGGTCGGTTATTATAGTATCTCCACAGGGAAAGTCACTGAGTGGGTCTGTTATTATAGTATCTCCACAAGGAGAGTCACTGAGTGGGTCGGTTATTATAGTATCTCCACATTGAGAGTCACTGATTGGGTCTGTTATTGTAGTGTCTCCACATGGAGAGTCACTGAGTGGGTCTGTTATTATAATATCTCCACATGGAGAGTTACTGAGTGGGTCTGTTATTATAGTATCTCCACAGGGAGAGTCACTCAGTGGGTCTGTTATTATAGTATCTCCGCAAGGAGAGTCACTGAGTGGGTCTGTTATTATAGTGTCTCCACAGGGAGAGTCACTGAGTGGGTCTGTTATTATAGTATCTCCACAGGGAGAGTCACTGAGTGTGTCTGTTATCGGTGTATCTCCAGTGGGCGAGTCACTGAGTGTCTCTGGTATTACAGTATCTTCACAGGGAGAGTCACTGAGTGGTTCTGTTATCGGTGTATCTCCGGTGGGAGATTCACTGAGTGTCTCTGCTATTACATTATCTGCACAGGGAGAGTCACTGAGTGGGTCTGTTACTATAGTATCTCCACAGGGAGTTTCTGTGAGTGGGTCTGCTTTTATAGTAACTCCACAGGGAGAGTCACTGAAAATGTCTGTTGTTATAGTATCTTCAGTGGGAGAGTCACTTAGTGTTTCTGCTTTTGCATTATCACCACAGGGAGAGTCACTGAGTGGGTCTGTTATTATAGTATCTCCACAGGGAGAGTCACTGAGTGGGTCTGTTATTATGGTATCACCACAGGGAGAGTCACTGAGTGGGTCCGTTATTATAGAATCACCACAGGGATAGTCACTGAGTGGGTCTGTTATTATAGAATCTCCACAGGGAGAGTCACTGAGTGGGTCTGTTATTATAGTGTTTCAACAGGGAGAGTCACTGAGTGGGTCTTTTATTATAGTATCTCCACAGGGAGATTCACTGAGTGGGTCTGTTATTATAGTATCACCACAGGGAGAGTCACTAAGTGGGTCAGTTATTAAAGTATCTCCACAGGGAGAGTCACTGAGTGGGTCTGTTATTGCAGTATCACCACAGGGAGAGTCACTGAGTGGGTCTGTTATTATAGTATCACCACAGGGAGAGTCACTGAGTGGGTCTGTTATTATAGAATCTCCACAGGGAGAGTCACTGAGTGGGTCTGTTATTATAGTATCTCCACAAGGAGAGTCACTGAGTGGGCCTGTAATTATAGTATCACCACAGGGAGAGTCACTGAGTGGGTCTGTTATTATAGAATCTCCACAGGGAGAGTCACTAAGTGGGTCTGTTATTATAGTATCTCCACAAGGAGAGTCTCTGAGTGGGTCTGTTATTATAGTATCACCACAGGGAGGGTCACTGAGTGGGTCTTTTACTATAGAATCACCACAGGGAGAGTCTCTGAGTGGGTCTGTTATTATAGTATCACCACAGGGAGGGTCACTGAGTGGGTCTTTTACTATAGAATCACCACAGGGAGAGTCACTGAGTGGGTCTGTTATTATAGTATCACCACAGGGAGAGTCACTGAGTGGGTCTGTTATTATAGTATCTCCACAGGGAGATTCAGTGAGTGGGTCTTTTATTATTGTATCTCCACAGGGAGAGTCACTGAGTGGGTCTTTTATTATAGTATCACCACAGGGAGAGTCACTGAGTGGGTCTGTTATTATAGAATCACCACAGGGAGAGTCACTGAGTGGGTCTGTTATTATAGTATCACCACGGCGAGAGTCACTGAGTGGGTCTTTTATTATACTATCACCGCAACGGAGACTCACTGAGTGGGTCTGTTATTATAGAATCTCCACAGGGAGAGTCACTAAGTGGGTCTGTTATTATAGTATGTCCACAAGGAGAGTCTCTGAGTGGGTCTGTTATTATAGTATCTCCACAGGGAGAGTCACTGAGTGGGTCTGTTATTATGGTATCACCACAGGGAGAGTCACTGAGTGGGTCCGTTATTATAGAATCACCACAGGGAGAGTCACTGAGTGGGTCTGTTATTATAGTATCTCCACAGGGAGAGTCACTGAGTGGGTCTGTTATTATGGTGTCACCACAGGGAGAGTCACTGAGTGGGTCCGTTATTATAGAATCACCACAGGGAGAGTCACTGAGTGGGTCTGTTATAGAATCTCCACAGGGAGAGTCACTGAGTGGGTCTGTTATTATAGTGTTTCAACAGGGAGAGTCACTGAGTGGGTCTTTTATTATAGTATCTCCACAGGGAGATTCACTGAGTGGGTCTGTTATTATAGTATCACCACAGGGAGAGTCACTAAGTGGGTCAGTTATTAAAGTATCTCCACAGGGAGAGTCACTGAGTGGGTCTGTTATTACAGTATCACCACAGGGAAAGTCACTGAGTGTGTCTGTTATTATAGTATCACCACAGGGAGAGTCACTGAGTGGGTCTGTTATTATAGAATCTCCACAGGGAGAGTCACTGAGTGGGTCTGTTATTATAGTATCTCCACAAGGAGAGTCACTGAGTGGGCCTGTAATTATAGTATCACCACAGGGAGAGTCACTGAGTGGGTCTGTTATTATAGAATCACCACAGGGAGAGTCACTGAGTGGGCCTGTTATTATAGTATCTCCACAGGGAGAGTCACTGAGTGTGTCTGTTATTATAGTATCACCACAGGGAGAGTCACTAAGTGGGTCAGTTATTACAGTATCTCCACAGGGTGAGTCACTGAGTGGGTCTGTTATTATAGTATCACCACAGGGAGAGTCGCTGAGTGGGTCTGTTATTACAGTATCTCCACAGGGAGAGTCAATAAGTGGGTCAGTTATTATAGTATCTCCACAGGGAGAGTCACTGAGTGGGTCAGTTATTATAGTATCTCCACAGGGAGAGTCACTGAGTGGGTCTGTTATTCAAGTATCTCCACAGGGAAAGTCACTGAGTGGGTCTGTTATTATAGTATCTCCACAAGGAGAGTCACTGAGTGGGTCTGTTATTATAGTATCTCCACAGGGAAAGTCACTGAGTGGGTCTGTTATTATAGTATCTCCACAAGGAGAGTCACTGAGTGGGTCTGTTATTATAGTATCTCCACAAGGAGAGTCACTGAGTGGGTCTGTTATTATAGTATCCCCACAAGGAGAGTCACTGAGTGGGTCTGTTATTATAGTATCTCCACAGGGAAAGTCACTGAGTGGGTCTGTTATTATAGTATCTCCACAAGGAGAGTCACTGAGTGGGTCTGTTATTATAGTATCTCCACAGGGAAAGTCACTGAGTGGGTCTGTTATTATAGTATCTCCACAAGGAGAGTCACTGAGTGGGTCTGTTATTATAGTATCTCCACAGGGAAAGTCACTGAGTGGGTCTGTTATTATAGTATCTCCACAAGGAGAGTCACTGAGTGGGTCTGTTATTATAGTATCTCCACAAGGAGAGTCACTGAGTGGGTCTGTTATTATAGTATCCCCACAAGGAGAGTCACTGTGTGGGTCTGTTATTATAGTATCTCCACAGGGAGAGTCACTGAGTATGTCTGTTATCGGTGTATCTCCAGTGGGAGATTCACTGACTGTCTCTGCTATTACATTATCTGCACAGGGAGAGTCACTGAGTGGGTCTGTTATTATAGTATCTCCACAGGGAGAGTCACTGAGTGGGTCTGTTATTATAGTATCTCCACAGGGAGAGTCACTGAGTGGGTCTGTTATTATAGTATCTCCACAGGGAGAGTCTGTGAGTGGGTCTGCTTTTATAGTAACTCCACAGGGAGAGTCACTGAGTGTGTCTGTTGTTATCGTATCTTCAGTGGGAAAGTCATTGTGTGTCTCTGCTTTTGCATTATCACCACAGGGAGAGTCACTGAGTGGGTCTGTTATAATAGTATGTCCACAAGGAGAGTCACTGAGTGTGTCTGTTATTGTCGTATCTCCACAGGGAGAGTCATTGAGTGGGTTTGTTATTGTAGTGTCTCCACATGGAGAATCACTGAGTGGGTCTGTTATTATAGTATCTCCACAGGGGGAGTTACTGAGTGTGTCTGTTATTATAGTATCTCCGCAAGGAGAGTCACTGAGTGGGTCTGTTATTATAGTATCTCCACAGGGAGAGTCACTGAGTGGGTCTGTTATTATAGTATCTCCACAGGGAGAGTCACTAAGTGGGTCTGTTATTATAGTATCTCCGCAAGGAGAGTCACTGAGTGGGTCTGTTATTATAGTATCTCCACAGGGAGAGTCACTGAGTGGGTCTGTTATTATAGTATCTCCGCAAGGAGAGTCACTGAGTGGGTCTGTTATTATAGTATCTCCACAGGGAGAGTCACTGAGTGGGTCTGTTATTATAGTATCTCCACAGGGAGAGTCACTGAGTGGGTCTGTTATTATAGTATCTCCGCAAGGAGAGTCACTGAGTGGGTCTGTTATTATAGTATCTCCACAGGGAGAGTCACTGTGTGGGTCTGTTATTATAGTATCTCCACAGGGAGAGTCACTGAGTGGGTCTGTTATCGGTGTATCTCCAGTGGGAGAGTCACTGAGTGTCTCTGGTATTACAGTATCTTCACAGGGAGAATCCCTGAGTGGGTCTGTTATCGGTGTATCTCCAGTGGGAGATCACTGAGTGTTTCTGCTATTACATTGTCTGCACAGGGAGAGTCACTGAGTGGGTCTGTTATTGTAGTATCTCCAAAGTGAGAGTCTGTGAGTCGGTCTGTTTTTATAGTAACTCCACAGGGAGAGTCACTGAGTGTGTCTGTTGTTATAGTATCTTCAGTGGGAGAGTCACTGAGTGTCTCTGCTTTTGCATTATCTGCACTGGGAGAGTCACTGAGTGGGTCTGTTATTATAGTATCTCGACAGGGAGAGTCTGTGAGTGGGTCTGTTATTATAGTATTTCCTCAGAGAGCGTCAGTGTGTGGGTCTGTTATTGTTGCATCTCCACGAGGAGAGTCACTGGGTCGGTCTGTAATTATAGTCTCTCAACTGGGACAATCATTGAGTGGGTCTGTTCTTGTACTGTCACCACAGGGAGAGTCAGTGAGTGGATCTGATATTACAGTATCTCCACAAGGAGTGTCACTGAGTCGGTTTGTTATTATAGTATCTCCACAAGGAGAGTCACTGAGTGGATCTATTATTATGGTATCTCCACAGGGAGAATCTGTGAGTGGGTCTGTTATTGCAGTATCTCCACAAGGAGAGTCAACTGAATGGGACTGTTATTACAGTATCTCCACATAGAGAGTCACTGAGTGCATCTGTTATTATAGTATCTCGACAGGGAGAGTCACCGAGTGGGTCTGTTATTGTAGTATCTCCACAGGGAGGGTCAGTGAGTGGGTCTGTTATTACAGTATCTCCGCAGGGAGTGTATCTGTGTGGTTCTCTTATTAGTGTATCTCCACCAAGTGCTCTCTCTCTCTCTCTCTTTCTCCCTCTCCCTTTCTCTGCCTCTCCTTCTCTCTTTCTGTCTCTGTCTGTCTTTGACACTCTCTCTGTTACTGTCTCTCCCTCTCTCTGTCACTCATATTCTGTCTGAATAGTTTACTCTGTTTTTCTCTCAGATCATCTCTCCCTCCCACTCTGTCTCCTTCTCTCCGTCCCTATCTGTCTTTCTCTCTCTCTCTCTTTCTCTCTCGTCCGCTCTCTCTGTCTCCCTCTCTCTCTCTATGTCTCTGCCTCTCGGTCTCCCTCTGTCTGTCTGTCTGTCTCTCTCTCTCTCCTTCTCCTTCTCTCACTTTGCCGCTGCCTGTCCCTCTCTGTTTCACCTTCTCTGTCTCTGTTTCTCTCTCATGCTCTCCCTCCCTCTGCCTCTCTCTCTGTCTCTGCACCTTTCTCTTTCTCTGCCTCTGTCTCAGAGTCTTTGCAGTACTTAAGGAGGCCATTCGGGCCATCTTGTCTGCACTGGTTTTCCGAGAGTGAAATTCTCTCAGTTCTATTACACCGCCTTCTCTTCATAACCCTGCACATTCTTCCTTTTCATGTCACTGTCTAATTCCCTTTTGAATGCTTCAATTAAACTTGCCTCCACCACGTTCTGAGGCAGCGCATTCCAGACATTAACCACTCACTGCATGAAAAAAGATTTTCTCCATGTCACTTTTGCTTCTCTTACCAAATATTTTCTGTCTGTGTCATCTCGTTCTCGATCCTTTCACAAGTGGGAACAGTTTCTCCCTATCTACTCTGTCCAGATCCCTCATGATTTTGAATACCTCTATCAAATCCCCTCTCAGCCTTCTCTTCTCCAAGGAAAACAGTCCTAACTTCTCCAATCTATCTTCATAACTGAAATTCCTCATCCCTGGAACCATTCTCGTGAATCTCTTCTGTACTCTCTCCAATGTTCTCACTTCTTTACTATAGTGTGGCACTCAAAAATGGACGCAATACTCGTGCTGAGGATGAACTAGTATCTTATACAAATTCTGCATAACCTCCTTGCTCTTGTGCTCTATGCCCCTATTAATAATTCCCAGGATACTGTATGCTTAATTAACCGCTCTCGCAACCTGTCCTACCACTTTCAATGACTTCTGCACATATAGACCCAGGTCCCTCTGCTCCTAATCCCCCTTTGGAATTGTTCCTTTTTTCTATATTGTCACTCCATGTTCTTCCAAACAAAATGAATCACTTCACATTTCTATGCATTGAACTTCATCTGCCACCTGCCTGCCCATTCCACCAACTTGTCTATGTCCTTTTGAAGTTCGTCACTATTGTCATCACAGTTCACAATGCTTCCAAGTTTCGTATCATCTGCAAACTTTGAAATTGTACCCTGTCCACCGAGGTCTCGGTCATTAATATATATCAAGAAACTCAAGGGTCCCAACACTGACCCCTGGGGAACTCCACTACAAACCTTCCTCCAGCCTGAAAAACATCCATTAATCACTACTTTTTGTTTCCTGTCACCCAGCCAATTCCGTATCCATGTTGCGACCGTCGTACTTATTCTATGAGCTACAAGTTTGCTCACACGTCTGTTGTGTGGCACCGTATCAAACGCATTTTGAAACTCCATGTACACCACATCAACAACATTGCCCTCATCAACCTTTTCAGTTACCTCCTCAAAAAACTCCAGCCAGTTCGTTAAACATGATTTTCCCTTAAGAAATCCATGCTGCCATTCCTTAATTATCCCGTTTTTTCCATGTGACTTTTGATGTTGATCTAAATTGTTTTTTCTAAATGTTTTCCACCACCGAAGTTAAAATAACTGACCTAAAGTTGCTGCTGTAGTCTCCACACTCTCTGTCTCTGTCTCTCTCTATGTTTCTATCTTTACTCTCTCTCTCTCTCTTTGCCCTGTCTCTCTATCTTGATCTCCCCGTCTCTCTCTGTCCCTCCCTCTGTCCCTCCCTCTGTCCTTCCCTCTGTCCCACCCTCTATCTCTCTCGCTCTGCCTCGCGCTCTCTTGGTCTCTCCTTCTTTTGCTGTCCCTCTCTCTGCCAATCCCTATCTCTTCCCTCTCTCTTTTTGTCTCGGTCTCTCCCTCTACCCCTGTCTCCCCCAATCTCTGTCTCTCCCAGTCGTTCTCTCTCTCTCTGTTTCTCCATCTCCATCTGTCCCTCTGTCTGTCTTTCCCTCTCCCTCTGTCCCTCCATATCTCTCCCTCTACCACTCCCTCTATCTGTCTCTCTGCCACCTTCTCTCTGTCTGAATTTCCCTCCCCTCTGTCTTCCCTGTCTCTATTTCCCCAATTCTGTCTTTCACTCCTTCTCTGCCTGTTTCTCCCTCTCCCTCTTTCTCTGTCACCCCTCTCTAGCTGTCTATGTCTCCATCTCTCTCTGTCTCTCCCTCTTTCTCTACCTCTCTCTCTCTCTGTCTCTCTCTTTACATCTCTCCCTTCCTCTCTGTCCCAGGACAGCAATGCTTTCAGGCATTTCTTGGTTAATTTTGAACCAGCAACTCTTTCCTTTAGCATCACAGAAAATTTAAGGCCCAAAAAGAGGCCACTTGGCCCATCGTGTCCGTGCCGACCGAAAAACGATCCACCTATTCTAATCCCACCAGCCTCCATTTGGTCCGTAGCCCTGCAGATTACGGCACTTGAGGTGCATATCCAGACTCCTTAAAATGAGTTGAGGTTTTCTTCCTCAACTACCCTTTCAGGCTGTGTGTTCCAGATTCCCACCACCCTCTGGGTGAAAACCTTTTTCCTTATATCTCCTCTAATCTTTCGACCAATCACTTTATGACTATGCCCCATCGTCACTGAACTCTCCGCTGAGGTGAATAGACCATTCACCTCCACTCTATCCAAGCCCCTCACATTTCAATCAGATCTCCCCTCAACCTTTTCTGTTCCAAGGAGAACAACCCTAGCCGATCCAATCTTTCCTCATAGCAGCATTTTTCCAGTTCTAGCAACATCCTCGAAAATCTCCTCTGCACCCTCTCTAGTGCAATTACATCCTTTCTGTAACTATATGACCAGAACTGCACACAGTACTCAAGTTGTGGTCTAACCAATGGGTGATACAGTTTCAGCATAACCTCCCTGCTCTTCTATTTTATACCTGCCTTGTTGGGAAGGTCACTGCAGTTTGAAAATATCAAACACTGATCCAACACTCACCCGTAAAACATTCACACTAAACACCCAATACAGGATTGGGCAGAAAATGAGGATTGTTACTAACTGTTACATCTTGTCTCATCTTCTATCTGTCTCTCCCTCTCATGTCTGTCTCTCTCCATCTCTATCTCTCCCGCTATCTCCTTCTCCCTCTTTCTCGGCCTCAGTCCATGACTGTGCCTGTCCCCGTCTCAAACCATCTCTCCCTCTATCTCTCCTTGGACAGGAGTGTTTTAATCCATTTATTGGTTAATTTTGAACCTGCAATTCTTGCCCTTGCTGGGTACGTCACTGCAGTTTGAAAACATCAAACACTGTTCAGCACTCACCCCCTAAACCCTCACACTAAACCCCCAATACAAGACTGCAGATAATGGGGATTGTTACTGAGGTTCTGTCAAGGTCCCCTCACACTCTGCCTCCCTTTTCCCCTGCTTCTAAAGTTTGTCAATTTGTGATAACATATTTTCAACAACAATAAATGTCCCTGCAGTTTGAAAAAATGAAACACTGATCCAACAGTTGCCTCCAGAACACTCACACTAAACCCCTGATGTTTCCTTTCAAATGTATTTCTTGCACGCAGCCAGTTTTAGTTTTTAATTATGTCTTTTTTCAAACATTATTAGATCTAAATTTTCTCCCATAATCTCACCCTGTCACACACTCTGTCTGTCTCCCCCTCAGTCTCTGTTTCAACCACTGTCTTTCTCGCTCCTTCCCTCTGTTTGTCTCTCTCCCTCTGTATCTGTCTCTCGCTTTGTCTTTCTCCCTCGAACTCACTCTCTCTCCCCCCCAATGTCTCTGTCCCACTCTGCCTGTGTCTGTCTCCCTCCATCTCCCCTTCCCCCTCTCCATGGACAGCAATGCTTCGAGCCATTCACTGGTTAATTTTGAATCTGTAACACTTGCCCTTGTTGGGAATGTAACTGCAGTTTGAAAATATCAAACACTGAGCCAACACTCATTTCTAAAACACTCGCACTAAATCCTCAATACTGGACTTCTCAGACAATGGCGATTGCTACTGGGGTTCTGTCAAGCTCTCACTTAACTATCTCTTCTGTCTCTCACTGTCTTTTATTTCGTCTATGTCTCCATTTCTCCATTTGTTTACAATTCCCGCTCTCCCTTGTCTTTAATCGCCCTCCACTTTTCACGTAGAGAGGGAGCTCCCTCCACTTTGTATGTCGAGAGGGAGCTCCCTCCACTTTATACGTAGAGGGGGAGCTCCCTCCACTTTATACGTACAGGGGGAGCTCCCTCCACTTTATACATAGAGAGGGAGCTCCCTCCACTTTATACGGAGAGGGGGAGGTCCCTCCACTTTATACATAGAGGGGGAGCTCCCTCCACTTTATACGTAGACGGGCGCTCCCTCCACTTTATACAGAGAGAGGGTGCTCCCTCCACTTTATACAGAGAGGCGGAGCTCCCTCCACTTTATACATAGAGGGGGAGCTCCCTCCACTTTAGACATAGAGGGGGAGCTCCCTCCACTTTATACGTAGAGAGGGTGCTCCCTCCACTTTATACGTAGAGAGGAAGCTTCCTCCACTTTATTCGAAGAGAGGGAGCTCCCTCCACTTTATACGTAGAGAGGGAGCTCCCTCCACTTTATACGTGGAGAGGAAGCTCCCTCCACTTTATACGTAGAGAGGGAGTTCCCTCCACTTTATACGTAGAGAGGGAGCTCCCTCCACATTATACGTACAAAGGGAGCTCCCTCCACTTCATACATAGAGAGGGTGCTCCCTCCACTTTATACATAGAGAGGGAGCTCCCTCCACTTTATACATAGAGAATGTGCTCCCTCCACTTCATAACTAGAGAGAGAGAGCTCCCTCTATTTTATGCAGCTGCCATGGTGGGATTTGAGCCCCTGTCCTCAGACCATTAGGTTGGGCCTCTGGATTACCTCAGCAGTAGTATTATCACTTTGCGGCTGCCTCCTTCATGAATATCTGCAGTGTGTATCCCATAATATCACTCACAGTAGCTTTTAGGCTGTAGCCCTGGAAATGGTCCCGAATCAGATCCTCAAAGTTCACATTGTAACCAGAAAAGGCAGGAACAGAGTGAAACGGGATTGATTTTGTCCCTGGATTCAGTGTCCACTGCAGACAGATCAGTTACATTTACAATAGAAATGCCAGGAGTAAACAAGGTCAATACAATAATATGGAAAATGTAATTGACGCCACTCATAATTGTAGCATCCGTCCAGTGTGAGTAAAGAATTCAGGTTTATTCCGAGAGAGGTCTCACTCAGAAAATGTCATTGACATTGAAATGATTGTGTTTTATCCACCACATTATTTATATCAGAGTCAAAGCTGCTGATGTAATGTGTTTGTTCAGGAGAGTGTAACTGATAGCAATGATCAGGGGTATAACCATGTCAGTGGAGATTTATCCCCTGTATAAATCAGGACCATTGGAATGGATCAGCTCAGAGTGCCTGGTGGAGCTGTGGATTCCAGGCTAATAGAAGACTCTGCTTCTCACAGAAATGGAATATCCAGTAATGTATCAGACAGAAGACATTTACTATCCTGTACTTGCAGCAATTGGAGTTCCTGGTAAGCCAGTATCTCTGCTGTTATAGGTGTAAATCAATGTTAACTGTGCTGCTGGGTATAATTTCTCACTGTGTGTGTTACACAACCGCCTGTTATTTTCCAGCAATTTACAAATGGAATCTCCTCATTGTCTACTCTTACATTCTTGCAGGCATTGTATCATTTCTTTAATGGTATTGGTTTCAGTAGCCGTTGCATTCTTACTGAATTATTCTGTGTAGCGAATGCTTTTGAATGAGGTGTTTTAGTTAAGATCCAAAATCAAACAATCAGGAGTTTTTAACAGTTTCATGATGTGGACCAAATCCGTCCTGGATTATTTATATGAATCTTTATATTTTGGTGATCAATGATGGGACATCTCACAGTCTCAGTGTTCCAAGCGGAAAGCACAATGTCCTCCTTCCCCAATAACATTGCTCAGTTTAACTGGGATTTAAATGTATTTATTGATAATCAATGTCATCAAATATTACTTCATTCTGTGTGTGTCTGACGCTGCTTCAGAAGTTTGGCTACTGAACTGAGTTTTCTGCTGACCCTTTTACTTCTCCTTCTCTGCTTCACTGTGGACCCTCACTGTCACTGGACTGCATTGTAAAATAGAAAGTATTGATGTGATGTTTTACTGGTTTTCACTCTATCAGTTGGAATCAAGAGTCTTTCCATTTATCTGTAGATTATCAGCTGCAGCGCTGATGTTGGTGTTTTATTAATTAAACAATCCCACATTCTAACAGATTACTTTATAATTCCAGGAGAAGGAATTTCAATGATTGTGAGGTTTGTCTGGAAGTAGCTTTCGATCCTGTTTATTCCATGTATTGTAGATGAAGTGAAGAGTGTAGGTGAACAGGTGGAAACTTGAGTGTTCTGCAGATACAATAAAATATTCACAGAGGTTTCACCATTGAACAAACTGACTCTGAGAATAGAATCATTGAACCTGGGGCTGGTGAACAGAACAGAGAAGCAGAATGTTAGGAATAAATCATATGTGAAAAGTAGCATCAGCTAACAGTTTGAAGGGTGTGAGTACTCCGGAGAGATAGGGAAGGAGAAAAGGAGCAGGGAGAATGAAACAGAGGGAAAGAGATAGGCAGAAGTAAAGAGAAAGTGAAAGAAGCACAAGTGTGAATAATTCACCATCATAAAGTGCTGGAATGTCCAGAACAATTAGTGAGAGAAACTGTGAGTTGAAGTTGTCTGTTGTCAGATTGTGTTCATTTTCCTGTTGGACTTGATCCTCTGTGTTTATTTCTGTCAGGTCCCCATGTTGTTTTGTAGAAAGTTCCTATTCCTTACTTAGTGACTGAACAAACAGAATAGAATCAGTTCTTCACTATTTGGTAATTCATTATTTAAATACTGCACTTAGAAATCTCTGTGACCACTGAATTCAATAAAGAGCGAGGCTGATATCAGAAATTTATTTAAATTCATATTTAATAGCCTGTGCAAACTAAATATATTGACTATATTGGATAAACAATGAACTGTTCTCCAACACCAATAACCACAGGGATTCTTGTTTGAATGTATTAATTGAGTTGTATTACTGGGATCTATAGATTAGATTTCCTCTAACACTCTGCTGCGGTCTCTCGCTGTCAACCACAGCCTCTCCTCTCACTGTATTGAATCCTCAGTCTCCTCATCAATTGCTTCAGTTTATCCACTTTCCCAAACCATCTGCTCCAGTCTCCCCTCCTGCTCCAACCTGTTCTTTCTCTGGAATTTAGAAGGTTATGGGGTTATTTGATGAATGTTTTCAAGATAATAAGGGAAACTGAACGGGTGGACAGAGAGTAACAATTCCAACTTGCTGCGGAGTCAGGAACTTGGGGGCATAGTCTAAAAATTTAAACGTAGTCTAAAAACTTTTCAGGAGTGAAATGAAGAAACACGTCAACACACCAGGTGTGTTATCAGTTTGGACCTCTCTTCCACAAACGGCAATTGATGCTGAGACACTTGTTAGATTTTACAACTGAGTTTGATAGATTTTTGTTAACCAAAGGTATTAAGGGGCAAAGATAGGTACATGGAGTTCGATCACACATCAGCCATGAGCTCATTGAATGACAGAAGAGGGTTGAGCGGCCAAATGGCCTCCTCTTCTTCCTCTGTCCAATGACAAATATCTTGCTATCACTCTCTGTGTCTCGGCCTGTGTCTCTCTCTTTGTCTCTCTTTCTGTCTGTCTGTCTGTCTCTCTCTCATCTCTCACACATCTGTGGAAATCCACAAACATTAGTCAGCCATTAACGGCTGGTTCCCGGTGGCCATTTTATGTTACCACAACACTGGGACATTTATTCCAGAGACTGACTCCTCACCAATGTGACGGTAGTGCTCAAATTGTGACAGAGCCACTGACATGGAGACACTGAGATACTCAGTACTAGAAAGGAATCAATCATTCCCTTACGCACAATAATTCTCCCTCCACTGTGATTAGGCTGCGTGGCCTGTAATTAATCAGTCTATTACTTTCACCCTTGTTTATCAACAGTACAACATGTGTAGTCCTCCAGTCCTCTGGCAGCACGACTGTAACCAGAGAGGATTGGAAAATGATGGTCAGAGCCTCCGCTATTTCCACCCTTGCACCTCTAAACAGTCTGAGTCTGGTGAATTTTCAGCTTTCAAAGATGCTAAACCCCTGTATATTTCCTCTCTCACTGTTTACCCCATTCAATATTTCAAACCCCTCCTCATTGACTACAATGTCTGTTTCGTCCCCTCTTTTGTGAAGGCAGTCGCTATATATTCATTAAGAACATTGCCCGCATCTTCCGCCTCCACGGTTCGGAAAAAGGAGGAAAGACGATATAAAGTAAAGGATGGAATTCTAAAGGAGGTGCAGGAACAGACACATCTGGGGAGTATTTTTGCACCAATCACTTAAGGTGGCAGGGCAGGTTCAGAAAGTGGTTAAATGGCAAAAGGGATCGTGAGATTATAAATAGAGACATTGAATACAAAAGCAAGACAATGTGACCTTTGTAAAACGCTGGTTTGCCTGCAACTGGAGCATTGTCCAATTCTGGACACCATACTTTAGCAAGAATGTGGCGGCATTCAAGAGGGTGCAGAAAAGATTCACAAGAATGGTTCCAGGGATGAAGGACTTCAGTTACGTGGAAAAATTGGAGAAGGTGGGTTTCTTCTCTGTGTCTCTCTCTGTCTTCCTCTCTCTATCTCTCCCTCCTGCTATCTCTGAAACTAAGAGGGAGACAGAGGGAGAGAGGCTTAGATATGCAGATAGAGAGAGTGCTGTTGAGACGGACAAGGTTGGAGACAGAGAGATTGTTGGGGTGGATTGAAAGGGAGAATGTAAGATATATTCATTTGATGTAATCCTTTATTGCTGTGTACACAAACATAGAAGGATTGGAATGTAGAGTGAAATATTGGTCGAGTGGGAGAAATGTGGATGAAGTTGGGGCCCAGGCGGCCAGTTTTGATGATCAGGAAGGAAAACGCTCCATTGTAAACATCCAGCAAGGTATTCTACCATGGAAGCCATCACACCCTCATGATATTGGTGTGGAAATCTTGTAATCTATGCCCATGGTTATGGACCCCTCTGTTAAGGGAAATGGTCCTTCCTATCCACTCTATCTAGGCCCGTCATTATTTTATACACCTCAATTAAATCTTCCCTTCAACCTTCTCTGTTCCAAAGAAAGCAATTCCAGCCTATCCAATCTTTACTCATAGTTAAAATTCTCCATTCCTGACAACATCCTCTGTAAATCTCCTCTGTACCCTCTCTAATATGATCACATCCTTCCTGTAATGTGGTGACCAGAACTGTGCACAGTACTCTAGCTGTGGTCTAACTACTGTTTTATACAGTTATAGCATAACCTCCCTGCTCTTGTATTCTCTACATCGGCCAATAAAGGAAAGTATTCCGTAAGCCTTCTTGACCACCTTATCCACCTGTCCTGTTACCCTCAGGAATCAGTGGACATGCACTCCAAGACCCCTCTGATCACAGTCTGAGAGATTGTTCAGTTAGATTGAAAGAGCAAATGTAAACCATAATAATTCGATGTAACCCTTCACTGCAGTATACACAGACATACGAGCGAGAGGCATGGAGTTTGAAACATCGGGGTAGAGGGAGAAAAATAGATGGAGATGGTAACAAATTGGAAAGGAGTGACAGGGACTGAGAGAGAGGTAATCTGTGGTAAACTTTCTTGCTGGTAATCTCTCTCCATCTCTCTCTCTCTCTTCCCCTGTCTTCTACTCTCTGAAACCCTATTTCTTCTCTTTTTTACTCACTTTCCAAGTCTATCTCTCAACTTTTCTCCCTCTATCTCTGTCTCCGTCTGTACACTATCTCAATCTCTCCCTCTTGCTTTCAGGATGGGAAGAGGGAGAAAGAGAGGCAGAGAAAGGGTGTTGCAGGCAGTGAGAGATGAGGAGAAAGAGACAGAGGAACAGTGAGTCTGGCATTGGTAGATGGATCTTTACTTTGTATCTAACCCCGTGCGTACCTGCCCTGTGAGTATTCGATGGGGACAGTCTCGGACGGGGGAGACTGTCTAAAAATCAAAAATTAGTCGAAAGCCCTTTCAAAGATGAAATTCAGAAACACTTCTGCATACAAAGGGGGGGGGGCAGAAATTTGGAACTGTCTTCCACAAATGACCCCTCCCTATCTCAGCAATCTCCCCCTGATCCGCAATCCACCAATATCTGCCATCCTCTAATTCTGGCCTCCTGAACATCCCCAATTTGAATCGTTCCACCATTGGTGTCTGTGCCTTCAAGCTTCCAAGACCCTAACTCTGGAATTCCTTTCCTAAACCTCTCCGTCTCACTAACTCTCTTTCCTCTTTGAAGACGCTCCCTCAGACCAACCTCTTTGACCAGGTTTTGGTTCGTCTTGTGTAATAGCCCCTTAAGTGATTCGATGACAACTTTTTATTTGCCTTATTTATTTGTTGGATGTGTGCGTTGCTGGCCAGGCCAGCATTTATTACCCATTCCTAATGGCCCTTGAGAAGGTGGTGTTTCGCCTCCTTCTTGAACCGCTGCAGTCCATGTGGGGTACGTACACCCACAGTGCTGTGAGGAAGCGAGTTCCAGGATTTTGACCCAGTAACAGTGAAGGAATGGTGATATAGTTTCATGTTAGGATGGTGTGTGACTTTAGTTGTTGAGTGCGGACAGTATTTTCAGTGCGCAGTACAATTAAATTTTTAATTATTTATTTTCACGTGGTCAGATGTAAAGTTTCTCCTCCAATCTGCCTGCCTCCCTGTATCTGCTCACTCTTTCTGCCCGTCCCTCCCTCCTTCTCTAAATCCACTGCTTTATTCTGTATCTAAACTCACACTGTCCCTGCCCTGGGAGGTCTCATTATGGTGCTTAAGCAATGAGTTATACACTTCCAGCATAACCTCCCTGCTCTTATATACTTTAACAGCCTTGTTGGGAATGTCACTGCAGTTTGAACATATGAAACACTGATCCAACATTCACCCCTAAAACACTCACACTAACCTCCAAAAACAGGACCGGGCAGATAATGAGGATTGATAATCATTGTTACAACCTGTCTCATCCTCTCTCTGTCTCTCCCTCTCATGTCTGTTTCTTCCCATCTTTCTCTCTCTCTCTCTCTCTCTGCCTCACCCTCTCCCTCTTTCTCTGCCTCTTTCCATGACTCTGTCTCTAACACCATCTCTCTCTCCTTGGACAGAAATGTTTTTATCCATTTCTTGGTTAATTGCGCACCTGTAAATCTTGCCGTTGCTGGGAACGTCACTGCAGTTTGAAAATATCGAACACTTTTCAACACTCGCCCCCTAAACTCTCACACTAAACCCCCAATACAGGACTGTGCAGATAATGGGGATTGTTACTGAGGTGCTGTCAAGGTCCCCTCACACACTATATCCCATTTCACCTGCTTCTAAAGTTTGTCAGTGTTTAATAATATCTTTTTCAATAATATTAAATGTCACTTCAGTTTGAAAATATCAATCATTGATCCAACACTCACCCCAAAACACTCACACGAAACCCCTGATCTTTCCTTTCAAAATTGTTCTTGCACACAGCCAGTTTTACTTTTTAATTCTATCTTTTGTCAACATTATTAGAAATAAAGTTTTTCCAATAATCTCACCGTCCCCTTCTCTCCCTGTCTGTCTCTCTCTCTCTCTCTCTATGTCCCTGTTTCTCCCTCTGTTTGTCTCTCTCCCTCTCTCTCTCACTGTCCCTTTCTCCCTCTGCATCTGTCTCTCTCCCTTTCTGTCTGTCTCATTCCCTCTGCATCTGCCTGCCTCCCTTTCTGTCTGTCTCATTCTGCATTTGCCTGACACCCTTTCTCTCTGTCCCCGTCTGTCTCTGATTCTCCTTTTTCCTCAATCATTCTAGTTCCGTCTCTCTCTCTACCTCTGCCTCTGTCCCACTCTGTCTGTGTCTCTCTCCATCTGTGTCTCACTCCCTCCATCTCTCCATCCCTCTGTACATGGACAGCAATGCTTTGAGCCATTTGTTTGGTTAATTTTGAATCTTTAACTCTTGCTTTTGTTGGGAATGTCAATGCAGTTTGAAAATATCAAACACTCATCTAACACTCATCCCTAAAACCCTCACATTAAACTCCAAATACCGACTGGGCAGACAATGGGGATTGTTACTGGGGTTCCGTCAAGGTCTCATTTCACTATCTCTTCTGTCTCTCACTGTCTTCCACTTTGTCCCAATCTCTCCATTTCCCCATTTGTTTCCGTTTCCCTCTTCACCTCTTTCCTTCATCGCCCCCAACTTTATAAATTAAGAGGGAGCTCCCTCCACTTTATACATAGAGAGGGCGCTCTCTCAACTTTATACATAGAGAGGAAGCTCCCTCTGTTTTATATAGCTGCCGTTGTGGGATTTGAACCCCTGTCCGCAGGCCATCAGGCTGGGCCTCTGGATTACACGACCAGTGATATTATCACTCCCCAACTGCCTCCCAAATCGATGAGGACAGTGTCTGTCCCATAATATCACTCACAGTACTTTCTGGACTGTAACCCTGAACATGGTCCCGAATCAGAGACTCAAAGTCTACATTTTAACAGGGAAAAGGCAGGAACAGAGTGAAACTGGTTTGCTTTTGTCCCTGGATTCAGTGTCCACTGCAAACAGATCAGTTACATATACAACAGAAACACCAGGAGTGAACAAGGTCAATACAATAATATGGAAAATGTAAATGACGCCTCTCATAATTGCCATCCATCCAGTATGGGTACAGATTTCAGGTTTATTTCAGAGAGAGGTCTTACTCAGAAAATATCATTGACATTGAATTGATTGTGTTTTATCCACCACATTATTTACATCAGAGTCAAAGCTGCTGATGTAATGTGTTTGTTCAGGTGAGTGTAACTAATAGCAATGATCAGGGGTATAACCGTGTCAGTGGAGACTTATCCCCTGTATAAATCAGGACCCATTGGAATGGATCAGCTCAGAGTGCCTGGTGGAGCTGTGGATTCCAGGCGAATAGAAGTCCCAGCTTCTCACAGAAATGGGATATCCAGCAATCTTTCAGTTAGAAGACATTTATTATCCTGTACTTGCAGCAATTGGAGTTGCTGGTCAGCAGTATCTCAGCTGTTAATGGTCTAAATCGATGTTAAGTGTGCTGCTGTACTCGGTATTATTTCTCAATGTGTGTGTTACACAGCTGCCTGTTCTTTTCCAGCAATTTACTGATGGAATCTCCTCATTTGCTGCTCTTTCATTCTTGAAGGAACAGTATTATGTACTTAATCGTATTGGTTTAAGTCACTCTGGCATTATTACTGTCTCATTCTGTGTATTGAATGTATTGGAATGAGATGTTTAGCTCGGATCAATAATCAGACCATCAGGAGCTTTTAACATTTTCATGATGTGGATCTAACCGGTCCTGGAATATTTTTATGATTTTTTTCAGTGATTGATAATGAGACATCTCACAATCTCAGTGTTGCAAGGGGACAGAACAATGTCCTCCCTCGCCAATAACATGGCTCATTTTAACTGGGATTTCAATGTATTTGTTGATTATCACTGTTATCAAATATTATTTCACTCTGTGTGTGTGTGACGCTGCTTCAGATGTCCGGCTACTGAACTGAGTTTGCTGCTGGCACTTTTATTTCTCCTTCTCTGCTTCACTGTGGACCTTCACTGTCACGGGACTACATTGTAAAATAGAAAGTATTGATGTGATGTTTTATTGGTTTACACTCTATCAGTTGGAAACAAGAGTCTTTCCATTTATCTGTAGATTATCAGCGACAGCGCTGATGTTGGTGTTTTATTAATGAAACAATCCCACAATCTAACAGATTACTTTATAATTCCAGGAGAAGGAATTTCAATGATTGTGACGTTTTTCTGGAAGTAGCTTTCGATCCTGTTTATTCCATGTATTGTAGATGAAGTGAAGAGTGTAGGTGAACAGGTGGAGACTTGAGTGTTCTGCAGATACATTAAATTATTCACAGAGGTTTCACCATTGAACAAACTGACTCTGAGAATAGAATCATTGAACCTGGGGCTGGTGAACAGAACACAGACGCAGAATGTTCGGAATAAATCATATGTGAAAAGCAGCATTACCTAACAGTTTGCAGTGTGTGAGTACTCTGGAGAGATAGGGAAGGAGAAAAGGAGCTGTGAGAACGAAACAGTGGGAAAGAGATCGGCAGAAGTAAAGAGAAAGAGAAAGAAGCAGCAGTGTAAATAATTCACTATCATAAAGTGCTGGAATGTCCAGAACAATTAGTGAGAGAAACTGTGAGTTGAAGTTGTCTGTTGTCAGATTGTGTTCATTTTCCTGTTGGACTTGATCCTCTGTGTTGATTTCTGTCAGGTCCTCATTTTGTTTTGTAGAAAGTACCTATTCCTTACTAAGTGACTGAAAAAGCAGAATAGAATCAGTTCTTCACTTCTGGTAATTCATTATTTAAGTACTTCACCTTCACATCTCTGTGACCAATGAATTCAATAAAGAGGAGGCTGATATCAGAAATATATTTAAATTTACATTTAATTGCCTGTACAAACTAAATATATTGACTGTATTGTATAAACAATGAACTGTTCTCCAACACCAATAACCACAGGGATTATTCTTTGAATGTATGAATTGAGTTGTATTACTGGGATCTATAGATTAGATTTCCTCTAACGTTCTGCTGTCGTCTCTCCCTGTGAATCTCAGCCTCTCCTCTCACTGTATTGAATCCTCGGTCTCCTCATCCATTCCTTCAGTTTATCCACTTTCCCAAAACATCTGCTCCATTCTCTCCTTTCCCTTCTCCAGCTCCCAATCACACTCACTCGCCCCACCTCCAGTTGTCACGTCCAACCTGATCGGAATACAGTAACGTAGGAGTAGGTGGAGGCCATTCAGCCCTTCTAGCCTGCTCCACCATTCGAAATCACGACTGATAATCAAACTCATCGCTGCGGTTTTTAGCCTTTTCCCATGTGGCAACAGTCCCTGTCTGTTCCCTGAACCCAGAGCAACAAACCAGCTACACATCCCGCTCTCCCCAAACCTTCCCAACCAACAGTCTGGAGACACATTCCCAATTAACACATTGGATTCCATCTCTGTAAAACCCCTTCTCATTTCCCCACTGACACTGCATCCCCACTCAGTACTTCCAGCAGATCCGGTGCTGACTTTATTCACTTTCTGCATCAATTTCGCAATTCATTATTAATAACTGTGTTTTCAAACATTTCACTTTGACAAAGCACTGCCCGGGTCAATGAATCAGTTTTCACTGCTCGATGCAGCAACAAAGCTGGAAATTTCAGCCCAGATCCTGTCAAACTGCTGCTTTGTCTCCAGGTCTGATCAGTAATTTCTCTGCTTCCCTTTCTCTCTCTCTTCCAGTTAACTTGGTGGCGATTGTGATCCTGTCCCGAGGAAAGTGCGGTCTCTCCAAATGTATCAGTGTCTACCTGGTGGGAATGGCAGTGTCTGATCTCCTGGTCGTTATCACTAATCCCATATTGAGACGGATTGTTTCAATTTATTTCCCATATTCATTCCTGAGAATTACTCCTGTGTGTTCTCTCATTACCGTTCTGCTTTCTGCACCACAGTTGTTTCTGTCTGGCTCACAGTCACTTTCACCTTTGATCGATTTGTGGCCATTTGTTGTGAGAAGCTGAAAACAAAATATTGCAGTGAGAAAAGGGCGGCTGTGGTTGTGGGAACAGTGAGTGTGCTGGGCTGTTTCGAGTCTCTCCCCTTGTACTTTACACTGAAACAACAATACATTATTGATAATGTTCCCATGGATTGTGATTATAAGCTGAACTTCTTAACATCCCCCATATGGGAGGCATTTGAATTGTTTAACGTCATTTTAACCCCTTGTGTCCCGGTCTTTCTGATTTTGCTGCTCAATGTTCTGACTGTCAGACGGAATTTATTCTCCAGTAAAGTCCGCAGGGGATTCCGGCGCCACAGCAATGCAGAGAATCACAAGGACCCAGAGATGGAGAATCGCAGGAAATCAATTATTTTACTCATCAGTATATCCGGCAGTTTTATCCTGTTATGGGTGACCTGGGTTGTGTTTATGATTTATACTCGAATTACAGATAATTATTATTATTCCTCCTACACTGACCCTCTCTATATCACAGATCAAACATCAAAGATGCTGCAGATTCTCAGTTCCTGCACCAACACATGTATTTACATTGTGACCCAGACTAAATTCAGACAGGAGCTGAAGAAGGGGGTGAAATACCCTCTCAATCTCATTGTTAAATTAGTGAAATCATAGAAAGAGCTGAAGAGTTTCAAACACTGGAACTAAATCCCATTCCCCCTCCTACCCCCCCAGACCCCCAGCTCCACCTCCCACCCTCCACCCGCCTCTGTGATTATTTGACCGGCGCATTCTTTAGTCCTGGCACCGAATGAACGTGCAGACCCTGATGGTTAACGGGAATAGGATACGTTTGCGCATGTGCCAGTGCAGCGCCACCTCGCGGTTGCTGTTGTCAACAACAGCAGCCAGTGGACAAAGCTGCAAATCGGAGTGACTGTGAGGTCGTGAGCAGGGCAGTAACTGCAGTGTGTCAGGGACATCAGCAGATGGAGATGGACAGAGGGGAGCAGTAACTGCAGTGAGGCAGTGACACCAGCAGATGGAGATGGTGAGTGGGCCGGTAGCTGCAGTAAGAGATGGATACCAGCAGATGGCGATGGTGAGAGGGGGCAGGAACCGCAGTGAGGCAGGGGCACCAGCAGATCTCGATGGTGAGAAAGGACAGTAACTGAAGTGACACAGGGACACCAGCAGATGGAGATGGTGAGAGGGGGACAGCAACTGAAGTGACACAGGGACACCAGCAGATGGAGATGGTGAGAGAGGGACATTAACTGCAGTGAGACAGGGACACCAGGAGATGGAGATGGTGAGGAAGGGACAGTAACTGCAGTGAGACAGGGACACCAGCAGATGGAGAATGTGAGAGAGGGACATTAACTGCAGTGAGACAGGGACACCAGCAGATGGAGATGCTGAGCCATTACTGATGGGAGATTCCCTTGCTGAGTTTGAAAGTTTCCACAAGTCTGAAGAATTTACTTCATTGTAAACTTGAGATGCTGAATAAAATAATTTCAATGCAGCTGTTGTAAAATGGCTATTTTTCTACTGTGAGAACACTTGTAACATGACACTCGTTCCTGTTTGGAAAATTATATTGAGTGATTAAAGGTAATGTATAAATAAAACAACAGGATCAAATAAAACTCAAACAGTCATTTAAAAATAAAAACTCTCAATATAAGTTGTGTTGAGTTCTTGATCACTAACGTTATGACATCTCTCTCTCACACACGTCTCTTTCTATGTTGGTATCTTCTCTACTATAACTAAGAGTAGTTGAAATTTTGATCCAATTGTCTTTTGAAAGTTAATATTGAATCTGCTTTCAGAAACCTTTCAAACTTGCCTATTTGTTCCTCCCCTCTGCGAGTGTAAACAGTCCCTCCTCATATCTCCAAACTGAGGGAAAGATTTTGAATACAATGCAATTAATTTCTCCAGGACAGCAGCTGCAGAGGAACTGGAACCTCCTAAATTTGGACAAACAATGAACAAAAATCCCTCTGAATCCCCCGGGAGAACAGAGGATAGAAACAGACAGGAAGCAAAGGGAAACAAGTGACACTTTATTGCAGCAGTAAAAAGTCTTTGTCAGAATGTTTACGTCTTTATTGCTGAACTTTATATAAACTGGAGGTGAAAAGTGGAAGATGTTTAATACCATTTGTGATAAATGGCCATTTCCCAGCTTTGTAAACCCTTGTAACATTAAACTGGTGAATGTTAAGAAGGTTTTATTGATTGATTACAGTTAATACATAAATACAGCAGCATCAAATACAGGGCAAAGAATCATTGACAAATATAACTGTAAATATGGGTAAGAATTGTTGTGTGAAATGTCACTGGTTATAAAAGTTCTCTTGGCTGCCTCATCAACCTGGCTCTAGTTTCAGTCATTGTCACACAGTGGAAATGAAAAACCGAATAAAAACCGCATGTTTGTACTGCATTCAAACAGGCCTCTCCAGCAATAACACTTTGTCAGAATTTCAAGGTAATTGCAATGAGTCATTTTCTGAACTTTCTGTTAACTGGAGGTGAATAGTGAAAGACATTTAACACAATGAGTGTTAAATGGCCATTATCGAAACCAGCCCCTCCAGGTTTTAAATGACAGCATTTTCTATGCTCTGTTGATGAGGTTTTTGGGGGAGGGAGAGAGAGAGACAGACAGACAGGTTTCTATCTGGAATGGTCCATTTGGGATATGTCTGGAATATCCCTCTCTCCCCCATTCGCTGTTTACACAGAGACTCACATTGGACTGTCCCATACCTGGGAGGGAGTGTCCAGATGGAGGAAGCTGAGAGCTGGTTGGTTGAGCTGCATTTTGGGTAGACTGTCTGTTTTGAGTGACAGGTTCTGGGATATATTAGGACAACATCAGACCACATTCTTTCCTTCCATGCGGCTGGTTTCTGAAGGTGAGTTTCTGTGTCTCAATCTCTGTGCCCAGGTGAATTGGAACTGATTACAGTGTGTGTGTGTGAGAGAGTCCAGCCTGAATCCCCCACTCTCTCTGTCCCGGTCCTGACGCTTTTCTCCAAAGCCCACCACAATGCCCCTCTCCAGGATCTTTTCCCCATGGATGAGCTGATGGCGGGAAGGTGTTAGAGTCCAACGATGAAAAGCAGACGGTGTGGAATGGTGAGTATCACATCTTTACTGTCTGTTTCTGCTTTTCTCCCTTCTTCTGACTCAGTCTCTTTCACTAAGTCACTCTCACTGAATCTCTCTCTCACTCAATCTCTCTCTCACTGAATCTCTCTCTGAATCACTCTCCCACTGAATCTCTCTCTCACTGAATCTCTCTTCCACTGAATATCTCTCCCACTGAATCTCTCTCCCACTCAATCTCTCTCCCACTCAATCTCTCTCCCACTCAATCTCTCTGCCACTCAATCTCTCTCCCACTCAATCTCTCTCCCACTGAATCTCTCTCCCACTGAATCTCTCTCCCACTCAATCCCTCTCCCACTCAATCTCTCTCCCACTCAATCTCTCTCTCACTGAATCTCTCTCTAACTGAATCTCTCTCCCACTGAATCTCTCTCTCACTGAATCTCTCTCTCACTGAATATCTCTCTCACTGAATCTCTCCCACTGAATATCTCTCTCACTGAATCTCTCTCCCACTGAATCTCTCTCCCACTGAATCTCTCTCCCACTCAATCACTCTCTCACTCAATCTCTCTCTCACTCAATCTCTCTCTCACTCAATCTCTTTCTCACTGAAACTCTCTCTCACTCAATCTCTCTCTCACTCAATCTCTCTCTCACTCAATCTCTCTCTCACTGACTCTCTCTCCCACTGACTCTCTCTCCCACTGAATCTCTCACCCACTGCATCTCTCTCTCACGGAATCTCTCTCTCACTGAATCACTCTCCCACTGAATCTCTCTCCCACTGAATCTCTCTGCCACTCAATCACTGTCTCACTGAATCTCTCTCACACTCAATCTCACTCACTCAATCTCTCTCTCACTCAATCTCTCTCTCACAGATACTCTCTCACTCAATCTCTCTCTCACTCAATCTCTCTCTCACTCAATCTCTCTCTCACTCAAACTCTCTCTCTCACTGAAATTCTCTCTCACTGAAACTCTCTCTCACTGAATCTCTCTCTCACTTAAACTCTCTCGCACTCAATCTCTCTCTCACTGAAACTCTCTCACTCAATCACTCTCTCACTCAATCTCTCTCTCACTGAAACTGTCTCTCACTGAATCTCTCTCTCACTCAAACTCTCTCTCACTCAATCTCTCTCTCACTGAAACTCTCTCTCACTGAAACTCTCTCGCACTCAATCTCTCTCGCACTCAATCTCTCTCGCACTCAATCTCCCTCGCACTCAATCTCCTTCGCACTCAATCTCCCTCTCACTCAATCTCCCTCTCACTCAATCTCCCTCTCACTCGATCTCCCTCTCACTCGATCTCCCTCTCACTGGCTCTCCCTCGCACTCAATCTCCCTCGCACTCAATCTCCCTCACACTCAATCTCCCTCGCACTCAATCTCCCTCGCACTCAATCTCCCTCACACTCAATCTCCCTAGCACTCAATCGCTCCTCACTCAATCTCTCCTCACTCAATCTCTCCTCACTCAATCTCTCCTCACTCAATCTCTCTCCCACTCAATCTCTCTCTCACTGAATCTCTCTCTCTCAATCTCTCTCTCTCTCTCAATCTCTCTCGCACTGAATCTCTCTCTCACTCTCTCTATTTCTGAATCTCTCCCTCACCTTGTATTTCTGTCTCTGTGTTTCTCACTATCTCTCTGTTCCTCCATCTCTCTCTCTCTCCCTCACTTTGTGTTTCTCTCTCTCTCTGAGTGATTGTGCGTCTTTCTGTCTCAGTGGCTTTCTCTGTCCTCTCTCTCAATCTCTCTGTGATTCTCTGTCCTCTCTCTCAATCTCTCTGTGATTCTCTGTCCTCTCTCTCAATCTCTCTGTGATTCTCTGTCTTCTCTCTCAATGTCTCTGTGATTCTCTGTCCTCTCTCTCAATCTCTCTGTGATTCTCTGTCCTCTCTCTCAATCTCTCTGTGATTCTCTGTCCTCTCTCTCAATCTCTCTGTGTTTCTCTGCCCTCTCTCTCAATCTCTCTGTGATTCTCTGTCCTCTCTCTCAATCTCTCTGTGATTCTCTGTTCTCTCTCTCAATCTCACTGTGATTCTCTGTTCTCTCTCTCAATTTCTCTGTGATTCTCTGTCCTCTCTCACAATCTCTCTGTGTTTCTCTGTCCTCTCTATCAATCTGCTCTGTGATTCTCTGTCCTCTCTCTCAATCTCTCTGTGATTCTCTTTGTCTTTCTCACTGGCTTTCTGTCTGTCTCCTTGGTGCCTTCAATTTCTTTGTGTCTCTGTTATTTCCCTCCACTTTTTTCCCTTCTCGTTTTCTCTCTCTTTCTTTGTATCTTTCTGTCTTCTCTATTTCTCTTTCTATCATTTCTCTCTCTATTTCCAAATTTTTCTGTCTTTTCCTGACCCTATCCACCATGCTCAATTTATCCACCGCCCTCAATTTATCCACCACCCGCAATATTTATCCACCACGCAAAACTTTTTCCTGCAATTCCCCCCACCAGAAAACAGCCCCCCCCTTGTACAGACACCCCCGATCTAAATAATCCTCATCTGCAGACAACCGTCTGATATCCCCTGTTAAATGACCCCCATCTAATACCCTCATTATCAACAGACCCCCATCTACTTATCCCCTTCCCTCTGTTACAAGACAACCCATCAAACTACCACCCGCCCAGGACAGATTCCCATCTAAACACCCCCCAGGAACAGACCCCCATCTAAGTACCCCCTGGGAACAAACTCCCATCTTAATACACCCACCCCGGAACAGACTGCCATCTAAAAACACCCCTCTGAACAAACTGCCATCTAACTACACACCAGGAACAATCTCCCATCTAAATACCCTCCCAGGAACAAACTCCCTTCGAAATACACCCCGGGAACAAACGCCCAACTGAATACATCCCCAGACAAACTCCCATCTAAATACACCCGCAGGAAAAAACTCCCATCTAAATACCTCCCCATGAACAAACTACCATCTAAATACCCCCCAGGAACAAACTCCCCTCTGAATGACCCCCCAGGAACAAACTCCCATCTCAATACCCTCCTGGAACAAACTCCCCTCTGAATACCCCCCAGGAACAAACTCCCCTCTGAATAACCCCCCAGGAACAAACTCCCATCTCAATACCCTCCTGGAACAAACTGCCCTCTGAATAACCCCCCAGGAACAAACACCCATCTCAATACCCTCCTGGAACAAACTCCCCTCTGAATAACCGCCCCCCCGGAACAAACTCCCATCTAAATACCCCCCGGGAACAGGCTCCCATCTCTATACCCTCCTGGAACAAACTCCCCTCTGAATAACCCCCCAGGAACAAACTCCCATCTAAATACCTTCCTCTAACAAACTCCCCTCTGAATACCCACCGGGAACAGATTCCCATCTCTATACTCGCCCGCAACAGACCCCAATCTAAATACCCCCCGTTCTGTGAACAGACTCCCATCTAAATACCCCCCCATTAACTGAACCCAATCTAATTCTCCCCCCGCTCTCCACTGTAAACTCTCCCGGTTTCTAAATACCCTCCCTGTCCTGTAAAAGCCCCCTCTACTAATTCCCACCCTGTATCATCACCCCCGTGAACAGACCCCTACCCCCCTCACCCCGCACCGTGTTATTCCCACCTCTATCACTTTCCTGGGTTTGGCTCCGTCTCCCGACAATCCTTCATTCATTTTAATTCCAGATCTGGATAAGCCACTGGAATTACAACAACTTGCTCCCAGATCCCCGGCACCTTTAACTCCTGTCCGGCCAAAATCAGGGCCGGGCATTGAGCAACGACCTTCAGAGGCTAACTGGCATTCTGAGCCTATAACGCACAGGAAGATCCCAGCCCCAGACACAGCCCTCTCTGCAGAAAGGTGTTTCATCTGCTCTCCCCATCAGCTTCAGGGAATCAAACAGAGGGAGACACACACAGACACTCACACATTGATTTTGCACAGGGACGGGAAGAGGCCTTTCAGCCCTTTGATCCTGTCCCTCCCATGTTAGATAATGGCTGACTTGTCCCTTCCCCCATTGAACCACAAGGAGACAGGCAGAGACAGTCTGGGAGCAGATACACAGAGAGTCAAAGAAACACTGGGCTGGACTCGGACTTGGTGCCAATGGTGCAATCCAGGGTGGAGGGGAGAAGGGTGGTTGTGTATCGGCTGTCCGTTCAGAATCTCTACCCTGTTTTTTTCCTCAATGGGAGCAAAACTGGGCAGAGATGGAAAGCAGGATCCCACTTCACAATCACCCTGTACAACACCAAGGCTGTGAGTTCAAATCCACCACCTGACAGAGGGAGAGAGACACAGAAAACAGATCCCGGGATTAGGACAGAACAGAGAGAGAGATAAATAAATGGAAAGGGAGATGGAGAATGAGATGCAGGGAGTCCGTAACCAGTGAGAGAAACTGAGAACAGAGGGTCGGAAATACTGAGAAGGGCAGAGAGAGAGAGAGAAATGGAGATATTGAGAAAGATCCCAGACCAAGAGAGAGATGCAGAGACAGAAAGATGTGGAGGGGCAGAGATACAATGTAAGGTGCGTTTACAGAATAGAGAGGGATGCTGCAGGATGGGGGAAATGCAGAGATAATCTTGCAGGAAAGGAGGAGCAGCGATGGAAAGATTCAGGGATTTGGAAGTGAGTGAGAGAAGAAATGGAGTGAGAGAGAGAGACAGATTAAGATGCAGAGAGTCGCAGAAAGAGAATGACAATGGAAACCTGTGAGACTCCAGAGAGAGGCAGAGATAGAAAGGATGTTGAGAGATACAGAGATAGGGATTCAAAGATGTGAAGAAACAGAGATAGGAACAAGGAGGAAGTTGCAGGGAACAAGTAGCAGCAAGAGATGGAGAGAGGGAAATCTATGGGATTACATTGACTGTTCTGGAGCAGCGATTCCCAAACTATTCCCTTCGGAGCACCCTCCAGCCCCTCCCTTGTGGTAAAAAAAATCCACAGACCCCCGAAAACACAAAATCAAAATACTGTGGATGCTGGAAATCTGAAATAAAAACTCTTCTGGAAAAACTGAACATTTCCATCACTTTGTTTTTCTATCTTCCCCGAAAACACAATCAGTTTTATTTTCTGTATTTAGAAATGAATTTGACAATGACAAATATATATGTATTATTATTTTCCCTCCCTGGTTAAAGCTCTTGTCTGAGAATTCCACGTGGCCAAAAGATTCTCCCTCTGCATCATCACAGCTGCAGCTTCCGAAAAGATTCTCCTTGGGAATTAGAGAAATAAAATTGATTCAAACAAAGCAAAGCGTTTTTGAACAGAAATAAAACGCAGCAAGAGCCCAGGACTCTCTCTCAAACTCACTGACATAAAACAATCTCTCAGTGCCTTACAAACACATCCCCTGACACAGAGCCAGAGACTGGGAAGTGTGGATGTGTTTACCCTGTCATTTCCTGCTGTCTCTCTCTCTCTCTCTTTTTCGCTCTCTATTTCTCTCTGTGTCTCTCGACATCTGTTTCTGCCTCATTGTAAAAGCACACAAACACTGGTGACCCCCATCCCCTCTCCTGTAGAAGGATAGAGAGAGAAATCCACATTCCCATCCCTGAAAAACTGAATTCAAATGGTCCCCCGGTGTTTCATTTCACTGTCAAATTCAGCCCACAGCCTCAAACACCAGCAATATTCGGGAATGAGAACAAGCCTTTACAAACCTTCACATTTCACCCATTTCATTGCTGATTCACAGAAGTATTTGACACTCAATGAATCAATTTTTAAAGTGCTCGTCACTGTTGCAATGTTGGAAATGCTGCAGGACATTGGTACACAGCAAGATCCCACAAGCAGCAGTGTGATAACAGCCGGCAAGCAGTGCACAGCAAGATCCCAGCAATGGTGACACTTCAACCAAGGTTTGAGTGTGGATTTCTCTCTCTCCCTGTCTTTCTCCATCTTTCTCTGCCTTCCCTCCCTCACCCACACTCCGCCTGTCTCTCTCTCTCTCTCTGTTTAACCTGCCACCTCCAGCTACTTCGCACTCTCCCTCTTTTTCTCTCCACCTGTTTCTGCCTCAGTGTTATAATGTAGAAATTGATGCAGGGAATGTATGCACAGCAGGATCCCACAATGCGATCATATCCAAATATCCCATCACAGTCCTCATAAAATGCTGAACTCCATCTTTAAACTGAAAACAACCTTTATACAGCTTCACGTTCAACTCTTGTAATTATTGGCCCTCAGGAGCAGTTGACACTTAATGAATTAATTTTGAATGTGCTCCACTGTTGCAATGCAGGAAACCTGCAGGCAGTGTGTGCACAGCAACATCCCACAGGCAGAAATCTGATATGCTGATAATCTGCTTTTAGTGCACAGCAAGATCCCAACAATGGTCACACTTCAATATTCAGTTTACCAAGGTTTTGAGTGTAGATTTCTCTCTCCCTCTCTCTCTGTCTCTGTCCATCTTTCTCTGCCTTCCATCCCTCACTCACCTGTCTCTCTCTCTCTCTGCATTTAACCTGCCACCTCCAGCTGTTTCTCACTCTCCCTCTTTTTCTCTCCATCTGTTTCTGCCTCAGTGTTGTAATGTAGGAATTGATGCAGGGAATGGATGCACAGCAGGATCCCACAATTGATTAAAAGGCATTGTTAAGCAAAATAGCACAGCGAGAGCCCAGGAATTGCCCTCAGTGACACAGACACTCTCTCAGCAACACCCTAATACATACAAATCACAGTTAATAACCAAAGGATAAAAGGGTTCAGACAGCAACCTCCACCTCTCTGTGTCTGTCTCTGTATCTCTCTCCCCTGTCTCTGTATCTCTCTCCCCTGTCTCTGTATCTCCCTCCCTGTCTATGTATTTCTCTCCTCTGTTTCTGTATCTCTCTCCCTGTCTCTGTATCTCTCTCCCCTGTCTCCGTATCTCTCTCCCCTGTCTCTGTATCTCTCTCCCCTGTCTGTGTATTTCTCTCCCCTGTCTCTCTCTCTCCATCCATATCTGTTTTTGTCCCTCTATCTCATATGTAATCTTGTCTGAAAATAGCTATGAAATATTTCTGTCTCACCATTTAAACCAACAACAAATCACACAGCTGTGTGTGTTTTTAACTATTAAAGGTTTAAATAGAGAGACAGAGGGAAAGAATTCTGGAGAAAGACAGAGCGAATTCGAAACTCAGAAATTCAGTAAACTGAATTGTTTGAATCGGGAACATTTGACACTCAGTGAACTGTTTAAGTGCTCGTCACTATTGCAATGTTGGAAACACTGCATGCCATATGTGCACAGCAAGATCCCACAATTTATTTCGCCCTCAAATTCACGTCACTGTCCTAAATACCAGCATCACTCTGGAATTATACCGGCTCCAAGCTCAGGACTTTAGTTCCGTAATATCACTCACAGTAGTTTCTGGACTGGAACCCTGAACATAGTCCCGAATCAGAGACTCAAAGTTCACATTTTAACTGGGAAAAGACAGGAACAGAGTGAAACGGGATCGCTTTTGTCCCTGGATTCAGTGTCCACTGCAGACAGATCAGTTACATTTACAATAGAAATGCCAGGAGTGAACAAGGTCAACACAATAATACGGAAAATGTAAATGACGCCTCTCATAATTGAAGCATCCGTCCAGTATGAATACAGATTTCAGGTTTATTCCGAGAGAGGTCTCACTCAGAAAATGTCATTGACATTGAAATGATTGTGTTTGACCCACCACGTTATTTACATCAGAGTCAAAGCTGCTGATGTAATGTGTTTGTTCAGGATACTGTAACTAATAGCAATGATCAGGGGTATAACCATGTTAGTGGAGACTTATCCCCTGTATAAATTAGTACCCATTGGAATGGATCAGCTCAGAGTGCCTGCTGGAGCTGTGGATTCCAGGCTAATAGAAGTCTTTGCTTCTCATAGAAATGGGATATCCAGTAATGTATCAGATACAAGACATTTATTATCCTGTACCTGCAGCAATTGGAGTTCCTGGTAAGCAGTATCTCAGCTGTTAATGGTGTAAATCGATGTTAACTGTGCTGCTGTCGGTATTATTTCTCAATGTGTGTGTTACACATCCCCCAGCTCTTTTCCAGCAATTTACTGATGGAATTTCCTCACTGTCCACACTTTCATTCTTGCAGGAGCTGCATTATGTCTTTAATTGTATTGCTTTAAGTAACCCTGGCATTGCTACTGGATTATTCTGTGTATGGAATGTATTTGAAGGAACGGTCTTGGTTAGGATCAAGAATCAGACCATCAGGAGCTTTTAACAGTTTCATGATGTGGATTTAACCAGTCCTGGAATATTTTTATGATTTTGTTTTCAGTGATTGAGAACGAAACATCTCACGGTCTCAGTGTTACAAGCGGAAAGAACAAAATACTCCCTCCCCAATAACATGGCTTAGTTTAACTGGGATTTCAATGTGTTTATTGATTATCACTGTTATCAAATATTGTTTCATTCTGTGTGTGTCTGACGCTGCTTCTGAAGTCTGGCTACTGAACTGAGTTTGCTGCTGACACTTTCACTTCTCCTTCTCTGCTTCACTGTGGCCCTTCACTGTCACTGGACTACATTGTGAAATAGAAAGTATTGATGTGATGTTTTATTGGTTTACACTCTATCAGTTGGAATCAAGAGTCTTTCCATTTATCTGTAGATTATCAGCTGCAGCGCTGATGTTAGTGTTTTATTAATTAAACAATCGCACATTCTAACGGATTACTTTATAATTCCAGGAGAAGGAATTTCAATGATTGGGAGGTTTGTCTGGAAGTAGTTTTTGATCCTGTTTATTCCATGCATTGTAGATGTAGTGAAGAGTGCTGGTGAACAGGTGGAGACTTGAGTGTTCTGTAGAGACAGTAAATTATTCACAGAGGTTTCACCATTGAACAAACTGACTCTGGGAACAGAATCATTGAACCTGGGGCTGGTGAACAGAACACAGACGCAGAATGTTAGGAATAAATCATATGCGAAAAGTAACATTTGGAAAACGTTTTCAGAGTGTGAGTGGTTCAGGGACATAGCAAAGAATAAAAGGAACAGAGAGAACAAAACCGAGCGAAAGAGATAAGCAGAAGTAAAGAGAAAGAGAAAGAAGCAGCAGTGTAAATAATTCACTATCATTAAGTGCTGGAATGTCCAGAACAATTAGTGAGAGAAACTGTGAGTTGAAGTTGTCTGTTTTCAGATTGTGTTCATTTTCCTGTTGGACTTGATCCTCTGTGTTGATTTCTGTCAAGTCCTCATTTTGTTTTGCAGAAAGTTCCTATTCCTTACTTAGTACTGAATAAACAGAATAGAATCAGTTCATCACTGATGGTAATTCATTATTTAAATACTGCACTTTAAAATCTCTGTGACTGCTGAATTCAATAAAGAGCGAGGCTGATATCAGAAATATATTTAAATTTATATTTAATAGCCTGTACAAACTAAATATATTGACTATATTGTATAAACAATGAACTGTTCTCCAACACCAGTAACCACAGGGATTATTGTTTGAATGTATTAATTGAGTTGTATTACTGGGATCTATAGATTAGATTTCCTCTAACACTCTGCTGCAGTCTCTCCCTGTGAATCTCAGCCTCTCCTCTCACTGTATTGATTCCTCAGTCTCCTCATCCATTGCTTCAGTTTATCCAATTTCCCAAACCATCTGCTCCAGTCTCCCCTTCTGCTCCAACATGTCCTTTCCCTGCAATTTACAAGGTTATGGGGTGATTTGATGAATGTTTTCAAGATAATAAGTGAAACTGAACGGGTGGACAGAGAGTAACAATTACCACTGGCTGTGGAGTCAGGAACTTGGGGGCATAGTCTAAAAATCTAAACGTAGTCGGAAAACCTTTCAGGAGTGAAATGAAGAAATACATCAACACACCAGGTGTGGTATCACTTTGGAACTCTCTTCCACAAACGGCAATTGATGCTGAGACACTTGTTCGATTTAAAATCAGAGATTGATAGATTTCTGTTGACCAAAGGTATTAAGGGGCAAAGATAGGTACATGGAGTTAGATCACTCATCAGCCATGAGCTCATTGAATGACAGAAGAGGGTTGAGGGGCCAAATGGCGTCCTCCTCTTCCTCTGTCCAATGACAAATATCTTGCTATCACTCTCTGTGTCTTGGCCTGTGTCTCTCTCTTTGTCTCTCTTTCTGTCTGTCGGTCTGTCTCTCTCTCATCTCTCAAATATCTGTGGAAATCCACACACATTAGTCAGCCATTTTAGGCTGGTTCTCGGTGGCCATTTTATGTTACCACAACACTGGGACATTTATTCCAGAGACTGACTCCTCACCCATGTGACGGTAGTGCTCAAATTGTGACAGAGCCACAGACATGGAGACACTGAGACACTCCGTTCACGAAAGGAATCAATCATTCCCTTGCGCCCAATAATTCTCCCTCCACTGTGATTAGGCTGCGTGGCCTGTAATGAATCAGTCTATTACTTTCACCCTTGTTAATAAACAGTACAACATTGGCAGTCCTCCAGTCTCTGGCAGCAAAACTGTAACCAGAGAGGATTGGAAAATGATGGTCAGAGCCTCTGCTATTTCCACCCTTGCACCTCTAAACAGTCTGAGCCTGGTGAATTTTCAGCTTTCAACGATGCTGAACCCCTGAATATTTCCTCTCTCACTGTTTACCCCGTTCAATATTTCAAACCCCTCCTCATTGACTACAATGTCTGTGTCATCCCCTCTTTTGTGAAGGCAGTCGCAATGTATTCATTAAGAACCATGCCCGCATCTTCTGCCTCCACGGTGAGGAAAAAAGAGGAGAGACGATATAAAGTAAAGGATAGAATTCTAAAGGAGGTGCAGGAACAGACACATCTGGGGAGTATTTTTGCACCAATCACTGAAGGTGGCAGGGCAGGTTCAGAAAGTGGTTACATGGCAAAAGGGATCGTGAGGTTATAAATAGAGACATTGAATACAACAGCAAGAAAATATGACCTTTGTAAAACGCTGGTTTGCCTTCAACTGGAGCATTGTCCAATTCTGGACCCCGTACTTTTGCAAGAATCTGGCGGCATTCGAGAGGGTGCAGAAAAGATTCACAAGAATGGTTCCAGGGATGAAGGACTTCAGTTACGTGGATAGATTGGAGAAGGTGGGATTGTTCTCTGTGTGTCTCTCTGTCTTCCTCTCTCTATCTCTCCCTCCTGCTATCTCTGAAACTGAGAGGGAGACAGAGGGAGAGAGGCTTAGATATGCAGATAGAGAGAGTGCTGTTGAGAGGGACAAGGTTGGAGACAGAGAGATTGTTTGGGTGGATTGAAAGGGAGAATGTAAGATATATTCATTTGATGTAATCCTTTATTGCTGTGTACGCAAACAGAGAAGGATAGGTATGTAGAGTGAAATATTGGTCGAGTGGGAGAAATTTGGATGAAGTTGGGGCCCAGGCGGCCAGACTTGATGATCAGGAAGGAAAACGCTCCATTGTAAACATCCAGCAAGGTATTCCACCATGGCAGCCATCACACCCTCATGATATTGGTGTTGAAATCTTGTAATCTATGCCCATGGTTATTGACCCCTCTGTTAAGGGAAATGGTCCTTCCTATCCACACTATCTAGGCCCGTCATTATTTTATACACCTCAATTAAATCTTCCCTTCAACCTTCTCTGTTCCAAAGAAAACAATTCCAGCCTATCCAATCTTTACTCATAGTTAAAATTCTCCATTCCTGACAACATCCTCAGTAAATCCCCTCTGTACCCTCTCTAGTATGATCACATCCTTCCTGTAATGTGGTGACCAGAACTGTGCACAGTATTCCAACTGTGCTCTAACTAGTGTTTTATACAGTTCTAGTATAACCTCCCTGCTCTTCTATTCTCTTCATCGGCCAATAAAGGAAAGTATTCCATAAGCCTTCTTAACCACCTTATCCACCTGTCCTGTTACCCTCAGGAATCAGTGGACATTCACTCCAAGACCCCTCTGTTCACAGTCTGAGAGATTGTTCAGTTAGATTGATAGAGCAAATGTAAACCATAATAATTTGTTGTAACCCTTCACTGCAGTATACACAGACATCCGAGCGAGAGGCATGGATTTTGAAACATCGGGGTAGAGGGAGAAAAATAGATGGAGATGGTAACAAATTGGAAAGGAGTGATAGGGACTGAGAGAGAGGTAATCTCTGGTGAACTCTCTTGCTGGTAATCTCTCTCCATCTCTATCTCTCTCTTCCCCCTCTCTTCTACTCTCTGAAAGCCTATTTCTTCTCTTTGTTACTCACTTTCCAAGTCTATCTCTCAACTTTTCTCCCTCTATCTCTGTCTCCGTCTGTACACTATCTCAATCTCTCCCTCTTGCTTTCAGGATGGGAAGAGGGAGAAAGAGAGGCAGAGAAAGGGTGTTGCAGGCAGTGAGAGATGAGGAGTAAGAGACAGAGGAACAGCGAGTCTGGCATTGATAGAATGATCTTTACTCTGTATCTGACCCCGTGCGCACTGCCCTGTGAGTATTCGATGGGGAAAGTCTCAGACGGGGGAGACTGTCTATGAATCAAAAATTAGTCGAAAGCCCTTTCAAAGATGAAATTCAGAAACACTTCTGCATACAAAGAGTGGTAGATGTTTGGAACTGTCTTCCACAAATGACCCCGCCCTATCTCTGCAATCTCCTCCAGCTCCACAATCCACCAATATCTACGATCCTCTAATTCTGGCCTCTTGAGCCTCCCCAATTTGAATCGTCCCACCATTGGTGGCCGTGCCTTCAAACTGCCAAGACCCTAACTCTGGAATTCCTTTCCTGAACCTCTCCGTCTCACTAACTCTCTTTCCTCTTTGAAGACGCTCCCTCAGACCAACCTCTTTGACCAGGTGTTTGTTCGTCTCGTGTAATATCCCCTTAAGTGACTCGATGACAACTTTTTATTTGCCTTATTTATTTGTTGGACGTGTGCGTTACTGGCCAGGCCAGCATTTATTGCCCATTCCTAATTGCCCTTGAGAAGGTGGTGTTGAGCCTCCTTCTTGAACCGCTGCAGTCCATGTGGGGTAGGTACACCCACAGTGCTGTTTGGAAGGGAGTTCCAGGATTTTGACCCAGTAACAGTGAAGGAATGGTGATATAGTTTCAAGCTAGGACGGTGTGTGACTTTAGTTGTTGTGTGCGGACAGTATTTTCAGTGCGCAGTCCATTTATATTTTTAATTATTTATTTTTTTCACGTGGTTAGATGTAAAGATTCTCCTACAATCTGCCTGCCTCCCCGTATCTCCTCACTCTTTCTGCCCGTCTCTCCCTCCTTCTCTAAATCCACTGCTTTACTCTGTATCGAAACTCACACTGTACCTGCCCTGGGAGGTCTCATTATGGTCCTTAAGCAATGAGTTATACTGTTCCAGCATAACCTCCCTGCTCTTATATACTTTAACAGCCTTGTTGGGAATGTCACTGCAGTTTGAAAATATGAAACACTGATCCAACATTCACCCCTAAAACACTCACACTAACCTCCAAAAACAGGACTGGGCAGATGATGAGAATTGTTAATGATTGTTACAAAATGTCTTATCCTCTCTCTGTCTGTCCCTCTCATGTCTGTTTCTTCCCATCTTTCTTTCTCTCTCTCTCTCTCTCTCTCTCTCTCTCTCTCTCTCTCTCTCTCCCTCGCCCTCTCCCTCTTTCTCTGCCTCTTTCCATGACTCTGTCTCTGACACCATCTCTTTCTCCTTGGACAGAAATGTTTTTATCCATTTATTGGTTAATTTTGAATCTGTAAATCTTGCCCTTGCTTGGAACGTCACTGCAGTTTGAAAATATCAAACACTGATCAACACTCGCCCCCTAAACTCTCACACTAAAACCCCAATACAGGATTTGCAGATAATGGGGATTGTTACTGAGGTTCTGTCAAAGTTCCCTCACACACTGTATCCCATTTCCCCTGCTTCTAAAGTTTGTCAGTGTTTAATACCATTTTTTCAATAATATTAAATCTGCTTGAGTTTGAAAATATCAGTCACTGATCCAACACTTGCCCCCAAAACACTTACACTAAATCTTTCCTTTCAAAATTAGGTCTTGTACACAGCCAGTTTTACTTTTTAATTCTATCCTTTTTCAACATTATTTGATGTCACGTTTTTCCTATAATGTCGACCTCCCTCTCTCTGTCTGTCTCTCCCTCTGTCTCTGCTTCACCCACTGTTCGTCTCCCTCCCTCTCTCTCTCTCTGTCCCTTTCTCCCTCTGCTTCTGTCTCTCTCCCTCTGTATCTGTCTCCCTCGCTTTCACCCTGTCTCTCTCCCTCTGCATCTGCCTGCCTCCCTTTCTGTCTGTCTCACTCTGCACTTGCCTGCCTCCCTTTCTGTCTCACTCCCTCCATCTCTCCATCCCTCTGTACATGGACAGCAATGCTTTGAGCCATTTCTTTGGTTAATTTTGAATCTTTAACTCTTGATTTTGTTGGGAATGTCAATGCAGTTTAAAAATATCAAACACTCATCTAACACTCATCCCTAAACCACTCACATTAAAACCCAAATACCGGACTGGGCAGACAATGGGGATTGTTACTGGGGTTTCGTCAAGTTCTCATTTCTCTATCTCTTCTGTCTCTCACTGTCTTCCACTTTGTCCCTCTCTCTCCATTTCCCCATTTGCTTTCGTTTCCCTCTCTCCTCTTTCCTTCATCGCCCCCAACTTTATAAATGGAGAGGAAGCTCCCTCCACTTTATTCATAGAGAGGGAGTTCCCTCCACTTTATTGCTGGAGAGCGAGCTCCATCTACTTTATACAAAGAAAGGGAGCGCCCTCTGGTTTATATAGCTGCCGTTGTGGGATTTGAACCCCTGTCCCCAGGCCATCAGGTTGGGCCTCTGGATTACGTGACCATTGATATTTTCACTACCCAACTGCCTCCCAAATGGATGCATACAGTGTCTGTCCCATAATATCACTCACAGTGGTTTATGGACTGTAACCCTGAACATGGTCCTGAATCAGAGACTCAAAGTTCACATTTAAACTGGGAAAAGGCAGGAACAGAGTGAAACGGGATTGCTTTTGTCCCTGGATTCAGTGTCCACTGCAGACAGATCAGTTACATTTGCAATAGAAATTCCAGGAGTGAACAAGGTCAATACAATAATATGGAAAATGTAAGTGAAGCCTCTCATAATTGCCATCCATCCAGTATGTGTACAGTCTTCAGGTTTATTCCAGAGAGAGCTCTCACTTAGAAAATGTCATTGACATTGAAATGATTGTGTTTTATCCAACACACTATTTACATCAGAGTCAAAGCTGCTGATGTAATGTGTTTGTTCAGGTGAGTGTAACTAATAACAATGATCAGGGTTATAACCGTGTCAGTGGAGACTTATCCCCTGTATAAATCAGGACCCATTGGAATGGATCAGCTCAGAGTGCCTGGTGGAGCTGTGGATTCCAGTCTAATTAAAGTCTCTGCTTCTCACAGAAATGGGATATCCAGTAATGCTTCAGTTCATATTCATTTATTATCCTGTAATTGCAGCAATTGGAGTTTCTGGTAAGCCAGTATCTCAGCTGTTACTGGTGTAAATCGATGTGAACTGAGCTGCTGTACTGGGTATTATTTCCCTCTGTGTGTGTTACACAGCCACCTGTTCTTTTCCAGCAATTTACTGATGGAATCTCCTCATTGTCTACTCTTTCATTCTTGCAGGAACTGCATTATGTATTTAATGGTATTGTTTTAAGTAACGGTGGCATTATTACTGGATTATTCTGTGTATTGAATGTATTGGAATGACATGTTTCAGTGAGGATCAATAATCAGACCATTAGGAGTTTTAACATTTTCATGATGTGGATCGAACCGGTCCTGGAATATTTTTATGATTTTTTTCAGTGATTGATAATGAGACATCACACGGTTTCAGTGTTACAAGGGGACAGAACAATGTCCTCCCTCCCCAATAACATGGCTCAGTTCAACTGGGATTTCAATGTATTTATTGATTATTACTGTTATCAAATATTATTTCACTCTGTGTGTGTCTGACGCTGCTTCAGAAGTCTGGCTACTGAACTGAGTTTGCTGCTGACACTTTCACTTCTCCTTCTCTGCTTCACTGTGGACCCTCACTGTCACTGGACTACATTGTAAAATAGAAAGTATTGATCTGATGTTTTACTGGTTTTCACTCTGTCAGTTGGAATCAAGAGTCTTTCCATTTATCTGTCGATTATCAGCTGCAGCGCTGATGTTGGTGTTTTATTAATTAAACAATCCCACATTCTAACAGATTACTTTATAATTCCAGGAGAAGGAATTTCAATGATTGTGACGTTTGTCTGGAAGTAGCTTTCAATCCTGTTTATTCCATGTATTGTAGATGAAGTGAAGAGTGCAGGTGAACAGATGGAGAATTGAGTGTTCTGTAGATACATTACATTATTCACAGAGGTTTCACCATTGAACAATCTGACTCTGAGAATAGAATCATTGAACCTGGGGCTGGTGAGCAGAATACAGACGCAGAAAGTTAGGAATAAATCAAATGTGAAAAGTAGCATGAAGTAACAATTTACAGTGTGTGAGTACTCCAGAGAAATAGGGAAGGAGAAAAGGAGCAGGTAGAACGAAACCGAGGGGAAGAGATGAGCAGAAGTAAAGAGAAAGAGAAAGAAGCAGCAGTGTAAATAATTCACCATCATAAAGTGCTGGAATGTCCAGAACAATTAGTGCGAGAAACTGTGAGTTGAAGTTGTCTGTTGTCAGATTGTGTTCATTTTCCTGTTGGACTTGATCCTCTGTGTTGATTTCTGTCAGGTACTCATTTTGTTTTGTAGAAAGTTCCTATTCCTTACTAAGTGACTGAATAAACAGAATAGAATCAGTTCATCACTGATGGTAATTCATTATTTAAATACTGTACTTTAAAATCTCTGTGAATGCTGAATTCAAGAAAGAGCGAGGCTGATATCAGAAATATATTTACATTTATATTTAATAGCCTGAACAAACTAAATATATGGACTATATTGTAGAAACAATGAACTGTTCTCCAACACCAATAACCACAGGGATTATTGTTTGAATGTATGAATTGAGTTGTATTACTGGGATCTACAGATTAGATTTCCTCTAACACTATGCTGCAGTCTCTCCCTGTGAATCTCAGCCTCTCCTCTCACTGTATTGAATCCTCAGTCTCCTCATCCATTGCTTCAGTTTATCCACTTTCCCAAACCATCTGCTCCAGTCTCCCCTCCTGTTCCAACATGTCCTTTCCCTTCTCTCCCTCCCAATCTCTCTCACTGGCGCCACCTCCAGCTGCCTTGTCCAACCTGATAGGAATACAGTAACATGGGAGCAGGAGGAGGCCATTCAGCCCTTCGAGCTTGCTCCACCATTCTAGATCATGGCTGATACTCAAACTCAGCACTGCAGTTTTCTGCCTTTTCCCATTTGATAACATTTCCTGTCCGTTCCCTGAACCCAGAGCAACATACCAGTTACGCATCCCGCTCTCCCCAAACCTTCCCAACCAACAGTCTGGAGACACATTCCCAATTAACCCATTGGATTCCATCTCTGTAAAACCCCTTCTCATTCCCCCACTGACACTGCATCCTCACTCAGTACTTCCAGTAGATCCGGTGCTGACTTTATTCACTTTCTGCATCAATTTCCCAATTCATTATTAGTAACTGTGTTTACAAACATTTCACTGTGACAAAGCACTGTCTGGGTCAATGAATCAGTTTTCACTGCTCGATGCAGCCACAAAGCTGGAAATTTCAGCCCTGATCCTGTCAAACTGCTGCTTTGCCTCCAGGTCTGATCAGTAATTTCTCTGCTTCCTTTTCTCTCTCTCTTCCAGTTAACTTGGTGGCGATTGTGATCCTGTCCCGAGGAAAGTGCGGTCTCTCCAAATGTATCAGTGTCTACCTGGTGGGAATGGCAGTGTCTGATCTCCTGGTCGTTATCACTGAACCCATATTGTACATGACTGTTTCAATTTATTTCCCATATTCATTCCTGAGAATTCCTCCTGTGTGTTCTCTCATTGCCTTTCTGCTTTCTGCATCCACAGTTGTTTCTGTCTGGCTCACAGTCACTTTCACCTTTGATCGATTTGTGGCCATTTGGTGTGAGAAGCTGAAAACAAAATATTGCAGCGAGAAAAGGGCGGCTTTGGTTGTGGGAACAGTGAGTGTGCTGGGCTGCTTAGAGTCTCTCCCCTGCTACTTTACACTGGAACAACCATACATTATTGATAATGTTCCCATGGGTTGTGTTACTAAACTGAGCTTCTTTACTTCCCCCATATGGGGGGCATTTGAATTGTTTGACCTCATTTTAAACCCTTGTGTCCCGGTCTTTCTGATTTTGCTGCTCAATGTTCTGACTGTCAGACGGATTTTATTCTCCAGTAAAGTCCGCAGGGGATTCCGGCGCCACAGCAATGCAGAGAATCACAAGGACCCAGAGATGGAGAATCGCAGGAAATCAATTATTTTACTCTTCAGTATATGCGGCAATTTTATCCTGTTGTGGGTGACCCGGGTTGTGTTTAAAATTTATAGGAGAATTACAGATTTTTATTATTATTCCTCCTACACTGACCCTCTCGATATCACAGAACAAACATCAAAGATGCTGTAGGTTCTCAGTTCCTGCACCAACACATGTATTTACATTGTGACCCAGACTAAATTCAGACAGGAGCTGAAGAAGGGGGTGAAATACCCTCTCAATCTCATTGTTAAATTAGTGAAAACATAGAAAGAGCTGAAGGGTTTCAAACACTGGAACTAAATCCCATTCCCCCTCCTCCTCCCTCCCAAACCCCCAGCTCCACCTCCCACCCTCCACCCACCTCTGTGATTATTTGACCGGCGCCATCTTTAGTGCTGGCAGCGAATGAACGTGCAGACCCTGATGGTTAACGGGAATAGGATACGTTTGCGCATGTGCCAGTACAGCGCCACCTCGTGGTTGCTTTGTCAACAACCGCAGCCAGTGGACAAAGCTGCAAATCGCAGTGAATGTGAGGTGGTGAGAGAGGCAGCAACTGCAGTGTGTTAGGGACACCAGCAGATGGAGATGGACAGTGGGGTGCAGTAACTGCAGTGAGGCAGTGACACCAGCAGATGGAGATGGTGAGTGGGCCGGTAGCTGCAGTAAGTCAGGGATACCAGCAGATGGCGATGGTGAGAGGGGTCAGTCACCGCAGTGACACATGGACACCAGCAGATCTCGATGGTGAGAAAGGACAGTAACTGAAGTGACACAGGGACACCCGCAGATGGAGATGGTGAGAAAGGGACAGTAACTGAAGTGACACAGGGACACCAGCAGATGGAGATAGTGAGAGAGGGACATTAACTGCAGTGAGACAGGGACACCAGGAGATGGAGATGGTGAGGAAGGGACAGTAACTGAAGTGACAAAGGGACACCACCAGATGGAGATGGTGAGAGTGAGACAGGAACTGAAGTGACACAGGGACACCAGCAGTTGGAGATGCTCAGCCATTACTGATGGGAGATTCCCTTGCTGAGTTTGAAAGTTTCCACAAGTCTGAAGAATTTACTTTATTGTAAACTTGAGATGCTGAATAAAATAATTTCAATGCATCTTTTGTAAAATGGCTATTTTTCTACTGTATGAACACTTGTAACATGAAACTCGTTCCTGTTTGGAAAATTATATTGAGTGATTAAAGGTAATGTATAAATAAAACAACAGGATCAAATAAAACTCAAACAGTCATTTAAAAATAAAAACTCTCAATATAAGTTGTGTTGAGTTCTTGATCACTAACGTTATGACATCTCTCTCTCACACACTTCTCTTTCTATGTTGGTATCTTCTCTACTATAACTAAGAGTAGTTGAAATTTTGATCCAATTGTCTTTTGAAAGTTAATATTGAATCTGCTTTCAGAAACCTTTCAAACTTGCCTATTTGTTCCTCCCCTCTGCGAGTGTAAACAGTCCCTCCTCATATCTCCAAACTGAGGGAAAGATTTTGAATATAATGCAATTAATTTCTCCAGGACAGCAGCCACAGAGGAGCTGGAACCTCCTAAATTTGGACAAACAATGAACAAAAATCCCTCTGAATCCCCCGGGAGAACAGAGGATAGAAACAGTCAGGAAGCAAAGGGAAACAAGTGACACTTTATTGCAGCAGTAAAAAGTCTTTGTCAGAATGTTTACGTTTTTATTGCTGAACTTTATATAAACTGGAGGTGAAAAGTGGAAGATGTTTAATACCATTTGTGATAAATGGCCATTTCCCAGCTTTGTAAACCCTTGTAACATTAAACTGGTGAATGTAAAGAAGGTTTTATTGATTGATTACAGCTAATACATAAATACAGCAGCATCAAATACAGGGCAAAGAATCATTGACAAATATAACTGCAGATATGGGGAAGAATTGTTGTGTGAAATGTCACTGGTGATAAAAGTTCTCTTGGCTGCCTCATTAACCTGGCTCTAGTTTCAGTCATTGTCACACAGTGGAAATGAAAAACCGAATAAAAACCGCATGTTTGTACTGCAGTCAAACAGGCCTCTCTGGCAATAACACTTTGCCAGAATTTCAAGGTAATTGCAATGAGTCATTTTCTGAACTTTCTGTTAACTGGAGGTGAATAGTGAAAGACATTTAACACAATGAGTGTTGAATGGCCATTATCCAAACCGGCCCCTCCAGGGTTTAAATGACAGCAGTTTTTCTGCTCTGTTAATGAGGTTTTTGGGGGAGGGAGAGAGAGAGACAGACAGACAGGTTTCTATCTGAACTGGTCCATTTGGGATATGTCTGGAATATCCCTCTCTCCCCCATTCGCTGTTTACACAGAGACTCACCTTGGACTGTCCCATACCTGGGAGGGAGTGTCCAGATGGAGGAAGCTGAGAGCTGGTTGGTTGAGCTGCATTTTGGGTAGACTGTCTGTTTTGAGTGACAGGTTCTGGGATATATGAGGACAACATCAGACCACATTCTTTCCTTCCATGCGGCTGGTTTCTGAAGGTGAGTTTCTGTGTCGCAATCTCTGTGCCCAGGTGAATTGGAACTGATTACAGTGTGTGTGTGTGAGAGAGTCCAGTCTGAATCCCCCACTCTCTCTGTCCCGGTCTTGACGCTTTTCTCCAAATCCCACCACAATGCCCCTCTCCAGGATCTCTTCCCCAAGGATGAGCTGATGGCGGGAAGGAAATATGGGTATATTTCCAAATGGAAAGCAGACGGTGTGGGATGGTGAGTATCACATCTTTCTTGTCTGTTTCTGCTTTTCTCCCTTCTTCTGACTCAGTCTCTTTCACTAAGTCACTCTCACTGAATCTCTCTCTCACTGAATCTCTCTCTGAATCACTCTCCCACGGAATCTATCTCTCACTGAATCTCTCTTCCACTGAATCTCTCTCTCACTGAATCTCTCTCCCACTGAATCTCTCTCCCACTGAATCACTCTCCCACTCAATCTCTCTCCCACTCAATCTCTCTCCCACTCAATCTCTCTCCCACTGAATCTCTCTCCCACTCAATCTCTCTCCCACTCAATCTCTCTCTCACTGAATCTCTCTCTCACTGACTCTCTCTCCCACTGAATCTCTCTCCCATTGAATCTCTCTCTCACTGAATCTCTCTCTCACTGAATCTCTCTCTCACTGAATATCTCTCTCACTGAATCTTTCTCCCACTGAGTCTCGCTCTCACTCAATCTCTCTCTCACTCAATCTCTCTCTCACTGACTCTCTCTCCCACTGACTCTCTCTCCCACTGAATCTCTCTCCCACTGAATCTCTCTCTCACGGAATCTCTCTCCCACTCAATCACTCTCTCACTGAATCTCTCTCACACTCAAACTCTCTCTCACTCAATCTCTCTCTCACTCAATCTCTATCTCTCACTCAATCTCTCTCTCTCACTGAAATTCTCTCTCACTGAATCTCTCTCTCACTGAATCTCTCTCTCACTGAAACTCTCTCGCATTCAATCTCTCTCTCACTGAAACTCTCTCACTCAATCTCTCTCTCACTCAATCTCTCTCTCACTCAATCTCTCTCTCACTGAAACTCTCTCGCACTCAATCTCTCTCTCACTGAAACTCTCTCACTCAATCTCTCTCTCACTCAATCTCTCTCTCACTCAATCTCTCTCTCACTGAAACTCTCTCTCACTTAATCTCTCTCTCACTCAATCTCTCTCTCACTGAAACTGTCTCTCACTGAAACTGTCTCTCACTGAAACTCTCTCTCACTGAATCTCTCTCTCACTGAAACTCTCTCGCACTCAATCTCTCTCGCACTCAATCTCTCTCTCACTCAATCTCCCTCGCACTCAATCTCCTTCTTACTCAATCTCCCTCTCACTCAATCTCCCTCTCACTGGCTCTCCCTCGCACTCAATCTCCCTCGCACTCAATCTCCCTCGCACTCAATCTCTCCTCACTCAATCTCTCCTCACTCAATCTCTCCTCACTCAATCTCTCTCCCACTCAATCTCTCTCTCACTGAATCTCTCTCTCTCTCTCTCAATCTCTCTCTCTCTCAATCTGATTCGCACTGAATCTCTCCCTCACCTTGTATTTCTGTCTCTGTGCTTCTCACTATCACTCTGTTCCTCCATCTCTCTCTCTCTCCCTCACTTTGTGTTTCTCTCTCTCTCTGAGTGAGTGTGCGTCTTTCTGTCTCAGTGGCTTTCTCTGTCCTCTCTCTCAATCTCTCTGTGATTCTCTGTCCTCTCTCTCAATCTCTCTGTGATTCTCTGTCCTCTCTCTCAATCTCTCTGTGATTTTCTGTCCTCTCTCTCAATCTCTCTGTGATTCTCTGTCCTCTCTCTCTATGTCTCTGTGATTCTCTGTCCTCTCTCTCAATCTCTCTTTGATTCTCTGTCCTCTCTCTCAATCTCTCTGTGATTCTCTGTCCTCTCTCTCAATCTCTCTGTGATTCTCTTTGTCTTTCTCACTGGCTTTCTGTCTGTCTCTTTGGTGCCTTCAATTTCTTTGTGTCTCTGTTATTTCCCTCCACTTTTTTCCCTTCTCTTTTTCTCTGTCTTTCTTTGTATCTTTCTGTCTTCTCTATTTCTCTTTCTATCATTTCTCTCTCTATTTCCAAATTTTTCTGTCTTTTCCTGACCCTATCCACCATGCTCAATTTATCCACCACCCTCAATTTATCCACCGCCCGCAATTTTTATCCACCACGCAAAACTTTTTCCTGCTATTCCCCCCACCAGAAAACATCCCCCCCTTGTACAGACACCCCCGATCTAAATAATCCTCATCTGCAGACAACTGTCTGATATCCCCTGTTAAATGACCCCCATCTAATACCCTCATTATCAACAGACCCCCATCTAATTATCCCCTTCCCTCTGTTACAAGACAACCCATCAAACTACCACCCGCGCAGGACAGATTCCCATCTAAATAGACCCCGGGAACAAACACCCATTTAAATTTCCCCCGGGAACAAACTACCATCTGAATAACACCCCCCAGGAACAGACCCCCATCTAAATACCACCCGGGAACAAACTCCCATCTTAATACCCCCAGCCCGGAACAGACTGCTATCTAAATACACCCCCCAGAACAAACTGCCATCTAACTATACACCAGGAACAAACTCCCATCTAAATACCCTCCCAGGAACAAACTCCCATCGAAATACACCCCGGGAACAAACGCCCAACTGAATACATCCCCAGAACAAACTCCCATCTAAATACCCCCCGGGAACAGACTCCCATCTAAATACCTCCCATGAAGAAACTACCATCTAAATAACCCCCCCAGGAACAAACTCCCCTCTGAATAACCCCCCAGCAACAAACTCCCATCTCAATACCCTCCTGGAACAAACTCCCCTCTGAATACCTCCCCCCCCCCGGGAACAAACTGCCCTCTGAATAACCCCCCAGGAACAAACTCCCATCTCAATACCCTCCTGGAACAAACTCCCATCTGAATAACCCCCCAATAACAAACTCCCATCTCAATACCCTCCTGGAACAAACTCCCCTCTGAATACCCCCCGGGAACAGACTCCCATCTATATACCCGCCCGCAACAGACCCCCATCTAAATACCCCCCGTTCTGTGAACAGACTCCCATCTAAATGCCCCCCATTAACTGAACCCAATCTAATTCTCCCCCGCTCCCCACTGTAAACTCTCCCGGTTTCTAAATACCCTCCCTGTCCTGTAAAAGCCCCCCCTCTACTAATTCCCACACTGTATCATCACCCCCGTGAACAGCCCCCTACCCCTCTCACCCCCCACCCCCACCCCCCACCATGTTATTCCCACCTCCATCACTTTCCTGGATTTGGCTCCGTCTCCCGACAAACTTTTGTTCATTTTAATTCCAGATCTGGATAAGCCACTGGAATTCCAACAACTTGCTCTCAGATCCCCGGCACCTTTCACTCCTGTCCGGCCAAAATCAGGGCCGGGCATAGAGCAAGGACCTTCAGAGGCAAACTGGCATTCTGAGCCTTTAACGCACAGGACACAGCCCTCTCTGCAGAAAAGTGTTTCACCTGCTCTCCCCATCGGCTTCAGGGAATCAAACAGAGGGAGGCACACACAAACACTCACACATTGACTTTGCACAGGGACGGGAAGAGGCCATTCAGCCCTTTGATCCTGTCCCTCCCATGTTAGATAATGGCTGACTTGTCCCTTCCCCCATTGAACCACAAGGAGACAGGCAGAGACAGTCTGGGAGCAGATACACAGAGAGTCAAAGAAACACTGGGCTGGACTCGGACTTGGTGCCAATGGTGCAAACCAGGGTGGAGGGGAGGAGAGTGGTTGTGTATCGGCTGTCCGTTCAGAATCTCTACCCTGTTTTTACCTCAATGGGAGCACAACTGGGCAGAGATGGAAAGCAGGATCCCACTTCACAATCACCCTGTAGAACACCAAGGCTGTGAGTTCTAATCCACCACCTGACAGAGGGACAGAAACACAGAAAACAGATCCCGGGATTAGGACAGAACAGAGAGAGAGAAAATTAAATAGAAAGGGAGATGGAGAATGAGATGCAGGGAGTCCGACACCAGTGAGAGAAACTGAGAACAGAGGGTCGGAAACGCTGAGAAGGGCAGAGAGAGAGAGAGAAATGGAGATAATGAGAGACATCCCAGACCAAGAGAGAGATGCAGAGACAGAAAGATGTGGAGGGGCAGAGATACAAAGTAAGATGCATTTACAGAATAGAGAGGGATGCTGCGGGATGGGGGAAATGCAGAGATAATCTTGCAGGAAAGGAGGAGCAGCGATGGAAAGATTCAGGGATTTGGAAGTGAGTGAGAGAAGAAATGGAGTGAGAGAGAGACAGATAAAGATGCAGAGAGTCGCAGAGGGAGAATGACAATGGAAACCTGTGAGACTCCAGAGAGAGGCAGAGATGGAAAGGATGTTGAGAGATACAGAGATAGGGATTTAAAGATGTGAAGAAACAGAGCGAGGAACAAGGAGGAAGGTGCAGGGAACAAGTAGCAGCAAGAGATGAAGATAGGGAAATCTATGGGATTACATTGACTGTTCTGGAGCAGCGATTCCCAAACTATTCCCTTTGGAGCACCATTTAGCCCCTCCCTTGTGGCAAAAAAAAAATCCACAGACCCCCGAAAACACAAAATCAAAATACTGTGGATGCTGGAAATCTGAAATAAAAACTGTTCTGGAAATTCTAAGCATTTCCAGCACTTTGTTTTTCTATCAGCCCCGAAAACACAAACAGTTTTCTTTTCTGTATTTAGAAATGAATTTGACAATGACAAATATATATGTATTATTATTTTCCCTCCCTGGTTAAAGCTCTTGTCTGAGAATTCCACGTGGCGAAAAGATTCTCCCTCTGCATCATCACAGCTGCAGCTTCCGAAAAGATTCTCCTTGGGAATAAGAGAAACAAAATTGATTCAAACAAAGCAAAACATTTTTGCACAGAAATAAAACACAGCGAGAGCCCAGGACTCTCTCTCAAACTCACTGACATAAAACAATCTCTCAGTGACTTACAAACACATCCCCTGACACAGAGCCAGAGACTGGGAAGTGCAGATGTGTTTACCCTGTCATTTCCTGCTGTCTCTCTCTCTCTCTCTCTCTCTCTCTCTATTTCTCTCTGTGTCTCTCGACATCTGTTTCTGCCTCATTGTAAAAGCACACAAACACTGGAGACCCCCCATCCCCTCTCCTGTAGAAGGATAGAGAGAGAAATCCACATTCCCATCCCTGAAAAACTGAATTCAAATGGTCCCCAGGTGTTTCATTTCACTGTCAAATTCAGCCCACAGCCTAAAACACCAGCAATATTCGGGAATGAGAACAAGCCTTTACAAACCTTCACATTTCACCCATTTCATTGCTGATTCACAGAAGTTTTTGACACTCAATGAATCAATTTTTAAAGTGCTCGTCACTGTTGCAATGTTGGAAATGCTGCAGGACATTGGTACACAGCAAGATCCCACAAGCAGCAGTGTGATAACAGCCTGCAAGCTGTGCTCAGCAAGATCCCAGCAATGGTGACACTTCAACCAAGGTTTGAGTCTGGATTTCTCTCTCTCTCTGTCTTTCTCCATCTTTCTCTGCCTTCCCTCCCTCACCCACACTCCGCCTGTCTCTCTCTCTCTCTGTTTAACCTGCCACCTCCAGCTGTTTCGCACTCTCCCTCTTTTTCTCTCCAACTGTTTCTGCCTCAGTGTTGTAAAGTAGAAATTGATGCAGGGAATGTATGCACAGCAGGATCCCACAATGTGATCAAAGCCAAATATCCCATCACAGTCCTCAGAAAATGCTAAACTCCATATTTGAACTGAAAACAACCTTCATACAGCTTCACGTTCAGCACTTGTAATTATTGGCCCTCAGGAGCAGTTGACACTCAATGAATTAATTTGGAAATTGGTCCACTGCTGCAATGCAGGAAACCTGCAGGCAATGTGTGCACAGCAACATCCCACAGGCAGAAATCTGATATGCAGATAATCTGCTTTTAGTGCACAGCAAGATCCCAACAATGGTCATACTTCAATATTCAGTTCACCAAGGTTTTGAGTGTAGATTTCTCTCTCCCTCTCTCTCTGTCTCTGTCCATCTTTCCCTGCCTTCCCTCGCTCACACACACATCGCATGTCTCTCTCTCTCTCTTCATTTAACCTGCCACCTCCAGCTGTTTCTCACACTCCCTCTTTTTCTCTCCATCTGTTTCTGCCTCAGTGTTGTAATGTAGGAATTGATGCAGGGAATGGATGCATAGCAGCATCCAACAATTGATTAAAAGGCATTGTTAAGCAAAATAGCACAGCAAGAGCCCAGGAATTGCCCTCAGTGACACAGACATTCTCTCAGCAACACCCAAATACAGACAAATCACATTTAATAAACCAAAGGATAAAAGCGTTCAGACAGCAACCTCCACCTCTCTGTGTCTGTCTCTGTATCTCTCTCCCTGTCTCTGTATCTCTCTCCCCTGTCTCTGTATCTCTCTCCCTATCTCTGTATCTCTCTCCCCTGTCTGTGTATCTCTCTCCCCTGTCTGTGTATTTCTCTCCCCTGTCTCTGTATCTCTCTCCCTGTCTCTGTATCTCTCTCCCCTGTCTCTGTATCTCTCTCCCCTGTCTGTGTATTTCTCTCCCCTGTCTCTCTCTCTCCATCCATATCTGTTTTTGTCCCTCTATCTCATATGTAATCTTGACTGAAAATAGCTATGAAATATTTTTGTCTCACCATTTAAACCAACAGCAAATCACACAGCTGTGTGTGTTTTTAACTATTAAAGGTTTAAATAGAGAGACAGAGGGAAAGAATTCTGGAGAAAGACAGAGAGAATTCGAAACTCAGAACTTCAGTAAACTGAATTGTTTGAATCGGGAACATTTGACACTCAGTGAACTGTTTAAGTGCTCGTCACTATAGCAATGTTGGAAACACTGCATGCCATATGTGCACAGCAAGATCCCACAATAAATTTCACCCTCAAATTCACGTCACTGCCCTAAATATCAGCAACACTCTGGAATTATACCGGCTCCAAGCACAGGAATTTAGTTCCGTAATATCACTCACAGTAGTTTCTGGGCTGTAACCCTGAACATAGTCCCGAATCAGAGACTCAAAGGTCACATTTTAACTGGGAAAAGACAGGAACAGAGTGAAACGGGATCGCTTTTGTCCCTGGATTCAGTGTCCGCTGCAGACAGATCAGTTACATTTCCAATAGAAATGCCAGGAGTGAACAAGGTCAACACAATAATATGGAAAATGTAAATGACGCCTCTCATAATTGAAGCATCCGTCCAGTATGAGTACAGATTTCAGGTTTATTCCGAGAGAGGTCTCACTCAGAAAATGTCATTGACATTGAAATGATTGTGTTTTACCCACCACGTTATTTACATCAGAGTCAAAGCTGCTGATGTAATGTGTTTGTTCAGGATACTGTAACTAATAGCAATGATCAGGGGTATAACCATGTCAGTGGAGACTTATCCCCTGTATACATTAGTACCCATTGGAATGGATCAGCTCAGAGTGCCTGCTGGAGCTGTGGATTCCAGGCTAATAGAAGTCTTTGCTTCTCATAGAAATGGGATATCCAGTAATGTATCAGACACAAGACATTTATTATCCTGTACTTGCAGCAATTGTAGTTCCTGGTAAGCAGTATCTCAGCTGTTAATGGTGTAAATCGATGTTAACTGTGCTGCCGTCTGTAATTTCTCAATGTGTGTGTTACACATCCCCCAGCTCTTTTCCAGCAATTTACTGATGGGATTTCCTCACTGTCCACACTTTCATTCTTGCAGGAGCTGCATTATGTCTTTAATTGTATTGCTTTAAGTAACCCTGGCATTGCTACTGGATTATTCTGCGTATGGAATGTATTTGAAGGAACGGTCTTGGTTAGGATCAAGAATCAGACCATCAGGAGCTTTTAACAGTTTCATGATGTGGATTTAACCAGTCCTGGAATATTTTTATGATTTTGTTTTCAGTGATTGAGAACGAAACATCTCACGGTCTCAGTGTTACAAGCGGACAGAACAAAATACTCCCTCCTCAATAACATGGCTCAGTTTAACTGGGATTTCAATGTGTTTATTGATTATCACTGTTATCAAATATTATTTCATTCTGTGTGTGTCTGACGCTGCTTCAGAAGTCTGGCTACTGAACTGAGTTTGCTGCTGACACTTTCACTTCTCCTTCTCTGCTTCACTGTGGACCTTCACTGTCACTGGCCTACATTGTAAAATAGAAAGTATTGATGTGATGTTTTATTGGTTTACACTCTATCAGTTGGAATCAAGAGTCTTTCTACTTATCTGTAGATTATCAGCTGCAGCGCTGATGTTGGTGTTTTATTAATTAAACAATCCCACATTCTAACGGATAACTTTATAATGCCAGGAGAAGGAATTTCAATGATTGGGAGGTTTGTCTGGAAGTTGCTTTCGATCCTGTTTATTCCATGCATTGCAGATGAAGTGAAGAGTGTAGGTGAACAGGTGGAGTGTTCTGTAGATACAGTAAATTATTCACAGAGGTTTCACCATTGAACAAACTGACTCTGAGAACAGAATCATTGAATCTGGGGCTGGTGAACAGAACACAGACGCAGAATGTTAGCAATAAATCATATGCGAAAAGTAACATTTAGTAAACGTTTTCAGAGGGTGAGTGGTCCAGGGACAGAGCAAAGAAGAAAAGGAACAGAGAGAACAAAACCGAGCGAAAGGGAAAAGCAGAAGTAAAGAGAAAGAGAAAGAAGCAGCAGTGTAAATAATTCACTATCATAAAGTGCTGGAATGTCCAGAACAATTAGTGAGAGAAACTGTGAGTTGAAGTTGTCTGTTGTCAGATTGTGTTAATTTTCCTGTTGGACTTGATCCTCTGTGTTGATTTCTGTCAGATCCTCATTTTGTTTTGCAGAAAGTTCCTATTCCTTACTTAGTACTGATTAAACAGAAAAGAATCAGTTCATCACTGATGGTAATTCATTATTTAAATACTGCACTTTAAAATCTCTGTGACTGCTGAATTCAATAAAGAGCGAGGCTGATATCAGAAATATATTTATATTTATATTTAATAGCCTGTACAAACTAAAAAATTGAATACATTGTAGAAACAATGAACTGTTCTCCAACACCCATAACCACCGGGATTATTGTTTGAATGTATGAATTGAGTTGTATTACTGGGCTCTCTAGATTAGATTTCCTCCAACACTCTGCTGCAGTCTCTCCCTGTGAATCTCAGCCTCTCCTCTCACTGTATTGAATCCTCAGTCTCCTCATCCATTGCTTCTGTTTATCCACTTTCCCAAACCATCTGCTCCAGTCTCCCCTCCGGCTCCAACATGTCCTTTCCCTGGAATTTACAAGGTTATGGGGTGATTTGATGAATGTATTCAAGATAATAAGGGAAACTAAACGGGTGGGCAGAGAGTAACAATTCCCACTGGCTGCGGAGTCAGGAACTTGGGGGCATCGTCTAAAAATCTAAACGTAGTCTAAAAACCTTACAGGAGTGAAATGAAGAAATACATCAACACACCAGGTGTGTTATCAGTTTGGAACTCTCGTCCACAAACGGCAATTGATGCTGAGACACTTGTTAGATTTTCAATCAGGGATTGATCGATTTTTGTTAACCAAAGGTATTAAGGGGCAAAGGTAGGTACATGGAGTTAGATCACACATCAGCCATGAGCTCATTGAATGACAGAAGAGGATTGAGGGGCCAAATGGCCTCCTCCTCTTCTTCTGTCCAATGACTAACATCTTGCTATCACTCTCTGTGTCTTGGCCTATGTCTCTCTCTTTGTCTCTCTTTCTGTCTGTCTGTCTTTCTCTCTCTCATCTCTCAAACATCTGTGGAAATCCACAAACATTAGTCAGCCATTATAGGCTGGTTCTCGGTGGCCATTTTATGTTACCACAACACTGGGACATTTATTCCAGAGACTGACTCCTCACCCATGTGACGGTTGTGCTCAAATTGTGACAGAGCCAGAGACATGGAGACACTGAGACACTCCGTACTAGAAAGGAATCAATCATTCCCTTGCGCCCAATAATTCTCCCTCCACTGTGATTAGGCTGCGTGGCCTGTAATTAATCAGTCTATTACTTTCACCCTTGTTAATCAACAGTACAACATGTGTAGTCCTCCAGTCCTCTGGCAGCACGACTGTCACCAGAGAGGATTGGAAAATGATGGTCAGAGCCTCTGCTATTTCCACCCTTGCACCTCTAAACAGTCTGAGCCTGGTGAATTTTCAGCTTTCAGCGATGCTGAATTCCTGAATATTTCCTCTCTCTGTTTACCCCGTTCAATATTTCAAACCCCTCCTCATTGACTACAATGTCTGTGTCGTCCCCTCTTTTGTGAAGGCAGTCGCTATGTATTCATTAAGAACCATGCCCGCATCTTCCGCCTCCACGGTTCGGAAAAAGGAGGAGAGACGATATAAAGTAAAGGATAGAATTCTAAAGGAGGTGCAGGAACAGACACATCTGGGGAGTATTTTTGCACCAATCACTGAAGGTGGCAGGGCAGGTTCAGAAAGTGGTTAAATGGCAAAAGGGATAGTGAGATTATAAATAGAGACATTGAATACAAAAGCAAGAAAATATGACATTTGTAAAACGCTGGTTTGCCTTCAACTGGAGCATTGTCCAATTCTGGACACCGTACTTTAGCAAGAATGTGGCGGCATTCGAGAGGGTGCAGAAAAGATTCACAAGAATGGTTCCAGGGATGAAGGACTTCAGTTACGTGGATAGATTGGAGAAGGTGGGATTGTTCTCTGTGTCTCTCTCTGTCTTCCTCTCTCTATCTCTCCCTCCTGCTATCTCTGAAACTAAGAGGGAGACAGAGGGAGAGAGGCTTAGATAGAGAGAGTGCTGTTGAGATGGACAAGGTTGGAGACAGAGAGATTGTTGGGGTGGATTGAAAGGGAGAATGTAAGATATATTCATTTGATGTAATCCTTTATTGCTGTGTACGCAAACAGAGAAGGATAGGTATGTAGAGTGAAATATTGGTCGAGTGGGAGAAATGTGGATGAAGTTGGGAACAAGGCGGCCAGCTCTGATGATCAGGAAGGAAAACGCTCCATTGTAAACATCCAGCAAGGTATTCCACCATGGAAGCCATCACACCCTCATGATATGGTGTGGAAATCTTGTAATCCATGCCCATGGTTATTGACCCCTCTGTTAAGGGAAATGGTCCTTCCTGTCCACTGTATCTAGGCCCGTCATTATTTTATACACCTCAATTAAATCTTCCCTTCAACCTTCTCTGTTCCAAAGAAAACAATTCCAGCCTATCCAATCTTTACTCATAGTTAAAATTCTCTATTCCTGACAACATCCTCTGTAAATCCCCTCTGTACCCTCTCTAGTATGATCACATCCTTCCTGTAATGTGGTGACCAGAACTATGCACAGTACTCTAGCTGTGGTCTAACGAGTGTTTTATCCAGTTCTCGCGTAACCTCCCTGCTCTTATATTCCATAAATCGGCCATTAAAGGAAAGTATTCCGTAAGCCTTCTTGACCACCTTATCCACCTGTCCTGTTACCCTCAGGAATCAGTGGACATTCACTCCAAGGTCCCTCTATTCACAGAGAGATTGTTCAGTTAGATTGAAAGAGCAAATGTAAAACATAATAATTTGATGTAATCCTTTACTGCAGTATACACAGACATACGAGCGAGAGACATGGAGTGTGAAACATCGGGGTAGAGGGAGAAAAATAGATGGAGATGGTAACAAACTGGAAAGGAGTGATAGGGACTGAGAGAGAGGGAATCTCTGGTAAACCCTCTTGCTGGTAATCTCTCTCCATCTGTATCTCTCTCTTACCATCTCTTCTTCTCTCTGAAACCCTATTTCTTCTCTCTGTTACTCAATATCCAAGTCTATCTCTCTACTTTTCTCCCTCTCTCTCTATCTCCCTCTGCACACATTCTCAATCTCTCCCTCTTGCTCTCAGGATGGGAAGAGGGAGAAAGAGAGGCGGAGAATGGGTGTTGCAGGCATTGAGAGATGAGGAGAAAGAGACAGAGGAACAGTGAGTCTGGCATTGGTAGATAGATCTTTACTCTGTATCTAACCCCGTGCGTACTGCCCTGTGAGTATTCGATGACGGGGGGACTGTCTAAAAATCAAAAATTAGTCGAAAGCCCTTTCAAAGATGAAATTCAGAAACACTTCTGCATACAAAGGGAGGTAGAAGTTTGGAACTGTCTTCCACAAATGACCCCTCCCTATCTCAGCAATCTCCCCCTGCTCCGCAATCCACCAATATCTGTGATCCTCTAATTCTGGCCTCTTGAGCCTCCCCAATTTGAATGGTCACAACATTGGTGTCTGTGCCTTCAAGCTGCCAAGACCCTAACTCTGGAATTCCTTTCCTAAACCTCTCCGTCTCACTAAGTCTCTTTCCTCTTTGAAGACGCTCCCTCAAATCTCCCTCCTTGACCAGGTTTTTGTTCGTCCAGTGTAATATCCCCGTAATTGACTCGATGACAACCTTTTATTTGCCTTATTTATTTGTTGAATGTGTGCGTTCCTGGCCAGGCCAGCATTTATTACCCATTCCTAATTATCCTTGAGAAGATGGTGTTGAGCCTCCTTCTTGAACCACTGTAGTCCAAATGGGGTAGGTACACCCACAGTGCTGTTCGGAAGGGAGTTCCAGGATTTTGACCCAGTAACAGTGAAGGAATGGCGATATAGTTTCAAGTTGGGATGGTGTGTGACTTTCGTTGTTGTGTGGACAGTATTTTCAGTGCGCAGTCCATTTATATTTTTAATGATTTATTTTTTTCATGTGGTTAGATGTAAAGTTTCTCCTGCAATCTGACTGCCTCCCCGTATCTCCTCACTCTTTCTGCCCGTCTCTCCCTCCTTCTCTAAATCCACTGCTTTACTCTGTATCTAAACTCACACTGTACCTGCCCTGGGAGGTTCCATTACGGTGCTTAAGCAATGAGTTATACACTTCCAGCATAACCTCCCTGCTCTTATATACTTTAACAGCCTTGTTGGGAATGTCACTGCAGGTTGAAAATATGAAACACTGATCCAACATTCACCCCTAAAACACTCACACTAACCTCCAAAAACAGGACTGGGCAGATAACGAGGATTGTTAATGATTGTTACAACTTGTCTCATCCTCTCTCTGTCTCTCCCTCTCATGTCTGTTTCTTCCCATCTTTCTCTCTCTCTCTCTCTCCCTCACCCTCTCCCTCTTTCTCTTCCTCTTTCCATGACTCTAACACCATCTCTCTCTCCTTGGACAGAAATGTTTTCATCCATTTCTTGGTTAATTTTGAACCTGTAAATCTTGCCCTTGCTGGGAACGTCACTGCAGTTTGAAAATATCAAACACTGTTCAACACTCGCCCCCTAAACTCTCACAGTAAACCCCCAATACAGGACTGTGCAGATAATGGGGATTGTTAAAGAGAATCTGTCAAGATCCCCTCACACACTGTATCCCATTTCCCCTGCTTCTAAAGTTTGTCAGTGTTTAATAATATTTTCTGGAATTATTTTAAATGTCACTTCAGTTTGAAACTATCAATCACTGATCCAACAATTGCCCCCAAAACACTCACACTAAACCCCTGATCTTTCCTTTCAAAATTAGTTCCTGCACACAGCCAATTTTACTTTTTAATTCTATCTTTTTTCAACATTGATAGGTGTAAAGTTTTTCCTATAATCTCGCCCTCCCTCGCTCCCTCTCTCTCTCTCTGTCTGTCCCTCTGTCTCTGTTTCTCCCTATGTTCGTCTCTCTCCCTCGCTCTCTCTCTCTGTCCCTTTCTCCCTCTGCATTTGTCTCTCTCCCTCTGCATCTGCCTGCCTCTCTTTCTGTCTCTCTCACTCTGCATTTGCCTGCCTCCCTTTCTGTTTCTCTCCCTCTGTCTATGTTTCTCCTTTTTTCTCTATCATTCTCGCTCTGTCTCTCTCTCTCTCCCTTTGTCTCAGTCCCACTCTGTCTGTGTCTCTCTCCATCTGTCTCTCACTCCCTCCATCTCTCCTTCCCTCTGTACATGGACAGCAATGCTTTGAGCCATTTCTTTGGTTAATTTTGAATCTTTAACTCTTGCTTTTGTTGGGAATGTCAATGCAGTTTGAAAATATCAAACACTCATCGAACACTCATCCCTAAACCACGAACATTAAACCCCAAATACCGACTGGGCAGACAATGGGGATTGTTACTGGGGTTTCGTCAAGTTCTCATTTCACTATCTCTTCTGTCTCTCACTGTCTACCACTTTGTCCGTCTCTCTCCATTTCCCCATTTGCTTTCGTTTCCCTTTCTCCTCATTCCTTCATCGCCCCCAACTTTATAAATGGAGAGGAAGATCCCTCCACTTTATACATAGAGAGGTCGCTCTCTCCACTTCATAGCTGGAGAGCGAGCTCCCTCTACTTTATACACAGAAAGGGAGCTCCCTCTGTTTTATATAGCTGCCGTGGTGGGATTTGAACCCCTGTCCCCAGGCCATCAGGTTGGGACTCTGGAGTACGTGACCAGTGATATTATCACTACCCAACTGCCTCCAAAATGGATGCGTACAATGTCTGTCCCGTAATATCACTCACAGTAGTTTCTGGGCTGTTCCCCTGAACATGGACTCGAATCAGAGACTCAAAGTACACATTTTAACTGGGAAAAGGCAGGAACAGAGTGAAATGGGATTGCTTTTGTCCCTGGATTCAGTGTCCACAGCAGACAGATCAGTTACATTTACAATAGAAATGCCAGGAGTGAACAAGGTCAATGCAACAATATGGAAAATGTAAATGATGCCTCTCATAATTGTAGTATCCGTCCAGTATGAGGACAGATTTCAGGTTTATTCCGAGAGAGGTCTTACTCAGAAAATGTCATTGATATTGAAATGATTGTGTTTTATCCACCACATTATTTACATCAGAGTCAAAGCTGCTGATGTAATGTGTTTGTTCAGGTGAGTGTAATTAATAGCAATGATCAGGGGTATAACCGTATCAGTGGAGACTTATCCCCTGAATAAATCAGGACCCATTGGAATGGATCAGCTCAGAGTGCCTGCTGGAGCTGTGGATTCCAGGCTAATAGAAGTCTCTGCTTCTCACAGAAATGGGATATCCAGTATTCGTTCAGTTCATATTCATTTATTATCCTGTACTTGCAGCAATTGGAGTTCCTGGTAAGCAGTATCTCAGCTGTTAATGGTGTAAATCAATGTTAACTGTGCTGCTGTACTGGGAATTATTTCCCTCTGTGTGTGTTACACAGCCGCCTGTTCTTTTCCAGCAATTTACTGATGGAATCTCCTCATTGTCTACTCTTTCATTCTTGTCGGAATTGTATTATGTATTTAATGGTATTGTTTTAAGTAACTGTGGCATTATTACTGGATTATTCTGTGTATTGAATGTATTTGAATGAGATGTTTCAGTGAGGATCAATAATCAGACCATTAGGAGTTTTTAACAGTTTCAAGATGTGGATCTAACCGGTCCTGGAATATTTTTATGATTTTTTTCAGTGATTGATAATGAGACATCTCACATTCTCAGTGTTACAAGGGGATAGAACAATGTCCTCCCTCCCCAATAACATGGCTCTGTGAGAATGGGATTTCAATGTATTTATTGATTATCACTATTATCAAATATTATTTCACTCTGTGTGTGTCTGACGCTGCTTCAGAGGTCTGGCTACTGAACTGAGTTTGCTGCTGACACTTTCACTTCTCCTTCTCTGCTTCACTGTGGACCTTCACTGTCACTGGACTACATTGTAAAATAGAAAGTATTGATGTGATGTTTTACTGGTTTTCACTCGATCAGTTGGAATCAAGAGTCTTTCCATTTATCTGTAGATTATCAGCTGCAGTGCTGATGTTGGTTTTTTATTAATTAAACAATCCCACATTCTAACAGATTACTTTATAATTCCAGGAGAAGGAATTTCAATGATTGTGAGGTTTGTCTGGAAGTAGCTTTCGATCCTGTTTATTCCATGTATTGCAGATGAAGTGAAGAGTGTAGGTGAACAGGTGGAGACTTGGGTGCTCTGTAGATACATTAAATTATTCACAGAGGTTTCACCATTGAACAGACTGACTCTGAGAACAGAATCATTGAACCTGGGGCTGGTGAACAGAACACAGACGCAGAATGTTAGGAATAAATCATAGGTGGAAAGCAGCATTAAGTAACAATTTACCGGGTGTGAGTACTCCAGAGAGATAGGGAAGGAGAAAAGGAGCAGGGAGAACGAAACCGAGGGAAAGAGCTAAGCAGAATTAAAGAGAAAGAGAAAGAAGCAGCAGTGTAAATAATTCACTATCATAAAGTGCTGGGATGACCAGAACAATTAGTGAGAGAAACTGTGAGTTGAAGTTGTCTGTTGTCAGATTGTGTTCATTTTCCTGTTGGACTTGATCCTCTGTGTTGATTTCTGTCAGGTCCTCATTTTGTTTTGTAGAAAGTTCCTATTCCTTACTTAGTGACTGAATAAACAGAATAGAATCAGTTCTTCACTGATGGTAATTCATTATTTAAATACTGCACTTTAAAATCTCTGTGACTGCTGAATTCAATAAAGAGGAGGCTGATATCAGAAATATATTTAAATTTATATTTAATAGCCTGTACAAACTAAATATATTGACTATATTGTAGAAACAATGAACTGTTCTCCAACACCAATAACCGCAGGGATTATTGTTTGAATGTATGAATTGAGTTGTATTCCTGGGATCTATAGATTAGATTTCCTCCAACACTCTGCTGCAGTCTCTCCCTGTGAATCTCGGCCTCTCCTCTCACTGTATTGAATCCTCAGTCTCCTCATCCATTGCTTCAGTTTATCCACTTTCCCAAACCATCTGCTCCAGTCTCCCCTTCTGCTCCAACATGTCCTTTCCCTGGAATTTGGCAGGTTGTGGGGTTATTTGATGAAAGTTTTCAAGATAATAAGGGAAACTGAACGGGTGGACAGAGAGTAACAATTCCCACTGGCTGCGGACTCAGGAACTTGGAGGCATAGTCGAAAAATCTAAACGCAGTCGAAAAACCTTTCAGGAGTGAAATGAAGAAACACTACAAAACACCAGGTGTGGTATCAGTTTGGAACTCTCTTCCATAAACAACAATTGATGCTGAGTCACTTGTTAGTTTTTAAATCTGAGATTGATAGATTTTTGTTAACCAAAGGTATTAAGGGGAAAAGCTAGGTACATGGAGTTAGATCACACATCAGCCATGAGCTCATTGAATGACAGAAGAGGGTTGAGGGGCCAAATGGCCTCCTCCTCTTCCTCTGTCCAATGACAAATATCTTGCTATCACTCTCTGTGTCTTGGCCTGTGTCTCTCTCTTTGTCTCTCTTTCTGTCTGTCTGTCTGTCTCTCTCTCTCTCTCTCTCTTCTCTCTCAAATATCTGTGGAAGTCCACAAACATTAGTCAGCCATTTTAGGCTGGTTCTCGGTGGCCATGTTATGTTCCCACAACACTGGGACATTTATTCCAGAGATGGACTCCTCACCAATGTAAAGTTGGTGCTCAAATTGTGACAGACACACAGACATGGAGACACTGACAGACACAGTACTAGAAAGGAATTAATCATTCCCTTGTGCCCAATAAATTACCCTCCACAGTGATTAGGCTGGGTGGCCTGTAATTACTCAGTCTTTTACTTTCTCCCTTGTTAATCAATAGTGCAACGTACGCAGTCCTCCAGTACTCTGGCAGCACGGCTAGAACCAGAGAGGATTGGAAAATGATGGTCAGAGCCACTGATATTTCCTCCCTTGCACCTCTTAACAGCCTGAGCCTGGTGAATGATCAGCTTTCAAAGATGCTAAACCCCTTAATATTTCCTCTCTCACTGTTTATCCCATTCAATATTTCAAACCCCTCCTCATTGACTACAATGTCTGTGTCCCCTCTTTTGTGAAGACAGTCGCAATGTATTCATTAAGAACCATGCCCGCATCTTTCGCCTCCACGTTTAGGAAAAAGGAGGAGAGACGCTATAAGGTAATGCATAGAATTCTAAAGGAGATGCAGGAACAGAAACATCTGGGGGGTATTTGTGCACCAATCACTGCAGGTGGCAGGGCAGGTTCAGAAAGTGGTTAAACTGCAGATGTTGTCCTGAGATTATAAATAGAGACATTGAGTACAAAAGCAAGGACATTATGACCTTTGTAAAACGCTGGTTTGCCTTCAACTGGAGCATTGTCCAATTCTGGACACCGTACTTTATGAAGAATGTGAATGAAGAATGGAAGAATGAAGAATTAGAGAGGGTGCAAAAACGATTCACAAGAATGGTTCCAGGCATGAGGGACTTCAGTTACGTGGATAGATTGAGAAGCTGGGGTTGTTCTCTGTGTCTCTCTGTGTTTCTCCCTCCTGCTATCTCTAACACTAAGAGGGAGACAGAGGGAGAGAGGCTTAGATATGCAGATAGAGGGAGTGCTGTTGAGAGGGACAAGGTTGGAGAGAGAGAGATTGTTGGGGTGGATTGAAAGGCACAATGTAAGATCTATTTATTCAATGTATTCACTGTTGTGTACGCAAACAGAGAAACATAGGTATGTAGAGTGAAATATTGGTCGAGTGGGAGATATGTGGATGAAGTTGGGGCCCAGGCGGACAGTTTTGATGATCAGGAAGGAAATCGCTCCATTGTAAACATCCAGCCAGGTATTCCTACATTTGAGCCATCACACCCTCATGATATTGGTGCGGAAATCTTGTAATCCATGCCATTGGTTATTGACCCCTCTGTTAAGGGTAATGGGTTTTTCCTATCCACTCTATCTTGGCCCGTCATTATTTTATACACCTCAATTAAATGTTCCCTTCAACCTTCTCTGTTCCAAAGAAAACAATTCCAGCCTATCCAATCTTTACTCATAGTTAAAATTCTCCATTCCTGACAACATCCTCTGTAAATCCCCTCTGTACCCTCTCTGGTGTGATCACATCCTTCCTGTAATTTGGTGACCAGAACTGTACACAGTACTCTAGCTGTGGTCTAACTAGTGTTTTATAAAGTTCCAGCATAACCTCCCTGCTCTTCTGTTCTCTGCATCAGCCAAAAAAGGAAAGAGTTCCGAAGAAGGGTCACTGACCCGAAACGTTAACTCTGCTTCTCTTTTCACAGATGCAGCCAGACCTGCTGAGTGGTTCCAGCATTTCTTGTTTATATTTTAAAGTATTCTGTGAGCCTTCTTAACCACCTTATCCACCTGTCCTGTTACCCTCAGGAATCAGTGGACATTCACTCCAAGGCCCCTCTGTTCACAGTCGAAGAGATTGTTCAGTTAGATTGAAAGAGCAAATGTAAAATATAATAATTTGATGCAATCCTTCACTATAGTATACACAGACATACGAGCGAGAGGCATGGAGTGTGAACCATCTGGTAGAGGGAAAAAAATAGATGGAGATGGTAACAAATTGGAAAGGAGTGAAAGGCACAGACAGAGATGTAAGCTCTGGTAAACTCTCTTGCTGGCAATCTCTCTCCATGTCTATCTCTCTCTTCCCCTCTGTTCGACACTCTGAAACCGTATTTCTTCCCAGAGAGTGTCAGAGAGAGTCTGAGAGTGTCAGAGAGTGTCAGAGAGTTTCTGAGAGTGTCAGAGAGTGTCAGAGAGTGTCAGAGAGTTTCTGAGAGTGTCCAAGTCTATCTCTCCCTTTTCGCTCTCTGTCTCCCTCTGCACACTTTCTCAATCTCTCCCTCTTGCTCTCAGGATGGGAAGAGGGAGAAGCAGAGGCTGAGAAAGGGCATCGCAGGCAGTGAGAGATGAGGAGAAAGAGACAGAGGAACAGCGAGTCTGGCATTGGCAGATGGATCCTTACTCTGTATCTAACCCCGTGCGTACCTGTCCTGTGAGTATTCAATGGGGACAGTCTCGGACGGGGGTAACTGTCTAAAAATCAAAACTCAGTCGAAAGCCCTTTCAAAGATGAAATTTAGAAACACTTCTACATACAAAGGGTGGTAGATGTTTGGAACTGTCTTCCACAAATGACCCTTCCCGATCTCTGCAATCTCCTCCAGCTCCACAATCCACCAATATCTGCGATCATCGATTTCTGGCCTCTTGAGCCAAATCCACAATTTGAATGGTCCCACCATTGCTGGCCGTGCCTTCAAGCTGCCAAGACCCTAACTCTGGAATTCCTTTCCTAAACCTCTCCGTCTCACGAACTCTCTTTCCTCTTTGAAGACGCTCCCTCCAACCAAACTCTTTCACCAATTTTTTGCTCGTCTCGTCTAATAGCTCCTTTAGTGCCTCGGTGTCAACTTTTTATTTGCCTTATTTATTTGTTGGATGTGTGCGTTACTGGCCAGCCCAGCATTTATTACCCATTCCTAATGGCCCTTGAGAAGGTGGTGTTGAGCCTCCTTCTTGAACCGCTGCAGTCCATGTGGGGTAGGTTCACCCACAGTGCTGTTAGGAAGGGAGTTCCAGTATTTTGACCCAGTAACAGTGATTGAATGGCGATATAGTTTCAAGTTAAGATGGTGTGAGACTTTAGTTGTTGTGTGCGGACAGTATTTTCGGTGCGCAGTCCATTTATATTTTTAATGATTTATTTTTTCACCTAGTTAGATGGAACGTTTCTCCGACAAGCTGCCTGCCTCCCCGTATCTCCTCACTCTTTCTGCCCGTCTCTCCCTCCTTCTCTGAAGCCACTGCTTTACTCTGTATCTAAACTCACACTGTACCAGCCCTGGGAGTTCTCATTCTGGTGCTTAAGCAATGAGTTATACAGTTCCAGCATAACCTCCCTGCTCTTATATACTTTAACAGCCTTGTTGGGAATGTCACTGCAGTTTGACAATATGAAACACTGATCCAACATTCACCCCCATAACACTCACATTAACCTCCAAAAACAGGACTGGGCAGATAATGAGGATTGTTAATGATTGTTGCAACTTTTCTCATCCTCTCTCTGTCTCTCCCTCTCATGTCTGTTTCTTCCCATCTTGCTCTCTCTATCTCTCTCTCCCTCACCCGCTCCCTCTTTCTCTGCTTCTTTCCATGACTCTGTCTCGAACACCATCTCTCTCTCTCCTTGGACAGAAATGTTTTTATCCATTTCTTGGTTAATTTTGAACCTGTAAATCTTGCCCTTGCTGGGAACGTCAATGCAGTTTGAAAATACCAGACACTGTTCAGCACTCGCCCCCTAAACTGTCACAATAAATCCCCAATACAGGACGATGCAGATAATGGGGATTGTTACTGATGTTCTGTCAAGATCCCCTCACGCACTATATCCCATTTCCCCTGCTTCTAAAGTTTGTCAGTGTTTAATAATATCTTTTCAATAATATTAAATGTCACTTCAGTTAGGAAATATCAATCACTGATCCACCAATTGCCCCCAAAACACTCACACTAAACCCCTGATCTCTCCTTTCAAAATTAGTTCTTGCACACAGCCAGTTATACTTTTTATCCTTTTTTGATCCTTTTTCAACATTATTAGATGTGATGTTTTTCCATTAATCTCGCCCTCCCTCTCTCTCTGTCTGTCTCTCCCTCTGTCTCTGTTTCTCCCTCTGTTTGTCTCCCTCCCTCTCTGTCTCTCTCTCCCTTTCTCCCTCTGCATCTGTCTCTCTCCCTCTGTATCTGTCTCACTCGCTTTCTCCCTGTCTCTCTCCCTCTGCAGCTGCCTGCCTCCCTTTCTGTCTGTCTCACTCTGCATTTGACTGCCTCCCTTTCTGTCTCTCTCCCTCTCCCTCATTCGCTGTCCAACTCTGTCTGTGTCTCTCTCCATCTGTCTCTCACTCCCTCCATCTCTCCGACCCTCTGTACCTGGACAGCAATGCTTTGAGCCATTTCTTTGGTTAATTTTGAATCTTTAACTCTTGCTTTTGTTGGGAATGTCAATGCTGTTTAAATATATCAAACACTCATCCAACACTCATCCCTAAACCATTCACATTAAAACCCAAATACCGGACTGGGCAGACAATGGGGATTGTTACTGGGGTTTCGTCAAGGTCTCATTTCGCTATCTCTTCTGTCTCTCACTGTCTTCCACTTTGTCCCTCTCTCTTCATTTCCCCATTTGCTTTCGTTTCCCTCTCTCCTCTTTCCTTCATCGCGCCCAACTTTATAAATGCAGAGGAAGCTCCCTCCACTTTATACATGGAGAGGGAGTTCCCTCCACTTTATAGCTGGAGAGCGAGCTCCCTCTACTTTATACATAGAAAGGGAGCTCCCTCTGTTTATATAGCTGCCGTTGTGGGGATATGAACCCCTGTCCTCAGGCCATCAGGTTGGGCCTCTGCATTACGTGACCAGTGATATTATCACTACCCAACTGCCTCCAAAATGGATGCGTACAGTGTCTGTCCCGTAATATCACACACAGTAGTTTCTGGGCTGGAACCCTGGACATGGTCCCGAATCAGAGTCTCAAAGTTCACATTTTAACTGGGAAAAGGGAGGAACAGAGTGAAACAGGATTGCTTTTGTCCCTGGATTCAGTGTACACTGCAGACAGATCAGTTACATTTACAACAGAAATGCCAGGAGAGAACAAGGTCAATACAATAATATGGAGAATGTAAATGACGCCTCTCATAATTGCCATCCATCCAGTATGAGTGCAGATTTCAGGTTTATTCCCGAGAGTGGTCTTACTCAGAAAATGTCATTGATATTGAAATGATTGTGTTTTATCCACCACATTATTTACATCAGAGTCAAAGCTGCTGATGTAATGTGTTTGTTCAGGTGAGTGTAACTAATAGCAATGCTCAGGGGTATAACCGTGTCAGTGGAGACTTATCCCCTGTATAAATCAGGACCCATTGGAATGGATCAGCTCAGAGTGCCTGCTGGAGCTGTGGATTCCAGGCTAATAGAAGTCTCTGCTTCTCACAGAAATGGGATATCCAGTATTCGTTCAGTTCATATTTATTTATTATCCTGTACTTGCAGCAATTGGAGTTGCTGGTAAGACAGTATCTCAGCTGTTAATGGTGTAAATCAATGTTTACTGTGATGCTGTACTGGGTATTATTTCCCTCTGTGTGTGTTACACAGCCGCCTGTTCTTTTCCAGCAATTTACTGATGGAATCTCCTCATTGTCTACTCTTTCATTCTTGTGGGAATTCTATTATGTATTTAATGGTATTGTTTTAAGTAACTGTTGCATTATTACTGGATTATTCTGTGTATTGAATGTATTGGAATGAGATGTTTCAGTGAGGATCAATAATCAGACCATTAGGAGTTTTTAACATTTTCATGATGTGGATCTAACTAGTCCTGGAATATTTTTATGATATCTTTTCAGTGATTGATAATGAGACATCTCACAGTTTCAGTGTTACAAGGGGACAGAACAATGACCTCCTTCCCAAATAACATGGCTCAGTTTAACTGGGATTTCAATGTATTTTTTGATTATCACTGTTATCAAATATTATTTCACTCTGTGTGTGTCTGACGCTGCTTCAGAGGTCTGGCTACTGAACTGAGTTTGCTGCTGACACTTTCACTTCTCCTTCTCTGCTTCACTGTGGACACTTCACTTTCACTGGACTACATAGTAAAATAGAAAGTATTGATGTGATGTTTTATTGGTTTTCACTCTGTCAGTTGGAATCAAGAGTCTTTCCATTTATCTGTAGATTATCAGCTGCAACGCTGATGTTGGTGTTTTCGTTAGAGAGAAGGAGGAGGAGAGGTGACTTAATAGAGACATACAAGATAATCAGAGGGTTAGATAGGGTGGATAGTGAGAGTCTTTTTCCTCGGATGATGATGGCAAACACGAGGGGACATAGCTTTAAGTTGAGGGGTGAAAGATATAGGACAGATGTCAGAGGTAGTTTCTTTACACAGAGAGTAGCAGGGACGTGGAACGCCCTGTCTGCAACAGTAGTAGACTCGCCAACTTTAAGGGCATTTAAGTGGTCATTGGATAGACATATGGATGAAAATGGAATAGTGTAGGTCAGATGGTCGGCGCAACATCGAGGGCCGAAGGGCCTGTACTGCGCTGGAGTGTTCTAATTCTAATTCTATTCATGAAACAATCCCACATTCTAACAGATTACCTTATAATTCCAGGAGAAGGAATTTCAATGATTGTGAGGTTTGTCTGGAAGTAGCTTTCGATCCTGTTTATTCCATGTATTGTAGATGAAGTGAAGAGTGTAGGTGAACAGGTGGAGACGTGAGTGTTCTGTAGATACATTAAATTATTCACAGAGGTTTCACCATTGAACAAACTGACTCTGAGAATAAAATCATCGAACCTGGGGCTGGTGAACAGAACACAGACGCAGAATGTGAGGAATACATCATATGTGAAAAGCAGCATTAAGTAACAGTTTACAGGGTGTGAGTACTCCAGAGAGATAGGGAAGGAGAAAAGGAGCTGGGAGAACGAAACCGAGGGGAAGAGATGAGCAGAGGTAAAGAGAAAGAGAAAGAAGCAGCAATGTAAATAATTCACTATCATAAAGTGCTGGAATGTCCAGAACAATTAGTGAGAGAAACTGTGAGTTGAAGTTGTCTGTTGTCAGATTGTGTTCATTTTCCTGTTGGACTTGATCCTCTGTGTTGATTTCTGTCAGGTCCTCATTTTGTTTTGTAGAAAGTTTCTCTTCCTTACTTAGTGACTGAATAAACAGAATAGAATCAGTTCTTCACTGATGGTAATTCATTATTTAAATACTACACTTTAAAATCTCTGTGACTGCTGATTTCAATAAAGAGCGAGGCTGATATCAGAAATATATTTAAATTTATATTTAATAGCCTGTACAAACTAAATATATTGACTATATTGTAGAAACAATGAACTGTTCTCCAACACCAAAACCACAGGGATTATTGTTTGAATGTATGAATTGAGTTGTATTACTGGGATCTATAGATTAGATTTCCTCTAACACTCTGCTGCAGTCTCTCCCTGTGAATCTCAGCCTCTCCTCTCACTGTATTGAATCCTCAGTCTCCTCATCCATTGCTTCAGTTTATCCACTTTCCCAGACCATCTGCTCCAGTCTCCCCTCCTGCTCCAACATGTCCTTTTCCTTCTCTCCCTCCCAATCTCACTCACTGTCTCCACCTCCAGCTGCCACGTCCAACCTGATAGGAATACAGTAACATGGGAGCAGGAGTAGGCCATTCAACCCTTCGAGCCTGCTCTGCCATTCTCGATCTTTGCTGATACTCTAACACAGCGCTGCAGTTTTCCCATTTGATAACATTCTCTGTCAGTTCCCTGAACCCAGAGCAACAAACCAGCGACACATCCCACTCTCCCCAAACCTTCCCAACCAACAGTCTGGAGACACATTCCCAATTAACACATTGGATTACAACTCTGTAAAACCCCGTCTCATTTCCCCACTGACACTGCATCCTCACTCAATACTTCCAGTAGATCCGGTGCTGACTTTATTCACTTTCTGCATCAATCTGCCAATTCATTATTAATAACTGTGTTTACAAACATTTCACTATGACAAAGCGCTGCCCGGGTCAATGAATCAGTTTTCACTGCTCGATGCAGCAACAAAGCTGGAAATTTCAGCCCAGATCCTGTCAAACTGCTGCTTTGTCTCCAGGTCTGATCAGTAATTTCTCTGCTTCCTTTTCTCTCTCTCTTCCAGTTAACTTGGTGGCGATTGTGATCCTGTCCCGAGGAAAGTGCGGTCTCTCCAAATGTATCAGTGTCTACCTGGTGGGAATGGCAGTGTCTGATCTCCTGGTCGTTATCACTAATCCCATATTGAACTGGATTGTTGGAATTTATTTCCCATATTCATTCCTGAGAATTACTCCTGTGTGTTCTCTCATTACCGTTCTGCTTTCTGCATCCACAGTTGTTTCTGTCTGGCTCACAGTCACTTTCACCTTTGATCGATTTGTGGCCATTTGCTGTGAGAAGCTGAAAACAAAATATTGCAGCGAGAAAAGGGCGGCTGTGGTTGTGGGAACAGTGAGTGTGCTGGGCTGTTTAGAGTCTCTCCCCTGGTACTTTACACTGAAACAAGAATACATTATTGATAATGTTCCCATGGGTTGTGTTTATAAACAGAGATTCTTGACTTCCCCCGTTTGGGGGGCATTTGAATTGTTTGACCTCATTTTAACCCCTTGTGTCCCGGTCTTTCTCATTTTGCTGCTCAATGTTCTGACTGTCAGACGGATTTTATTCTCCAGTAAAGTCCGCAGGGGATTCCGGCGCCACAGCAATGCAGAGATTCACAAGGACCCAGAGATGGAGAATCGCAGGAAATCAATTATTTTACTCTTCAGTATATCCGGCAGTTTTATCCTGTTATGGATGACCCGGGTAGTGTATCACATTTATAGGAGAATTACAGATATTTATTATTATTCCTCTTACACTGACCCACTCTTTATCACAGATCACACATCAAAGATGTTGCAGATTCTCAGTTCCTGCACCAACACATGTATTTACATTGTGACCCAGACTAAATTCAGACAGGAGCTGAAGAAGGGGGTGAAATACCCTCTCAATCTCATTGTTAAATTCGTGAAATCAGAGAAAGAGCTGAAGAGTTTCAAACACTGGAACTAAATCCCATTCACCCTCCTCCCCCCCTCCCCCCCAGACCCCCAGCTCCACCTCCCACCCTCCACCCGCGTCTGTGATTATTTGACCGGCGCCATCATTAGTCCTGGCAGCTGCCTGAGCGTGGGCAGACCATGATGTTTAACTGGAATAGTGTGCGTTTGCGCATGTGCCAGTACAGCGCCACCTAGTGTTTGCTATGTCAACAAACGCCGCCAGTGGACAAAGCTGCAAAACGCAGTGATTGTGAGGTGGTGAGAGGGACAGTAACTGCAGTGAGTCAGGGACACCAGCAGATGGAGATGGTGAGAGTGGGCCAGTAGCTGCAGTAAGACAGGTACACCAGCAGATGGAGATGGTGAGTGGGGCAGTAATTGCAGTGAGACAAGGACAGCAGCAGATGGGGATGGTGAGAGGGGAGACAGTAACTGCAGTGAGACAGGGACACCAGCAGACGGAGATGGTGAGAGCGGGGCTGTAACTGCAGTGAGACAGGGACACCAGCAGATGGAGATGGTGAGAGTGTCGGTGCCTGCAGTGAGACAGGGACACCAGCAGATGGAGTTGGTGAGAGGGGACAGGAACTGCAGTGAGACAGGGACACCAGCAGATGGAGATGTTGAGAGGGGGACTGTAACTGCAGTGAAAGAGGGACACCAGCAGATGGAAATGCTGAGCCATTGCTGATGGGAGATTCTGTTTTGCTGAGAGTTTGAAAGTTTTTCCAAGTCTGAGGAATTTGCTTTCTATAAACTTGAGATGCTGAATAAAATAATTTCAATACAGTTTATGTTAAGTGGCTATTTTACTACTATGTAAACACTTGTAACATTAAAATGGTTCCTGTTTGGAAAATTATTTTCAGTGATTAAAGTTAATGTATAAATAAAACAACAGAAGCAAATTAACTCAATCAATGACAAATAAAAACTCTCTATATAAATTGTTTTGATTTCTTCATTACAAAGGTTCTGACATCTCTCTGTCGTTCTCACTTCTCTAGGCTGGTATCTTCTCTACTATAATTCAGAGTAATTGAAGTTTTGATCCGATTGCCTTTTGAAAGTTAATATTGAATCTGCTTTCAGAAACAGTGAATTCCAGACCAGAACAACTCCCTGCCTATTTGTTTCTCCCGGCTGCTTGTGTAAACAGTCTCTCCTCATATCTGCAAACTGAGGGAAAGATTTTGAATACAATACAATTAATTTCTTCAGGACAGCAGCTGCACAGGAGCTGGAACTTCCTGAATTTGGACAAACAATGAACAAAAATCCCTCTGAATCCCCCAGGAGAGCAGAGGAAAGAAACAGTCTGGAACCAAATGGAAACAAGTGACACTTTATTACAGCAGTAAAAACTCTTTGTCAGAATGTAGAGGTCTTTATTGCTGAACTTTATATAAACTGGAGGTGAAAAGTGGAAGATCTTTAATACCATTTGTGTTAAATGGCCATTTCCCAGCTTTGTGAACCCTTGTAACATTAAACTGGTGAATGTTAAGAAGGTTTTTTTTTTTCGATTGATTCCAGGCTAATACATAAATACAGCAGCATCAAATACAGTGCAAAGAATCATTGACAAATATAACTGCAAATATGGGGAAGAATTGTTGTGTGAAATGTCACTGGTGATAAAAGTTCTCTTGGCTGCCTCATTAACCTGGCTCTCGTTTCAGTCTTTGTCACACAGTGGAATTAAAAAACCAAATAAAAACTGCATGTTTATACTGAAGTCAAACCGGCCACTCCAGCAAAACTCTTTGTCATAATTTCAAGGTAGTTGCCGTGAGTCATTTTCTGAACTTTCTGTTAACTGGAGGTGAATAGTGAAAGACATTTAATACAATGAGTGTTAAATGGCCAGTATCCAGACCGGCCCCTCCAGGGTTTAAATTACAGCAGCTTTTCTGCTCTGTTAATGAGATTTTGGTGGGAGGAAGCGAGAGAGAGACAGACAGACAGGTTTCTGTCTGGAATGGTCCATTTGGGATATGGCTGGAATATCCCCGTCTCCCCCATTCCCTGTTCACAGAGAGACTCACCTTGGACTGTCCAGTACCTGGGAGGGAGTGTCATGATGGAGGAAGCTGAGAGCTGGTTGGGTAAGCTGCATTTTGGGTGGACTGTCTGTTTGAGTGACAGGTTCTGGGATATATTAGGACAACATCAGCCTCCATTCTTTCTTTCCATGCGGCTGGTTTGTGAAGGTGAGTTTTTGTGTCTCAGTTTCTGTGTCTCTGTGCCCAGGTAAATTGCAAGCTGATTACAGTGTGTGTGAGAGAGTCCAGTCTGAATCCCCCTGTCTCTGTCCCAGTCCTGACGCTTATCTCCAAATCCCTCCCCAATGCCCCTCTCCAGGATCTTTTCCCCATGGATGAGCTGATGGAGGGAAGGTGTCAGAGTCCTACGATGGAACGCAGACCGTGTGGGATGGTGAGCATCACATCTTTATTGTCTGTTTCTGCTTTTCTCCCTTCTTCTGACTCAATCTCTTTCACTAAGTCTCTCTCACTGAATCTCTCTCGCACTAAATCTCTATCTCACTGAATCTGTCTCGCACTCAATCTCTCTCGCACTCAATCTCTCTCTCACTGAATCTCTCTCGCACACAATCTCTCTCGCACTGAATCTCTCTCGCACTGAACCTCTCTCTCGCACTCAATCTCTCTCTCACTGAATCTCTCTCGCACTGAATCTCTCTCTCACTGAATCTCTCTCGCACTCTATCCCTCGCACTGAATCTCTCTCGCACTCAATCTCTCTCGCACTGAATCTCTCTCGCACTGAACCTCTCTCTCGCACTCAATCTCTCTCTCACTGAATCTCTCTCGCACTGAATCTCTCTCTCACTGAATCTCTCTCGCACTCTATCTCTCGCACTGAATCTCTCTCGCACTCAATCTCTCTCGCACTGAATCACTCTCGCACTGAATCTCTCTCTCTCACTGAATCTCTCTCGCACTCAATCTCTCGCATTGAATCTCTCTCGCACTGAATCTCTCTCGCACTGAATCACTCTCGCACTGAATCTCTCTCGCACACAATCACTCTCGCACTGAATCTCTCTCGCACTGAACGTCTCTCTCGCACTCAATCTCTCTCTCACTGAATCTCTCTCGCACTGAATCTCTCTCTCACTGAATCTCCCTCGCACTCAATCTCTCTCGCACTGAATCACTCTCTCACTCAATCTCTCTCGCACTCAATCTCTCTCTCACTGACTCTCTCTCTCACTCAATCTCTCTCGCACTCAATCTCTCTTTCACTCAGTCTCTCTCACTGAATCTCTCTCTCACTGAATCTCTCGCACTGAATCTCTCTCACTGAACCTCTCTCTCACTGAATCTCACTCTCACTGAATCTCTCTGTCACTGAATCTGTATCACACTGAAACTCTTTCGCACTGAATCTATCTCTCACTCAATCTCTCTCTCACTGAACCTCTCTCTCAATCACTCTCTCACTCAATTTCTCTCGCACTGAATCTCTCTCTCACTGATTATCTCTCTCACTCAATCTCTCTCACTGAAACTCTCTCGCACTGAATCTCTGTCTCGCACTGAATCTCTCTCTCGCACTGAATCTCTCCCTCACTCAATCGCTCCCTCACTCAATCTCTCTCGCACTGAATCACTCTCTCACTCAATCTCTCTCGCACTCAATCTCTCTCTCACTGACTCTCTCTCTCACTCAATCTCTCTCGCACTCAATCTCTCTTTCACTCAGTCTCTCTCACTGAATCTCTCTCTCACTGAATCTCTCGCACTGAATCTCTCTCACTGAACCTCTCTCTCACTGAATCTCACTCTCACTGAATCTCTCTGTCACTGAATCTGTCTCACACTGAAACTCTTTCGCACTGAATCTATCTCTCACTCAATCTCTCTCTCACTGAACCTCTCTCTCAATCACTCTCTCACTCAATTTCTCTCGCACTGAATCTCTCTCTCACTGATTATCTCTCTCACTCAATCTCTCTCACTGAAACTCTCTCGCACTGAATCTCTGTCTCGCACTGAATCTCTCTCTCGCACTGAATCTCTCCCTCACTCAATCGCTCCCTCACTCAATCTCTCTCGCACTGAACCTCTCTCTCAATCTCTCTCTCACTCAATCTCTCTCGCACTGAATCTCTCTCTCACTAAATCTCTCTCTCACTCAATCTCTCTCACTGAAACTCTCTCGCACTGAATCTCTCTCTCGCACTGAATCTCTCCCTCACTCAATCGCTCCCTCACTCAATCTCTCTCACTGAAACTCTCTCGCACTGAATCTCTGTCTCGCACTGAATCTCTCTCTCGCACTGAATCTCTCCCTCACTCAATCGCTCCCTCACTCAATGTCTCTCGCACTGAATCTCTCTCACTCTCTCTATTTCTCAATCTCTCTTCCTCACTTTGTTATTCTGTCTGTTTCTCTCTCTCTCTCTCTGTTTCTCAATCTCTCTCTCTCTGTGTTTCTCCCTCTTTGTGTTCCTCCATCTCTCTCTCCCTCACTTTGTGTTTCTCTTTCTCTCTGAGTGATTGTGCATCTTTCTGTCTCAATGGCTTTCTCTGTCCTCTCTCTCAATCTCTCTGTGATTCCCTGTGCCTTTCTCACCGGCTTTCTATCTGTCTCTTTGGTGCCTGCAATTTCTTTGTATCTCTGTTCTTTCCCTCCACTTTTTCCCTGCTCTTTTTCTCTCTCTTTCTGTCCTTTTATTATTTCTGACTTTCTGTCTTTTCTCTATTTCTGACGTTTTCTGTCTTTTCTCTATTTTTGTCTCTCTGTCTTCACTCTATTTCTCTGACTTTCTCTCTCTTTTCTCTTTCTGTCTCTTTCTATCTTATCTATCTTCTCTCTTTCTATTTCAATCTTCTCTCTTTCTCTTTCTATCTTTTCTCTATTTCTTTTACGCTCCCTTTGCCTCTTTTTCTCTCTCTTTCTTGTCTATTTCTATCTTTTCACTCTTTTTCTCTGTATCTTTCTATCTTTTCTCTCTTTCTTTTTCTCTCCCTTTCTTGTCTCTTTCTATCTTTTCTCTCTTTTTCTCTGTATCTTTCTATCTTTACTCTCTTTTTCTCTCTCTTTCTTTGTCTCTTTCTGCCTTCTCTATTTCTCTTCCTATCATTTCTCTCTTTCCAACTTTTTCTGTCTTTTTCTGATCCTATCCCTCCCCCCGTAATATATCCCCTCTCACACTTTGCACGCCCCCGCAATTGATTCCCCCCCGCAATTTATCCCCCCCCCCCGCAATTTATACCCCGCCCCCCGCAATTTATACCAACCCGGAATTTATACCCCCCCGCATTTTATCATCAACCCCCGCAATTTATTGCCCCCCCACAATTTGTACCCCGGAATTTATCATCCCGCCCCGCAATTTATCATCCTCCCCGCAATTTATCATCCCCCCGCAATTCATCACCCTCCCGCAATTTTACAGTACCCCCACAATTTATCCCGCTCCCGCAATTTATCCCCCCTCGTAATTTATACCCCCCCCCCCACTGCCCCGTTGCCCGCAATTTTTATCCACCACGCAATTTTTTTCCCCTGCAATATATCAACCCCCTGGAAAACATCCCCCCATTGTACAGACCCCTGCAATCTAAATAATCGTCGTCTGCAGACCCCTATCTGATATCTCCTGTTAACAGACCCCCCATCTAATTACCCCCTTCCCCCCGTTACAAGACAGCCCATCGAAATACCCCCCTGGGAACAAATTCCCATCTAAATAACCTCGCAGGAACAGACCCCCATCTAAAAACCATCGGGAACAAACTCCCATCTAAATAACCCCCGGGAACAAACTTCCATCCAAATAGCCCCCCAGGAACTGATTCCCATCTAAATAACCCCCACCCCCCCGGCCACAGGAAAATACCCCCATCCAAATACCCCCAGTAACAAACTCCCATCTAAATAATGCCCAGGAACAAACTCCCATCTAAATACCCCCCGGGAAGAAGCTCCCATCTAAATACCCCCCGGGAACAAACTCCCATCTAAATACCCCCGGGAAGAAGCTCCCATCTAAATACCCCCCGGGAACAAACTCCCATCTAAATACCCCCCGGGAAGAACCTCCCATCTAAATACCCCCCGGGAACAAACTCCCATCTAAATAACCCCCGGGAACAAACCTCCATCTAAATACCCCCCCAGGAACTGAGTCCCATCTAAATAACCCACCCACCCCCCCCCCCGGCCACAGGAACAGACCTCCATCCAAATACCCCCAGGAACAAACTCCCATCTAAATAACGCCCAGGAACAAACTCCCATCTAAATACCTCCCGGGAAGAAGCTCCCATCTAAATACCCCGCGGGAACAAACTCCCATCTAAATACCCCCCGGGAAGAAGCTCCCATCTAAATATCCCCGGGAACAAACTTCCATCTAAATAGCCCCCCAGGAACTGATTCCCATCTAAATAACCCCCCCACCCCGCAGGAACAGACCCCCATCCAAATACCCCCAGGAACAAACTCCCATCTAAATAACCCCCCAGGAACAAACGTCCATCTAAATACCCCCTGGGAACAGACTCACATCTAAATACCCTCCGGGAAGAAGCTCCCATCTAAATACCCCCCGGGAACAAACTTCCATCTAAATAGCCCCCCAGAAACCGACCCCCGTCCAAATACCCCCAGGAACAAACTCCCATCTAAATAATGCCCAGGAACCGGCTCCCATCTAAATAACCCCCCCAGGAACAAACTCCCATCTAAATACCCCCAGGAACAAACTGCCATCTAAATACTGCCCTGGAACCGGCTCACATCTAAATAACCACCCCCCCCCCCCCGGAACAAACTCCCATCTAAATACCCCCCGGGAAGAAACTCCCATCTGAATAACCCGCCAGGAACAAACTGACATATAAATTTCCCCTGAGAAGAAGCTCCCATCTAAATACCGCCCCCCAAGGAACAAACTCCCATCTCAATGCCCCTCACCCCAGAACAGACCACCATCGAATTAACCCCTGCAGGAACAAACTCCCATCTAAATTCCACCCACAGGACAAACTCCCATCTAAATACCCCCCGGGAACAGTCTACCATCTAAATACCCCGCAGGAACAAACTCCCATCTAAATACACCCCAGTAACAAACTCCCATCTGAATACCTCCCAGGAACTGACTAACATCTAAATAACCCCCCACCCCCAAGAACAGATCCCCATCTAAATACTCCCCGGGAACAAACACCCATCTAAATACCCCCCAGGAACTGACTCCCATCTAAATACCCCCCGGCAACAGACTACCATCTAAATGCCCCGCAGGAACAAACTCCCATCTAAATACCCCCCAGTAACAAACTCCCATCTAAATACCCCCCAGGAACTGACTCCCATCTCAATAACCCTCCACCCCCCAGGAACAGATCCCCATCTAAATACTCCCCGGGAACAAACATCCATCTAAATACCCCCCCAGGAACTGACTCCCATCTAAATACCCGCCCAGGAACAAACTCCCATCCAAATAGCCCGCGGGAATAAACTCCCATCTAAATACCCCCCCGGGAACAAACTCCCATCTAAATTAACCCCCAGGAACAGACCCCCATCGAAATTGCTCCCAGGAACAAACTCCCATCTCAATATGCCCCTCCCGGAACAGACCGCTATCTAAATATCCCCTGCAGGAACAGACTCCCATCTAAATAGCCGCCCAGAACAGATCCCCATCTAAGTACCCCATATCTGTGAACAGATCCCCATCTAAATACCCCCAGGAACAGACGCCCATCTAAATACCCCCCGGCAACAGACTACCATCTAAATACCCCGCCGGAGCAAACTCCCATTTAAATACCGCCCCAGTAACAAACTCCCATCTAAATACCCGCCAGGAACAGACTCCCATCAAAATAACCTCACCCCCCCCCAGGAACAGATCCCCATCTAAATACCCTCCGGGAACAAACTCCCATCTAAATACCCCCCCAGGATCTGACCCCCTTCTAATTACCCCACTTCTGTGAACAGACCCCCATCTAAATACCCCCAGGAACAGAGCCCCATCTAAATACCCCACCCCCAGGAACAAATTCCCATCTAAATACCCCCCGGGAACAAACTCCAATCTCAATGCCCCCCAGGAATTGAGTCCCATCTAAATAATCCCCCAGGAACAGACTCCCATCTAAATACCCAGCACTCCAGGACAAACTCCCATCCAAAAAACCCCCGGCAACAGACTACCATCTAAATAGCCTGCAGGAACAAACTCACAACTAAATAGCCCCCAGTAACACACTCCCATCTAAATACCCCCCAGGAACTGACTCCCATCTAAATAATACCCCCCCCCCCGGAACAGATCCCCATCAAAATACCCCCCGGGAACAAACTCCCATCTAAATACCCCCCAGGAACAAACTCTGATCTAAATACCCCCCGGGAACAAACTCCAATCTCAATGACCCACAGAAACAAATTCACTTCTAAATACCCCCCAGGAACTGACTCCCATTTAAATACCCCCCCCCCCCCCCCAGGAGCAAACTCCTATCTAAATACCCCCGGGAACATAGTCCCACATAAATACCCCACCAGGAACAAACACCCATCTCAATATACCCCCCCCCCCCCCCTGGAACAGACCTCCATCTAAATACCCTCTGCAGGAACAGACTCCCATCTAAATACCCCCCCAGGAACAGACCCCCATCTAAATAACCCCCAGAACAGACCCCCATCTAAATACCCCCAGGAACAGACTCCCATCTAAATAAACCCCTATTAACTGACCCCAATCTAATTCTCCCTTCTGCCCTCCAGTGTAAACACCCCCCTTCTAAATACCTTCCCTGTCCTGTAAAAGCCCCCACCCCTCTACAAATTCCCACCAGGTATCATCTCCCCCGTGAACAGCCCCCTTCCTCCCCCCACACTTCGTGTTAATCCCACCTCCATCACTTTCCTGGGTTTGGCTCCGTCTCCCGACAATCTTTCATTCACTTTAATTCCTGATATGGATAAGCCACTGGAATTCCATCAACTGGCTCCCAGACCCCCGGCACCTTTAACTCATGTCAGGCCAAACACAGGGCCGGGCATCGAGCAAGGACCTTCAGAGGCTAACTGGCATTCTGAGCCTTTACTACACAGAAATATCCCAGCCCCAGACACATCCCTCTCTTCAGAAACGTGTTTCACCCGATCTCCCTATCGGCTTCAGGAAACCAAACAGAGGGAGACACACACAAACACACACACACTGACTGGCACAGGGACGGGAGGAGGCCATTCAGCCCTTTGAGCCTGTCCCACCCATGTTAGATCATGGCTGATCTGTCCCTTCCCCCATCGGGCCACAAGGAGACAGACAGAGACAGTCGGGGAGCAGATACAGAGAGTCAAAGAAACACTGGGCTGGACTCGGACTTGGTGCCAATGGTGTAAACCAGGGTGGAGTGGAGGAGGGTGGTTGTGTATCGGCTGTCCATACTGCATCTCCCCCCTGTTTTTACCTCAATGGGAGCAAAACTGGGCAGAGATGTAAAGCAGGATCCCACTTCACAATCACCCTGTACAACACCAAGGCAGCGAGTTCAAATCCTCCCCCAGACAGAGGGATAGAGACACAGAAAACAGACCCCGGGATTTGGACAGAACAGAGAGAGAGAAATAAATGGAAAGGGACCTGGAGAATGAGATGCAGGGAGTCCGAAACCAATGAGAGAAACTGAGAACAGTGGGTCAGATATATTAGATACATTAGGGACATTTAAGCGACTCTTGGATAGGTACATGGATGATAGTAGTATGAAGGGTGTGTAGGTAGTTTGATCTTAGAGTAGGTTAAAGTTTCGGCACAACATCGTGGGTCGAAGGGCCTGCACTGTGCTGCACTGTTCTATGTTCTATGTTCTAAATGCCGAGAAGGGTAGAGAGAGAGAGAAATGGAGACATACACAGAGAGATGTAGGTATTGAGAAATTTCCAGAATCAAGAGAGCGATGCAGAGACAGAAAGAGGTGGAGGGGCAGAGATGCAAAGTAAGATGCGTTCACAGATTAGAGAGGGATGTCCCGGGATGGGGGAAATGCAGAGATAATCTTGCAGGAAAGGAGGAGCAGAGATGGAAAGATTCAGGGATTTGGAAGTGAGTGAGAGAAGAAATGGACTGAGAGAGAGACAGATAAAGTTGCAGAGAGTCGCAGAAAGAGAGTGACAATGGAAACCTGTGAGACTCTAGAGAGGGGCAGAGATAGAAAGGATGTTGAGAGATACAGAGATAGGGATTTAAAGATGTGAAGAAACAGAGCTGGGAACAAAAAGGAAGGTGCAGGGAACAACTTGCAGCAAGAGATGTAGAGAGGCAATTCTATGGGATTACATTGACTGTTCTGGAGCAGCACGTCCCAAACTATTCTATTCAGAGCGTTCTCCAGACCCCTCCCTTGTGGTAAAAAATCCACAGACACCCCAAAACACAAAATCAAAACACTGCGGAAGCTGGAAATCTGAAATAAAACCCGTGCTGGAAATACTGTGCATTTCCAGCAGTTTGTTTTTCTATCAGCCCCGAAAACACACTGTCTTCTTTTCTGTATCTAGAAATGAATTTGACAATGACACATGTATATTTATTATTATTTCCCTCTCCGGTTAAAGCTCTTGTCGGAGAATTCCACGTGGCCAAAAGATTCTCCCTCAGCATCATCACAGCTGCAGCTTTCAAAAAGATTCTCCTTGGGAATAAGATAAATAAAATTGATTCTAACAAAGCAAAGCATTTTTGAACAGAAATAAAACACAGGAGGCGCCCAGGGATCTATATTTCACTCACGGACATAAAACATTCTCTCAGTGACTCCCCATCTTACAAGAACATCCCCCAGTACAGAGCCAGAGACTGGGAAGTGTGAATGTGTTTACCCTGTCATTTCCTGCTCTCTCTCTCTCTCTCTCTCTCGCTCTTTCTCTCTATTTCTCTGTGTGTCTCTCTACATCTGTTTCTGCCTCATTGTAAAAACACACAAACACTGGTGACCCCATCTTCTCTCCTGTCGAAGGATAGAGAGAGAAATCCACATTCCCATCCCTGAAAATCTGAATTCAAATGCCCCCTCGGTGTTTCATTTCACTGTTAAATTCAGCCCACAGCCCAACACACCAGCATTATTTAAGAATGAGAACAAGCCTTTAGAAACCTTTACATTTCAGCCACTTCATTGCTGATTCACAGAAGTATTTGTCACTCAATTGACCAATTTTTAAAGTTTACGTCAATGTTACAATGTTCAAAATGTTGTAGTCCATTGATGCACAGCAAGATTCCACAAGCGGCAGTGTGATAACAGCCGGCTACCCCACTTACCGTCTGATTTCCTTCATGTTTCCCTCACTCTCCTGCCGCTTTGTCTGTCCTATTGATCTCATTTGGAGAGACAGATGGAGGGAGAGAGAGAGAGAGAGACAGAGATATCCATTCTCAGAATCTCACTCCCAATTGAAATGGCTGCTGCACATTTTAGTTCACCCTCAAATTCACTGCACTGCCCAACACACCAGCATTATCCGGGAATGATATCGGCTTCAAGCTCAGGATTTTAATTCCAGGCCTTCAGGGGAGCTTCACACACAATAAATTCACCTCCAAAATGTCGTCACTTTTGCAATGCAAGGGAATTCTGCAGGCAATCTCTGCACTGCAAGATCTCAGCAATGTTGACACTTCAAAATTCAGTTTACCAAGGTTTTTAGTGGGGATGTCTTTCTCTCTCTCTGTCTGTCTTTCTCCATCTTTCTCTGTCTTCCCTCCCTCACCACATTCTGCCTGTCTCTCTCTCTGTCTTCGTGTGTTTGAACAGTCACCTCCAGCTGTTTCTCACTCTCCCTCTTTTTCTCTCCACCTGTTTCTGCCTCCGTGTTGTAATGCTGGAATTGATGCCGGGAATGTATACACAACAAGATCCCACAATGTGATCATAGCCAGATATCCAATCAAAGTCCTCAGAAAATGCCGTTCAGCTCATGTAACTATTGTAAAATCATGGAAAAACAGAGAAATGCACACTAAGACCCTCAGGAAGCTGAATTTTGAAGTGTCCTCATTGTTGTCATGTAGGAAATGCTGTAGGACACTTGATGCACAGCAAGATCCCACAAGTAGCAATGTGATAATAGCCCACAAGTAACAAACTCCCATCTCTCTCTCTCTCTCTCTCTCTGTCCATATAGCTCCGAAATATTTCTGTCTCACCATTTAAAACAACAGTGAATCAAACTGCAGTGTGTGTTTTTAACTATTGAAGGTTTAAATAGAGAGACAGAGGGAAAGAAAGATGGAGAGAGACAGAGAGAGAAATCTAAACTCTGAACATCAGTAAAATGGTTTGAAAGCAATCGGCAGCATTTGAAACTCAATGAATTGATTTTTAAAGTGCTTGTCACTGTTACAATGTTGGGAACACTGCAGGCCATTTGTGCACGGCAAGATCCCACAAGTAGAAGTGTGATAACAGCCCGCTGGCCCCCTCTCCCCTCTGATTCCCTCCTTGTTTCCCTCACTCTCCTGCCTCCCTATCCCTCCTATTATCCTCATTCAGAGAGAAAGATAGAGAGAGAGAGAGACAGGGACAGAGAAATCCAGTCTCAGAATCTCACTCTCAATTCAAATGGCTGCTGCACATTTCATTTAACCCTCAAATTCACGACACTGCCCAAAACACCAGCATTATTCAGGAATTAAAACGGCTTCAAGCTCAGGCCATCCCGAGAGCTTTACACACAATAAACTTCACTTCCAAAATGCAGACACTGTTGCAATGCGGGGAATTCTGCAGGCAAGCTGTGCACAGCAAGATCCCATTGGCAGCAATGTGATATTACACAAATCATCTGTTTATTTCTGTTAGTTGACAAATCCCAGAGAGAGGAACATTTCTGCAGTGTGAAAATCTCAAACCCCCCTCTCGCTGTCTTTATATCGGGAATAAACGGGATGAGGTCCGACAAGCAGAATTTAGGGAGTTAGGAGCCAAGTTAAAAGGTAGGACCTCAGAGGTAGTAATCTCAGGATTGCTACCAGTGCCACGTGATAGTCAGAGTAGAAATGAAAGAATAGTCAGGATGAATGCGTGGCTTCAGAGATGTTGCAGGAGGGAGGGGTTCAGAATTTTGGGACATTGGGACCGGTTCTGGGGGAGGTGGGACTATTACAAATTTGATGGTCTACACCTGGGCCTGACTGGAATCAATGTCCTTGGGGGTGCTTTTGCTAACGCTGTTGGGGAGGGTTTAAACTAATGTGGCAGGGGGATGGGAACCAAATGAGGAGGTCAGTGGACAGTAAGGTGTTAGGAACTAAAGACTGTAAGGAACTAGATAATGAAGTCAGCGTGACTAAGGGAAAGAGTAGACAGGGAGCAGATGATGAACGCAAAGGGACTGGTGGTCTGAGGTGAATTTGTTTTAATGTAAGAATTGTAGTAGGTAAGGCAGATGAACCTAGGGCTTGGATTAGTACCTGGGAGAATGATGTTATTGCTATTGCTGAGACTTGGTTGAGGGAAGGGCATGATTGGCAACTAAATATCCCAGGATATCGATGCTTCAGGCGGGATAGAGAGGGAGGTAAAAGGGGTGGAGGAGTTGCATTACTGGTCAAAGAGGATATCACAGCTGTGCTGAAGGAGGGCACTATGGAGGACTCGAACAGTGAGGCAATTTGGGCAGAACTCAGAAATAGGAAGGGTGCGGTAACAATGTTGGGGCTGTACTGCAGGCCTCCCAACAGCGAGCGTGAGATAGAGGTACAAATATGTAAACAGATTATGGAAAGATGTAGGAGCAACAGGGTGGTGGTGATAGGAGATTTTAATTTTTCCAACATTGACTGGGATTCACTTAGTGTTAGAGGTCTAGATGGAGCAGAATTTGTAAGGAGCATCCAGGAGGGTTTTCTAGAGCGGTATGTAAATAGTCCAACTCGGGAAGGGGCCATACTGGACCTGGTGTAGGGGAATGAGCCCGGCCAGGTGGTTCAAGATTCAGTAGGGGACTACTTTGGGAATAGTGATCACAATTCCGTAAGATTTAGAATACTCATGGACAAAGACGAGAATGGTCCTAAAGGAAGAGTGCTAAATTGGGGGAAGGCCAACTATACCAAAATTCGGCAGGAACTGGGGAATTTAGATTGGGAGCAGCTGTTTGAAGGTAAATCCACATTTGATATGTGGGAGACTTTTAAAGAGGGGTTGATTAGCGTGCAGGAGAGACATGTTCCTGTGAAAATTAGGGATAGAAATGGCAAGATTAGGGAACCATGGATAACAGGTGAAATTGTGAGACTAGCTAAGAGGAAAAAGGAAGCATACATAAGGTCTAAGAGGCTGAAGAAAGACGAAGCTTTCGAAGAATATGGGGAATGAAGGACCAATCTGAAACGAGGAATTAAGAGGGCTAAAAGGGGTCATGAAATATCTGTAGCAAGCAGGGTTCAGGAAAATCCCAAAGCCTTTTATTCATATATAAGGAGCAAGAGGGTAACTAGAGAAAGGGTTGGCCCACTCAAGGACAAAGGAGGAAAGTTATGCGTGGAGTCAGAGAAAATGGGTGAGATTCCAAACGAGTACTTTGCATCGGTATTCACTGAGGAGAGGGACATGACGGATGTTGAGGTTAGGGACAGATGTTTGATTTATTTAGGTCAAGTCAGCATAAGGAGGGAGGAAGTGTTGTGTATTCTAAAAGGCATTAAGGTGGACAAGTCCCCAGGTCCGGATGGGATCTATCCCAGGTTACTGTGGGAAGCGAGAGAGGAAATAGCTGGGGCCTTAACAGATACCTTTGCAGCATCCTTAAACACGGGTGAGGTCCCGGAGGACTGGAGGATTGCTAATGTTGTCCTCTTGTTTAAGAAGGGTAGCAGGGAAAATCCAGGTAATTATAGACCGGTGAGCCTGACGTCAGTGGTAGGGAAGGTGCTGGAGAAGATACTGAGGGATAGGATCTATTCCCATTTGGAAGAAAATGGGCTTATCAGTGATAGGCAACATGGTTTTGTGCAGGGAAGGTCATGTCTTAACCACTTAATAGAATTCTTTGAGGAAGTGACAAAGTTGATTGATGAGGGAAGGGCTGTAGATGTCATATACATGGACTTCAGTAAGGCGTTTGATAAGGTTCCCCATGGTAGGCTGATGGAGAAAGTGAAGTCGCATGGGGTCCAGGGTGTACTAGCTAGATGGATAAAGAACTGGCTGGGCAACAGGAGACAGAGAGTAGCAGTGGAAGGGAGTTTCTCAAAATGGAGACGTGTGACCAGTGTTGTTCCACAGGGATCCGTGCTGGGACCACTGTAGTTTGTGATATACATAAATGATTTGGAGGAAAGTATAGGTGGACTGATTAGCAAATTTGCAGACGACACTAAGATTGGTGGAGTAGCAGATAGTGAAGGGGACTGTCAGAGAATACAGCAGAATATATATAGATTCGAGAGTTGGGCAGAGAAATGGCAGATGGATTTCAAACAGGGCAAATGCGAGGTGATGCATTTTGGAAGATCCAATTCAAGAGTGAACTATACAGTAAATGGAAAAGTCCTGGGGAAAATTGATGTGCAGAGAGATTTGGGTGTTCAGGTCCATTGTTCCCTGAAGGTGGCAACGCAGGTCAATAGAGTGGTCAAGAAGGCATACGGCATGCTTTCCTTCATCGGACGGGGTATTGAGTACAAGGGTTGGCAGGTCATGTTACAGTTGTACAGGACTTTGGTTCGGCCACATTTGGAATACTGCGTGCAGTTCTGGTCGCCACATTACCAAAAGAATGTAGATGCTTTGAAGAGGGTGCAGAGGAGGTTCACCAGGATGTTGCCTGGTTTGGAGGGCGCTAGCTATGAAGAGAGGTTGAGTAGATTAGGATTATTTTAATTAGAAAGACGGAGGTTGAGGGGCGACCTGATTGAGGTGTACAAAATCATGAGAGGTATAGACAGGGTGGATAGCAAGAACCTTTTTCCCAGAGTGGGGGATTCAATTACTAGGGGTCACGAGTTCAAAGTGAGAGGGGAAAAGTTTAGGGGGGATATGCGTGGAAAGTTCTTTACGCAGAGGATGGTGGGTGCCAGGAACGCGTTGCCAGTGGAGGTGGTAGACGCGGGCACGATAGCGTCTTTCAAGATGTATCTAGACAGATACATGAATGGGCAGGAAGCAAAGAGATACAGACCCTTAGAAAATAGGCGACATGTTTAGATAGAGGATTTGGATCGGCGCAGGCTTGGAGGGCCGAAGGGCCTGTTCCTGTGCTGTAATTTGCTTTGTTCTCCTGCTCCACCGCGTCCTCCACCTTCCCCCGAGAGGGGAAATAATACTGTATCTGTAAAATTCTGGTACTTTGTGTGTGTGTGAGATTAATTCTGTATCTGTCTTTCTCAGTAACTGTGTGTGAGTGTGGGATTCACTTTCTATCTGGCAATTCCAGCTACTGTGTCTGACTGTGGGATTCATTTTGTTTCTATCACTGTCTGGTGCTGTGTGCGTCTGAAATTACCTATGTGCCTATCACTCTCCCGTAATGTGTGAGTGAGGGAGTAATTCTGAATCTGTCACTCTCTATTCCTGTGTATGACTGTGAGACTAATACTCCATCTGAAAATTCCTGATACTGCGTGTAAGAGAGACGGTAACATTCTCTATCTGTAAGCCTCTGCTGCAGAATGTGAGTGTGGAATTCATTCTGTACTTGTCCATTTCTGGTGCTGTGTGTGTATGGGATTTATTCTGTCTCCCTTCGCCTCTGAAATTGTAAGTGTGGCTACAGTATGTAGGGGTGTTTCTTTTTTTTGCTATTGTTCTTTCTAACAATCTCTGGCATAACGGGTAAGTGACTAGGTCCTTCCTGCCTTTGACACCTACAGTCGGAAAGGTTTCATTCGACTTAAACCTATTTTATTGTTGCACTGATGGCGCTCTCTCACCCGATCTCTGACATGTTCACTACTTGTTCGACTGAAATCTTGAAATCACCATGAATTTTGCCCTTGAATTTACTCTTTGGGGATGAGCAGGGGTGCAATGTTCTTCTTTGACTCGACAATCTAGTTATTTTACTCAAGAGGGACTCGGAAATCCAGCGATGAGTCCAGACTCACATATACAGGGCATTAGTGTAACAGGAGATGGTCATGTTGTCAGGAAGGCGATGACCTAGTGGCAATATCACTAAACTAGTAACAGGCAGACACCCAGGCCTTGGATCTCGAAATTGAATTTCGAATCCACAAACAGCATTTCAAAAACCTGCAATTAAGAAGCTAGTCTAAAAAAAAATTGTGGACTACAATTTTAAAAAAAGACTGGTTTGCTAATGCCGTAAAGGGAAGACATCTGCTGTCCTTGCCCGATTAGCAGGAAATGCAGACTTAGACATAGAATTTTTGAAAAATTAATCACTAAACTAGAAATCAAAAAGCAAAAGTGTGGTCTAATTCCTTGGCAACATGGGAACAAATCCCTCCATGTCAGTTGATACTGTTTAATTCAATAAATTAACAAAGAACTGGAATTAAACTCTAATCTCAGTTAAAGCCTGGCTCCCCAACCTGAAGCCGATGGGACCCGGTTACATGTGTCAGGTTCGGGTCGGGATGGGCCTCTCTTCCCAGTCCAGCATTCGGGCTCCGGGCAGGTCGGGCTGGACAGTGCTTCCTCCGGGAAGTAATCTTCAATTCAACATTCAGGTCAAGGTGGGTAACGTGCAGTCCGGACTCCGCACTCTGCAGCGAGTGAGTGAGCGTCTCTGTAACGTCATCGCGCTCATGCTGTCTCTTCAATACATCCAAAGGTGATTCTACACTGCAGTACACTATGGATGTAAAACGATTGCTGACTACCGGATAATGTTTAGCACTGGAAAGTCCTGTAGCCGGAAAGGTTAATCTTCCACCTGGAAACATTTCAATGCTGTTGCTTTCTGCAATAGTAAAAGCTCAAGTGGATTTGTGCAATGCAAATCTTGGAAACTTATACTAAAATCTGACAGCAATAAGATGGGAGATTCATCTTTGCAGCAGCACACTGAGAAAGGTTGTACTCGACCCGCAGCAGGGCCAAGTCAGTCCATTCTAACTGCGTTTGTACAGGCGAGGGAAGAAAAACATACCCACTCACAAGAAATCAGAAATTACAGGCAAATGCGAAAGTCTCTGTTGCACGGATATTCGACCTTTCCGCACTGTCTCTAGTGAAGGGTATGTTGAGCTACCACAAGAGCTTATCATTGTGAGTGCAACATATGGTCAAGTATCAGCATCAAGTGTGTTACCAAATCCAAGTACAGTTTCAAGAAGGTGTCGTGATGTGGTCGAAGAAAAGAGAAAACAACTAATCTCTCAAATTACTGACATACTAAAGGATGTGAATGTGGGAATGACAACTTACATGTGGACGGATGACTACCGTAAAATCCATTTTTTACTTATAACTTGTCATTAGATCACTGTCGATGTTCAACTTTATGCCAAAGTTTGAACAACAGCAATGTTTCCACTGGAGGACATCAAAACTGGTAAAAACATCAGGCGTGAGATTTTAAAGCTGCTAGTGAATACTGTTGGATTGAACCCAGCAAATTTAAATAAATTAGTCTAGGTGACAGATCAAGGTGCTAACATAGTGCTTGCTCTTAGACCCATATCAACATTTGGAGTGTCAGGACCACGTGTATAACACGATCCTTCAACATTCACTTGATCCAAAGGAATTAGATTCTAAAGCTCCGGATGTTGTAGAAACTATACATCATGCCAAAGACTTGGTGACATTTGTTAAACAGTCTGGTCTTCCTGCACACTCGACTGAAACTGCAAATACAATGGGAGAAACGAGGGACAGTACTGTGATTCTGACACTGAGTTCAAGTCAGGATATTTATCATGAGTGCAAACTGGAACAGTGTGGGGAAAACTACAGGCTGGAAAACATCGCCCCCGATGTCTTGCAGTTTTTGGTTCAGTTCCTCCGACCATTTTCTGAAACTCAGAGGGAACTCGAGGGAGACCGGTATCCTGCATTGAACCTGGTAATTCCGTGGTTTGAAAAACTTAAACGACTCTCTTTGCCACTTTCTACAGATACTCCAATGAAAGCAGTTGTCAAGAAACTGCAAAGAGAGTGGCTTCTGAAGAAAGTTGAAGAAAATGACGTGCACAAGATAGCGACATTTCTCTGGCCTAAATTTAATCAGCTGAGAATGTCGTCCAGCCATGATAGGGAGGAAAAAGAAGAAATGCTGGAAATAATCAGCAGGTCTGGCAGTGGTGAGAGAAGCAAGAGTTAACGTTTCAGGTCAATGACCCTTCATCAGAATTGGCAAAGATTCGAAATGTAATAGCTTTTAAGCAAATAAAGCTGGGGTGGGGCAAGCGATAACAGAAGACAAGGTGTTGATAGGACATAGTCACAGTGAATAACAGACCAGAAGGTGCACGAACGCTTTGTCTTTCAACACACTGTTAACATGTCGTTTGCCTTTGCTCCATGACCTTCTGGTCAGTTATTTTCTGATAACTGTCCTATAAACCCCTTGCCTTTTGTTCTCTTTTGCGCCATCCCTGCTTTATTCGCTTCAAACGTATTACATTTCTCACCTTAGCCAGTTCTGATGAAGTGTCACTGACCTGAAATGTTAACTCTGCTTCCCTCTCCACAGACCTGCTGAGTATTTCCAGCATTTCTTCTTTTTATTTCATATTTCCAGCATCTGCAACATTTTGCTTTCATGGCAGGCAAAAAAGTTTGTTCTTCAGTACGCCGACTTATCAACAACTTTAATACAGAAGACCCGATGAAGGAAACGAAAGCGGCTGGCAGTGAACCTACAGCTGCCAAAAAACCCAGACCAAATTTGTTGAATGGGGGAATGTCCATGAAGAAGTGGACACAAATGATGAAATGCAGCAATGCACAGCACAAAGGCCTGCAATGCTGGTGATGGAAAACGAGCGTGATCTGTTGGTCTGGTGGAAGGAAAACAGTGTTGTATACCCTAAATTGGCCCAACTCGCTAGAAGTATACTTTGAATTCTGGCGAGCTGGATGAGCAGTGAGAGGAACTTTAGCGGAGCTGGAAGGACAATCGACCAGTGGAGATCTGCCCTTAAACCTTTCCACTGTTGAGACCGTTTGTTTTTACATGGCAATTTATAAAACCATTTGTTTTTTTCTTTTATTGTTGTTGAGACTACTTAATCAAAAGTTCCTCTAACTGCCTATTGGGTGCTTTGTCGGTGCAGGCTATTTGTTTTCTTTTTAATCTAAGGTTTGACGTGATTTGTTTCTGCTTTATCTGGTTATTAGCACCGTGCTGTTTGTGGGAACTTGCTGTGGACAATGGCTGCTGCGTTTCCTACTTTACAACAGTGACTACAATTCACAAAGACATTCATTGGGTGGAAAGTGGTTTGTAACGTCCTGAGGTTGTGAAAGGTGCTAGAGAGGAGCAAGTCTTTCTTTGCAGAGAGAAAATGGATAATCTTAAGATAAGACTGCTTAAAAATCATGAGGGAGTCAAGATGTTGATTTAAAGTCTCGGAAAAGATAGGCTGATACTTCTGACAGAAAAGAGAAACACTGTGTGTGTTTGAAGGTTATCTGCAAAAACTTAGTTCGGCTCCTGGAGTTGGGATCTTTCATTTTATGTACTCAAAGAGTTGGAAGCAAGATGCTCAATAAATACATAACTGTATTTGATCACTGTTAGAAAATTTGTTTTGCATTTTAATACTGCAAATCAGGGTTTCTGGGATGTTTCATCTCTTCTAAGACTGAACTGTAATGTTACAGAGGAACAAGACAGTCCGGTGTGTAAAAACAATTAATATGCAGCGCTTGCTGATCGTTTACCTGGCAGTGCTACAACAGCTTACAAAGATCTCAAAGGATAGACGGACACTCTGAAAGCTTTGGAGGGTTGAGATTCACCCATGACATCAAATAATCTAGGGTAAGAATATTTGTTTTAAAAGTGATACGAACCTTTATGTAAATTTGCTTTAAATGTGAATGCTGGAGATTGTTCAACAGACTTTGTCAACATTAACATATCCTTTTTATTTGCTTTGTAATCTATTCGAGGTGCTGGGCATCAAGTGTGTGCTGATCAACAAGAAGTCTTCAATCCAACAGAACAGTAGTTCTGCAGTACTGTAGACTAATGATCAGACAGCACCGGGAATCTGCAGTACTGTCGACTAATGATCAGACAGCACCGGGAATCTGCAGTACTGTAGACTAATGATCAGACAGCACCGGGAATCTGCAGTACTGTAGACTAATGATCAGACAGCACCGGGAATCTACAGTACTGTAGACTAATGATCAGACAGCACCGGGAATCTGCAGTACTGTAGACTAATGATCAGACAGCACTGGGAATCTGCAGTACTGTAGACTAATGATCAGACAGCACCGGGAATCTGCAGTACTGTAGACTAATGATCAGACAGCACCGGGAATCTGCAGTACTGTAGACTAATGATCAGACAGCACCGGGAATCTACAGTACTGTAGACTAATGATCAGACAGCACCGGGAATCTGCAGTACTGGAGAATAATGATCAGACAGCACCAGGAATCTGCAGTACTGTAGACTAATGATCAGAGAGCACCGGGAATCTGCAGTACTGTAGACTAATGATCAGACAGCACCGGGAATCTGCAGTACTGTAGACTAATGATCAGACAGCACTGGGAATCTGCAGTACTGTACATTTACAATCAAACAGCACTGGAAAAGCCTGCTATCTGATCTGTGATTTTTCCAATCAATCAATCTTTCCTTTCACTGAAATTTACCTTCAAATCCAATCTCTCTGAATTGTATTCACTGAGCTTAGGAATAGCAGTAAGAAAATGATCATTGGCCTCCATGTTGCTCATGTTCAAATCTTCATGGCCTTGCCCACCCACCACCTCCACCACACCACCCCCACCCACTCCAAATCTCAACAGCCCGAAGGCCCTCCGCAAACTGTGTTGAGTAAAAAAGTGAGGGGGGGAAGGAAATCACCGGTTTTCTTCCCCTGATTGCTATCCAATGAACTCGGCCACATGGTGAATGTGTGTGAAAGTTGGGGGCCGGGGTCGGGGTGGGGGGGCGCTTCGGTTCCTGGTGATGAAATCAGGTTCGGATTCCCCACAACTCCATCTGCAGGAATAGCCTGCTGCCGGAACGGCACAACGTTTGGAACAAGGCAGATCACAATAATCTGTTTGATATTAACTTCATTACGACGGTGCAGTCGGGTCGGGTTGGATGTGGTCGGTCAGGCCCTCGTCCAGTTTCAATTTTACACCAGAGTAGGCCTTTACTGCGAACATCCTGGCTGTAGTAGTGAAGACATGAGCTGCAGAACTAGCAGTGTCCCAAGGCAAGCTCACCCAGTACAACTTCAACACTGGAATTTACCTGACAAGGTGGGCAATGCCCTGAAATGTCCCAGATATTCCTATCCCAAAACAGCAGGACCAATCCAATCCAGCTAATTATTGCGCCCTCAGTCTACTCTCATTCATCACCAAAGTGCTGGAAGATGCAGTCGACACTGCTACCACGCACCACTTAAACAGTAATAACATGCTCACTGATGCTCAGTTTCGGTTCCACCGAAGCCAGTCAGCTCCTGACCTCATTGTGCCCATACTCTGATCTTCCAAATTATCACCATGAAGCAGCAATCTGACAGAAAACAGTGAGCAGAGAGACGGTGTCATAAGGTCAGAAAAAAATATGGAAATATTCAGCATGTCAGGCATCCTCTGTGGAGTAAGAAATAGAGAGAAAGAGAGCACGGCAGGAGTGGAGCTTTAAAAAGCATTCCAAAAGGACAGTCGGAGAACAGGGAGACATAAAGGGAGAGAAAGAGAGAGAGAGAGCATGGCGTGAGTGGAGCTTTAAAAAACGTGCCAAAAGGACAGTTGGAGACTAGAGATAGAGAGACAGAGAGAAAGCGAGCACGACAGGAGCAAAGCATGAGAAACAGGGAAAGGTTATGTCAGAATGACATCACAGTCGACAGAGAGAGCAGGGAGACTGAAAGCCACCGGGGTGAGGATACAGGTAAGCTTTCAATATATCTGAATCTCAAACAATCAATTTTAAAATAAGACTTGATCGATTCAGTATTATATAAACAAAAAACTAAAGCAGATTTTATATTCGTTATAATACATGCAGATAAGGTGAGTAGGAAGGCATATGGGATACTTGCTATTATTAGCCGAGGCATAGAATATAAAAGTAGGGAGGTTATGACGGAGCTGTATAAAATGCTAGTTAGGCCACATCTGGAGTACTGTGTACAGTTCTGGGCACCACACTATCGGAAGGGTGCAGAGGAGATTCACCGGGATGCTGCCTGGGCTGGAGAATTTCAGCTATGCAGAGAGATTGAAAATGCTAGTTTTGGTTTCCCTGGAGCAGAGAAGGCTGACGGGAGATATGATTGAGGAATACAAAATTATGCGGGAAATCGATAGGTTCGATAGGAAGAAACTTTTTTTCCCTTAGTGGAGGGGCAATAACCAGGCGAAATAGATTTAAGGTAAGGAGCAGGAGGATTAGAGGTGATTTGAGGAAACAAACTTTCACCCAGTGGGTGGTTGGAATCTGGAACGCACTGCCTGAAGAAGTGGTAGAGGCAGGAAACCTCATAGCATTTAAGAAGTATTGAGATGAGCACTTGATATGTCATAGCATACAAGGCGATGGGCCGGGTGCTGGACAAGGAATTAGAATACAAAAACAAGAAATGCTGGATTCACTCAGCAGGTCTGGCAGCATCTGTGGAAAGAGAAGCAGAGTTAACGTTTCGGGTCAGTGACCCTTCTTCGGAACTGACAAATATTAGAAAAGTCACAGATTATAAACAAGTGAGGTGGGGGTTGGGCAAGAGATAACAAAGGAGAAGGTGCAGATTGGACCAGGCCACATAGCTGACCAAAAGGTCACGGAGCAAAGGCAAACAATATGTTAATGGTGTGTTGAAAGACAAAGCATTAGTACAGATTAGGTGTGAATATGCTAAATATTGAACAGCAGCAAGTGCAAACCTGAAGAAAAACAACCTGAAAAAAACAGTGGGTAAGCAAACTGAACAAACTAAGATGAAATGAAATAAATGCAAAAAAAGATTGTAAAAAATGTAAAAAGGAATGCAAAAAAAGGACGAAAAAATAACTAAAAATGACTAAAAATGAAAGTAAAGTGGGGGGCTGTCATGCTCTGAAATTATTGAACTCAATGTTCAGTCCGGCAGGCTGTAGTGTGCCTAATCGGTAGATGAGATGCTGTTCCTCGAGCTTGCGTTGATGTTCACTGGAACACTGCAGCAATCCCAGGACAGAGATGAGAGCATGAGAGCAGGGGGGAGAGTTGAAATGGCAAGCAACCGGAAGCTCAGGGTCCTGCTTGCGGACTGAGCGGAGATGTTCCGCAAAGCGGTCAGCCAGTCTGCGCTTGGTCTCCCCAATGTCGAGGAGACCACACTGTGAGGAGCGAATACAGTATACTACATTGAAAGAAGTACAAGTAAATCGCTGCTTCACCTGAAAGGAGTGTTTGGGGCCTGGGATAGTGAGGAGATAGGAGGTAAATGGGCAGGTATTACACCTCCTGCGATTGCAGGAATTAGAATAGTTAGGTGCTTGATGGCCGGCACAGAAACGAGGGGCCGAATGGCCTGTGGCTGTGCTGTATAACTCTATGACTCTATGACAGAGTTAGGGAGAGAGACCAGCAGGGAATGAATACGCTCAAATTTGGACAGTTTAATACATAAGCTGCATTAAGTATTATTTGAGTTTATCAATAGTATAAGGTTTACTTATCGTGGTAAAGTTTATTAGAATTGTCAAGCTTTATTAGCTTTGGCATGGTCTATTGCCATTAGGAAGGTCTACATATCTGTGTAATCAAGAAAAGTATAACATTAGAACAAGTAAGTAACCGGTGAGTATTTTGAACAAATGAGTAGATGGTGAGTATCTTTTTGAGTAGGGTTTATTTTAACTAGTGAACTGTATTGATTTTACCACAACAACAACAACAACAAGAAATGCCGGATTCACTCAGCAGGTCTGGCAGCATCTGTGGAAAGAGAAGCAGAGTTAACGTTTCGGGTCAGTGACCCTTCTTCGGAACTGACAAATATTAGAAAAGTCACAGATTATAAACAAGTGAGGTGGGGGTTGGGCAAGAGATAACAAAGGAGAAGGTGCAGATTGGACCAGGCCACATAGCTGACCAAAAGGTCACGGAGCAAAGGCAAACAATATGTTAATGGTGTGTTGAAAGACAAAGCATTAGTACAGATTAGGTGTGAATATACTGAATATTGAACATCAGCAAGTGCAAACCTGAAGAAGTACAACCTGAAAAAAACAGTGGGTAAGCAAACTGAACAAACTAAGATGAAATGAAATAAATGCAAAAAAAGATTGTAAAAAATGTAAAAAGGAATGCAAAAAAAAGGAAGAAAAAATAACTAAAAATGACTAAAAATGAAAGTAAAGTGGGGGGCTGTCATGCTCTGAAATTATTGAACTCAATGTTCAGTCCGGCAGGCTGTAGTGTGCCTAATCGGTAGATGAGATGCTGCTCCTCGAGCTTGCGTTGATGTTCACTGGAACACTGCAGCAATCCCAGGACAGAGATGTGAGCATGAGAGCAGGGGGGAGTGTTGAAATGGCAAGCAACCGGAAGCTCAGGGTCCTGCTTGCGGACTGAGCGGAGATGTTCCGCAAAGCGGTCACCCAGTCTGCGCTTGGTCTCCCCAATGTAGAGGAGACCACACTGTGAGCAGCGAATACAGTATACTACATTGAAAGAAGTACAAGTAAATCGCTGCTTCACCTGAAAGGAGTGTTTGGGGCCTGGGATAGTGAGGAGAGAGGAGGTAAATGGGCAGGTATTACACCTCCTGCGATTGCAAGGGAAGGTGCCCTGGGACGGGGACGAGGTGGTGGGGGTAATGGAGGAGTGGACCAGGGTGTCGCGGAGGGAACGATCCCTTCGGAATGCTGACAGGGGAAGGGAGGGGAAGATGCGACTGGTAGTGGCATCACGCTGGAGGTGGCGAAAATGGCGGAGGATGATCCTTTGGATATGGAGGCTGGTGGGATGAAAAGTGAGGACAAGGGGAACCCTGTTACGGTTCTGGGAGGGAGGGGAAGGGGTGAGGGTAGAGGTGCGGGAAATGGGTCAGACACGGTTGAGGGCCCTGTCAACCAGAGTGGGGGGGAAATCCTCTGTTGAGGAAAAAGGAGGTCTTATCAGAAGCACCGTCATGGAAGGTAGCATCATCAGAGCAGATGCGTCGGAGATGGAGAAACTGGGAGAATGGAATGGAGTCCTTACAGGAGGTAGGGTGTGAAGAAGTGTAGTCGAGGTAGCTGTGGGAGTCAGTGGGCTTATAATGGATATTGGTAGACAACCTATCCCCAGAGATGGAGACAGAGAAGTCGAGGAAGGGAAGGGAAGTATCAGAGATGGACCATGTAAAGGTGAGAGAAGGGTGGAAATTGGAAGCAAAGTTGATAAAGTTTTCTAGTTCGGGGCGGGAGCAGGAAACGGCACCGATACAGTCATCAATATACCGGAAAAAGAGTTGGGGGAGGGGGCCAGAGTAGGACTGGAACAAAGAATGCTCGACATATCCCACAAAAAGACAGGCATAACTAGGACCCATGCGGGTACCCATAGCGACACCTTTTACTTGAAGGAAATGCATGGAGTTGAAGGAGAAGTTGTTCAATGTGAGAACAAGTTCAGCCAGGCGGAGGAGGGTGTTGGTGGATGGGGACTGGTTGGGCCTCTGTTCCAGGAAGAAGCGGAGAGCCCTCAAACCATCCTGGTGGGGGATGAAGGTGTAGAGCGATTGGACGTCCATAGTGAAGAGGAGGCGGTTGGGACCAGGAAACTGGAAATTGTCAAAATGACGTAGGGCGTCAGAAGAGTCACGGATGTAGGTGGGAAGAGACTGGACCAGCGGAGAAAAGATAGAGTCTAGATAGGAAGAAATATGTTCAGTTGGGCAGGAGCAGGCTGACACAATGGGCCTGCCGGGACAGTCCCGTTTGTGGGTTTTGGGAAGGAGGTAGAAGCGGGCTGTCCGGGGTTGCGGGACTATGAGGTTGGAAGCTGTAGAGGGAAGATCTCCAGAGGAGATGAGGTCAGTGACAATCCTTTGGACGGTGGCTTGATGTTCGGTGGTGGCGTCATGGTCCAGAGGGAGGTAGGAAGAGGTGTCTGTGAGTTGGCGTTGAGTTTCTGCAAGGTTGAGGTCGGTACGCCATACAACAACAGCACCACCCTTGTCTGCAGGTTTGATGACCATGTCGGGGTTAGACCTGAGAGAACGGAGTGCCTCAAGTTCAGAGGGGGACAGGTTAGAGTGAGTGAGGGGGGCAGAGAAATTGAGACGACCAATGTCGCGCCGACAGTTTTCAATGAAGAGATCAAAAGCGGGTAAGAGGCCAGGGTGAGGGGTCCAGGCAGAGGGAGAATGCTGGAGGCGGGTGAATGGGTCTGCTGGTCGGGGGGAGGACTCCTGGTCGAAGAAGTGAGCCCGGAGGCGGAGGCGACGGAAGAAGAGCTCAACGTCATGCCGAGCGCGAAATTCATTGAGGTGGGGGCGTAAGGGGATAAAACTGAGACCTTTGCTGAGTACAGAACGCTCAGCATCAGAGAGGGGGAGGTCAGAGGGTATAGTGAATACACGGCAAGGGGTCAGATCAGAAGGGGTGGGGTCAGAGGGAAGTGAAGCGGAAGGAGGATCTGGAGGGGCATTAGTCCCCATCAGCTGCTGGAGCTTGCGTTCCTTAACACCTGAAAGGAAGAAAAAAAGTTTTTTGTTAATGCGTCGGATGAGACGTAAGATGAGATGAAACTGCGGAGTAGAACAGCTTTGAGATAAGGTGAGACGGTGCTGCTGGAGAGTGAGGTCCAGTGTGTGCATATGGCGGCGCATAGCACTGAGTGTGGATCTCAGGATGCGGCGAGAGTCGCAGTCTGAGGAACGTTGTATTTCTCGGAGATACCTGTGATCCTGGGTGGTTTCAAAGCATGTTGGGTGAAACTGCAGTTGGAATCCACGTGGAATCAGTCGGAGCCGGAGACAGTCACTGAGGAAGGAGATGTGGCTGTGAAAACGAGTTTTGGTAGATACCTTATCAAACACCAGGAGGGAAATAGAAAGCAATGAAGGTGAACAAGGTAAAAGAGACAAACGAAAATCCCGTCGGAGAGAAGAGCAGAACTTCTTCAAGGTCGGCATTCCTGGAAGAGAAGTGGCAGTGAATTAAACACTAAAATAAAAGCAAAATACTGCGGATGCTGGAAATCTGAAACAAAAACAAGAAATGCCGGATTCACTCAGCAGGTCTGGCAGCATCTGTGGAAAGAGAAGCAGAGTTAACGTTTCGGGTCAGTGACCCTTCTTCGGAACTGACAAATATTAGAAAAGTCACAGATTATAAACAAGTGAGGTGGGGGTTGGGCAAGAGATAACAAAGGAGAAGGTGCAGATTGGACCAGGCCACATAGCTGACCAAAAGGTCACGGAGCAAAGGCAAACAATATGTTAATGGTGTGTTGAAATGGTGTATTGATTTTTAGTCGGGTTTATCAGAACTAGTAAGGTTTTATTAATAATTCTGAGGTGTGGTAGTATTAGTAAGGGTTCTTTTTTGGCAGTAACAAAGGGTCACCTATAAAATAAAGGAATGGCAGGGGTGTTTCAACCTCCAGAATGCACTTCCTGTGCTATGTGGGAGCTCCAGAATACTTCCTGTACCCTTGAGAATCATTTGTGCAGGAAGTGTTGTCAATTGCGGCAGCTTGAGCTCTGGGTTTTGGAACGTGAGCGGCAGCTTCCGACACTGTGGTGCATTCATGAGGATGAGAGATACGTGGATAGATCATTTACAGATGTAGTCACCTCACATCTAAATAGTATACAGGGACAGAGGGAATGGGAGACCACCAGGCAGTCAAAAATAATCAAGCAGGTAGTGCAGGAGACCCTCGAGTGCATCGCAATCTCCAACATGTATCCGGTTCTGAATACTGTGGAAAGTGGTGCTTCACCAGGTGAGTGAAGTCAGAGCCAAGTCTATTGCACCACCGGTGGCTCAGCTGCACAGGAAGGTATAGGGAAGACTAGAAGAGCTATAGTGACAGGTGATTCAATATTCAGGGGAACAGGCAGGCGTTTGTGACCGCAGGTGGTGTGTTGCCTCCCTGGTGCCAGGGTCAAGGATGTCACTGAGTGGCTGCAGAGCCTCCTGAAGGGGGAGGGTGGACATCCAGCAGTCATGGTCCACATCGGAACCAACGACATAGGTAGAAAGAGGGATGTGGTGCTGTTGTCAGTATTTAGGGAGCGAGGTAAGAAATTAGCAAGCAGTGCCTCAAAAGCAGTGATCTCTGGATTAATCCCAGTGCCACGCACAAGTGAGTACAGAAATGGAAGGATAAGACAGATGAATGCGTGGCTGTAAAGATGGTGCAGGATGGAGGGCTTTAGATTCCTGGCACAGTGGGAACGGCTCTGGCGGAGATGGAACCTGGACAAGCTGAACGGTTTGCACCTGAGTAGATCCGCAACTAAGTTCCTTGCTGGACGTTTTGCTAGTGCTATTGGGGACGGTTTAAATTAGTTTGGCAGGCGGATGGGGACCAGAGGGTAGACTCAGTTGGGACAAAATTAGGAATGAAGAAAGAATATTAATGGATGAGTCTGGAAGACAGAGGAAACAAATGTTAGAAAAAAAGTTTGCCAGTGTTCAAGGCTATCCATTTCAATGCAAGGAGTATAGCAAATAAGGCAGATGAGCTGAGGACACAGATAGACACGTGGTAGTATGATATCATAGCAATTACAGGGACATGGCTTAACCTGTGACAAAAATAGCAGCTCAACATTCCTGGTTACAGGGTTTTCAGACGCGATAAGGAGGGGGATAAGAATGGAGGGGGAGTAGCACCTTTGGTAAAGGAAACTATTACAGCTGTGAGGAGGGATGATATGTTGCACGGTCCATCGAATGAGGCCATATGGATTGAGAGAAGGAACAAAAAAGGAGCAATCACACTACTGTGACTGTACGATAGACCTCCAAACAGTCAGTGGAGGATAAAAGAGCAGATATGTTGGCACGTCTCTGAGAAGTGCAAAAACAATAGGGCAGTAATAGTAGGGCATTTTATTTACCCCATTAATAACTGGGATAGATTTAGTGTGAAAAGAATTGAGCGAGCAGAAGTCTTGATGTGCATTCAGGAGAACCTTTTTGCCCTGTCTGTAGCATGTCCAACAAGAGAGGGTAACGTTTTAGACTTAGTTTTAGGAAATTATGCTGGGCAGGTGGAAGGAGTGGCAGTGGGAGAGCATTTTGGAGGTCGTGATCATAATTCAGTCAGTTTTAACCGAATTATGGAAAAGGACAGAAATGGAACAGGAGTTAGAGTTCCCAATTGGGGCAAAGCCAATTTTAGTAAACTGAGGAGTGATTTAGCGGAAGCGGACTGGAAACAGCTACTTGAAGGTAAATCGATGTCAGAGCATTGGAAGGCATTCAAAAGGGAGATTCAGGGGGCTCAGAGTAAAGGTTCCCACGAAGACAAAAGGTGAGACGGACAAATCTAGAGCCCCATGGATGTCAAGGAGCATACAGGTTAAAATAAGATAAAAAAGCCAAGCTTAAGTCGGACTCCGAGAACTCAACACTACAGAAAGCCAAGAGCACGAGAGAAAATGGAGTGTTGAAATAAAAAAGGAAATTAGGAAAGCAAAGAGAGGGCATGAAAGAATATTGGCAAGCAAAATCGAGGTGAACCCAAAGATGTTTTAGCAACACATTAAGAGTAACATGTATCTAAGGAGAGAGTAGGGCCTATAAAAGACCAAAAGGTAACCTATGTGTCGGGCATAATATGTTGTTTTGTTAGCGAATACTCTTCATCTGTTTTCACAAAAGAGGGGGATGATGCAGATATTGCAGTTAAGTAGGAGGACTGTGAAGTATTGGATGTGATAAACATAGGGAGAGAGGAAGTGTTCATGGGACGAGCATCCTTGAAAGTTGATAGCTCACCAGGGCGAGATGAAATGTACCCGAGGCTGTTAAGAGAAGTAAGAGAGGAAAAACGAGAAGGTCTGACCACCATTATCCAGTGTTCACTGGATACATGTGTGGTGCTGGAGGATTCGAGGACTGCTAACATTGTACCTCTGTTCAAAAAGGGAGTGAAGGATAGTCCGAATAACTACAGGCCAGTCAGTCTAACCTCAGTTAGAATATATTCTGACACGCAGGAGAAACTCTCACTTCGAAAGGCAGAGGTTAATCAATCATAGTTAGCATTGATTCATTAAGGTAAGATCTTGTTTGACCAACTTGATTGAATTTTTTGAAGAAATATCAAGAAAGCTAGAAGTGCATAGTGCAGTTGATGTGGTCATCAAGGATTTTAGCAAGGCTTTTGTCAAAGTCCTACATGACAGACTAGTGAAAAAAATTAAATCCCATGGCATCCAGGGAAATGCATCCAAGATGGCACAAACGTATGTCAGTGGCAAGACACAAAGGGGAATTGTTGACGGGCGTTTTAGCTGCTGGAGGTCTTTTTCCAGTGGCCTCCTGCAGGGCTCAGTACTGGGTCCCCTGCTTTTTGTGGTATATATTAACGTTTTGGACGGAAATGTAGGGGGCATGATCAAGAAGTTTGCAGACAACGCAAAGATTGGCCTTGTAGTAGATAGCGAGGAGTATAGTTGGAGGCTGCAGGAAGATATTGATGATCTGGTAAGATGGGCAGAAAAGTGGCAAATGGAGTTCAACTCAGAGAATTTTGAGGTGATGCATTTGGGGAGGTCAAACTAGACAACTGAATGTTCGATTAATGGGGAAATACTGAGAAGTACAGAGGAACTGAGCAGGATTACTATTGAAGCAACACATGTTCAGTAGGGTAAAACTATCCTGTCTCACGACGGTCTAATCCCAGCTCACGTTCCCTATTAGTGGGTGAACACTCCAACGCTTGGTGAATTCTGCTTCACAATGATAGGAAGAGCCGACATCGATGGATCACCTTGGAGTGAATGTCCACAGATCCCTAAAGGTAGCAGGACAGGTCAATAAGGTGGTTAAGAAGGCATACGGATTCCTTTTCTTTATTAGCGGAGGAATAGAATATTAGAGGAGGGAGGTAATGCTGGAACTGTATAATGCATTAGTTAGGCCACAGCTTGAGTACTGTGTGCAGTTCTGGTCACGTCATTAAGAAAGGATGTAAGTGCACTGGAGAGGGTACAGAGGGAATTTATGAGGATGTTGCCAGGACTGGAAAAATGTAGCTATGAGGAAAGATTGGATAGGCTGGATTTGTTCTCCTTGGAACAGATCTTATTGAAATGTACAACATTTTGAGGAGCCTGGATAGAGTGGAGGTAAAGGTCTAAGCAGAGAGGTCAGTGACTGGGGAGGATAGATTTAAAGTTAAACAAATAAGAGGGGAGATGAGTAAAATCTTTTTCACCCAGAGGGTGGTGATGGTCTGGAACCCGCAGCCTGAAAGGATAGTTGAGGCAGAGACCCTCAACTCATTCAAAGGGAGTCTGGATATGTACTTCAAGTGCTGTAATCTGCAAAGCTACGAACCAAATGCTGGAAGGTGTGATTAGAATAAGTGGATAATTTTTCGGCCAGCACAGACACAATGGACAAAGTGGCCTCTTTCTGTGCCTTAAGCTTTCTGCAATTCTAATTCTATGATTCAACGATTTCGATCAATGAGAGAAGAATTGACGTTCTCTTGTTAATATTAAGACTCCAGTCAGAATAATACCTTTGCATTCAATATTTCACTATATATGCGTGCAACAGTAGCGCAGTGGTTAGCACCGCAGCTTCACAGCTCCAGGGATCCGGGTTCGATTCTGGGTACTGCCTGTGTGGAGTTTGCAAGTTCTCTCTATGACTGCGTGGGTTTTCGCCGGGTGCTCCGGTTTCCAGCCACAGACAAAAGACTTGCAGGTTGATAGGTAAATTGGCCATTGTAAATTGTCCCTAGTACAGGTAGGTGGTAGGGAATATGGGGTTACTGCAGGCTGCATGTTGGTCGGCACAGATTTGGTGGGCCGAAGGTGCTTCAGTGCTGTCTCGCTAAAAAAATAAAATAAATTCTAATGATCAGTTCCGGCTCCTGTCTCTGACCCAGATAACAGACAGTTCCACAATTCGGGAATGAACAACTCAAAACTCCCCCATCTCCAATAAGCAACGCCAGCTTCTCCTTTACTCTCTCTTGTCCAGTAACAGGGCAATTCCGCAAGGTGGGAATGAACGTATCCCCAATCTCCATTTCACTCTGCAACCTGCTGTCTCTGGCCCAGAAAACATGCAGTTCCGAAAGGTGAATGACAAAAGTCTACAGTTTGTATTGTAGAATGGGGGCTCCTCTCTGTGGCCCAGATCAACGGCAAATCTACAATGTGGTAATGCATGGATAACAAGAAAAAATGATTTTATTCCCAGGCTCCTGTGGACGATTTTGAAGATTCAGTTCTTTCCACGATTTCAATATATAATATATTAAAAATACAACACAGATTTGAATGGTCCTTGCTTTAAATAATTGAGTATTTCAGGGTACATTCCAATCCAGGAAGAAATGATGAGAGAGCAAAACAGCACAGAGTGTGAGAGCGAGGAAGAGAGAGAGAGAAAGAGAGAGAGAGAGAGAGAGGAGAAAGGGGCAGAAAATGAATCAGAGTGAGAGTGAGTCAGACAGAGCACAAAACCAAGAGATAGATAGATAGTTCGATAGATAGATAGATAGATAGATAGATAGATAGATAGATAGATAGAGAGAGAGAGAGAGAGAGAGAGAAAGAGATGGAGAGAGAGAGAGAGAGAGAGAGAAAGAGAGGGAAAGAGAGAGAGAAAGAGAGGGAGAGAGAGAGGAGAGAGGGAGAAAGGGGCAGAACATGAAACAGAGTGAGAGTGAGTCAGACAGAGTACAAAACCAACAGATAGATGGACAGATAGACTGAGGGAGCTCTCTCCACTTTTTATACAGAGAGGGAGCTCCCTCCACTTTATCCATAGAGAGGGAGCTTCCTCCACTTTATATATAGAGAGGGAGCTCTCTCCACTTTATATACAGAGAGGGAGCTCTCTCCACTTTCTACAGAGAGAGGGAGCTCCCTCCACTTTCCACAGAGAGAGGTAGCTCCCTCCACTTTATACATATAGACGGAGCTCCCTCCACTTTATACATAGAGAGGGAGCTCTCTCCACTTTTTATATAGAGAGGGAGCTCCCTCCACTTTCTACATAGAGAGGGAGCTTCCTCCACTTTATATATAAAGAGGGAGCTCTCTCCACTTTATATACAGAGAGGGAGCTCTCTCCACTTTCTACAGAGAGAGGGAGCTCCCTCCACTTTCCACAGAGAGAGGTAGCTCCCTCCACTTTATACATATAGACGGAGCTCCCTCCACTTTATACATAGAGAGGGAGCTCTCTCCACTTTTTATATAGAGAGGGAGCTCCCTCCACTTTCTACATAGAGAGGGAGCTTCCTCCACTTTATATATAGAGAGGGAGCTCTCTCCACTTTATATACAGAGAGGGAGCTCTCTCCACTTTCTACAGAGAGAGGGAGCTCCCTCCACTTTCCACAGAGAGAGGTAGCTCCGTCCACTTTATACATAGAGATGGAGCTCCCTCCACTTTATACATAGAGAGGGAGCTCTCTCCACTTTTTATACAGAGAGGGAGCTCCCTCCACTTTCTACATAGAGAGGGAGCTTCCTCCACTTTATATATAGAGAGGGAGCTCTCTCCACTTTATATATAGAGAGGGAGCTCCCTCCACTATAAATAGAGAGGGAGCTCCCTCCACGTTATACATAGAGAAGGAGCTCCCTCCACTTTATACATAGAGAGGGAGCTCCCTCCGCTTTCTACATCGAGAGGGAGCTCCCTCCACTTGCTACAGAGAGAGGGAGCTCCCTCCACTTTCCACAGAGAGAGGTAGCTCCCTCCACTTTATACATATAGACGGAGCTCCCTCCACTTTATACATAGAGAGGGAGCTCTCTCCACTTTTTATATAGAGAGGGAGCTCCCTCCACTTTCTACATAGAGAGGGAGCTTCCTCCACTTTATATATAGAGAGGGAGCTCTCTCCACTTTATATACAGAGAGGGAGCTCTCTCCACTTTCTACAGAGAGAGGGAGCTCCCTCCACTTTCCACAGAAAGAGGTAGCTCCCTCCACTTTATACATAGAGATGGAGCTCCCTCCACTTTATACATAGAGAGGGAGCTCTCTCCACTTTTTATACAGAGAGGGAGCTCCCTCCACTTTCTACATAGAGAGGGAGCTTCCTCCACTTTATATATAGAGAGGGAGCTCTCTCCACTTTATATATAGAGAGGGAGCTCCCTCCACTATAAATAGAGAGGGAGCTCCCTCCACGTTATACATAGAGAAGGAGCTCCCTCCACTTTATACATAGAGAGGGAGCTCCCTCCGCTTTCTACATCGAGAGGGAGCTCCCTCCACTTGCTACAGAGAGAGGGAGCTCCCTCCACTTTCTGCAGAGAGAGGTAGCTCCCTCCACTTTATACAGAGAGAGGGAGCTCCCTCCACTTTATACATAGAGAGGGAGCTCTCTCCACTTGATATATAGAGAGGGAGCTCCCTCCACTTTAAATAGAGAGGGAGCTCCCACCACGTTATACATAGAGAGGGAGCTCCCTCCAAGTTATGCATAGAGAGGGAGCTCCATCCACTTTATACATGGTGAGGGAGCTCCCTCCACTTTATACATAGAGATGGAGCTCCCTCCACTTTATACATAGAGATGGAGCTCCCTCCACTTTATACATAGAGTGAAAGCTCCCTCCACTTTTTGCATAGAGAGGGAGCTCCCTCCACTTTATACATAGAGAAGGAGCTCCCACCACTTTATACATCGAGAGGGAGCTCCATCCACTTTATACATCGAGAGGGAGTTCCGTCCACTTTATACATTGCGATGGAGCTCCCTCCACTTTATACATAGAGATGGAGCTCCCTCCACTTTATACATAGAGATGGAGCTCCCTCCACTTTATACATAGAGATGGAGCTCCCTCCACTTTATGCATAGAGAGGGAGCTCCCTCCACTTTATAAATCGAGAGGGAGCCGCCTCCACTTTACACTTAGAGAGGGCGCTACCTCCACTTTATACATAGAGAGGGAGCTCCCTCCACTTTATACATAGAGATGGAGCTCCCTCCACTTTATACATAGAGAGGGAGCTCCCTCCACTTTAGACATAGAGAGGGAGCTCCCTCCACTATAAATAGAGATGGAGCTCCCTCCACGTTATACATAGAGAGGGAGCTCTCTCCACTTTATACACAGAGAGGCAGTTCCCTCCACTTAATACAGAGAGAGGGAGCTCCCTCCACTTTCTCCATAGAGAGGGT